>NC_143582.1:36436225-36787987 GCF_048544385.1 Mastigoproctus giganteus | reverse complement strand
GATAAGAATGTCCTTTACTTGAGTTTGCTGCCTAATCCATGAGTTTCTCTTCTTACCTAACAGTCTGATTCCCAATATAATTCGTTCCATTCTTCGCTGTGTAGTTCTCAGCTTCTCTTCCATTCTTTTGGTTAGTGCCCAAGTTTCACTTCCATAAGTATGGTGGGGAGTATACATTGGTTCATTATTTTACGTTTCGGACAAATTGGGATATTGCTCCTCAGTATATGACATTTCCTGAATGCTATCCATCCAAAATTTATTCTTCTCTTGACTTCCATCCATTTATCATTATTACAGCTAATGACTTGTCCCAGATAAGTATATGACTCCACCTTTTCAATTACTGCTCTTCAATCATTATATCCCTTTCTGTGGCATACTTGTTCATCATTACTTTTGTTTTTGCCATATTCATCTTTAGTCCAAAATCCTTACTAACTCTGCATAACCCAAGCACGGTACTAAGTACTATAGGTTATAATACCTCTCGTGTTTGGGGTTCTCATAAAAAAAAAAAAAAATAATAACTGATTAAGATTTTCCTCTAATTCTTTGGGATCGTGGCTTATGACCACAATGTCATCTGAAAATCGTAAATGGTTTAGGTACTCTTCATTCACAATGACTCCTTTCTGCGACCAGTCTAATCTTCTGAAAATTCCTCAAGGGCAGCAGTAGACAACTTCGGAGATACTGTCTTTGTCTAATCTAATAAAGGAGGTAGCATTCTCATATATTTTCTTCAAAATCATAATATATGGGGTATCTATGCCTTATCTTTCAAATGCCCGAAATGCCCCATTGCCTTATGCTGTATGGAGTCAAATGCCAGGCATAATGGTGTTTTTTATTCATTTGCCTTCTCCATTAGCTGTGACACTACGTGCAGGTGATTCTTAGTTGAGAATCCTGTCCCAAAGCCAGCTTGCTCTTTCGGTTGATTCTCATCAAGTATTCTTTCTAATCTGTTAGTAAAGACCCTTGTGAACAACTGGTAGATGTGGGATAACGAGCTAATTGGTCTATAATTTCCGATTTCTGATTTATCTCCATTCTTATGCAGCAAAACTATGATTGCATTGTTCCACTCCTTAGGCACCACACCTTTTCTAATGTATTTTGTGAAGATTCTTGCCAGTTTTTGTGTCATGTCTCTTCCTCCCAATTTTAACAACTCTGCAGTAACTTCATCTTCCTCAGGAGCTTTCTGATTCTTCATTTTCTTCAACGCGTGTTCTACCTCATCAGGAAGGATATCAGGTATGTTGTATGTGTTACTAATTTGCGATCCATCTTTCCCACTGCTGGCATCATTCCCTCGCTCCTTGTATAACTCTTTATAGTAGCCTTCTGCTATTTGACTTATGCCTTCTCTGCTATTCATAAGTACACCATCGCTGTTCTTCAGTTTCAGTATCATTTGTCTTTCTGTATTACTGCTCATGGCTGCTGATTTAAATCCTTTGTTTTCCCTTAATGCTTGTTCTACTTTTCTTGTGTTAAATATTCTTATGTCCTCTCTGAGTCTCTTTATAATGGCTTTGCATAACTCAGTATACTCAATTTTCTCTCTGTCAGTGTTTTTCTTGCTCTTCATTTGTCGTCTTCGGTTCATCATGACAAGTGTTTCTTGACTGATTTTTTCTTCTTTGGATTTCTTTTTACCTATAGGTTTCTTGGTCTTTATCACTTTCAGAAAGTTGTAATATTTCTCGTCGATATCTTGGTCCTGGACAGTCTGCAGAAGCTCAAACTTGTTCTTAAGTTCCAGTACATACTGCTTTTTCTCCTCTACTGTTATCTCAAAGACCGTATTATTCACTCGACTCAGTTTTTTTTTTCCTTTCTTTTCTTACATCTATATCAAGTGTGCATCTTACCATTCTGTGATCACTTCCAACATTTACCTTGTTCAGGATAGTAACATCATTCACGATATATCTTCTGTTAGTGAGAATGAAGTCGATTTCATTAGTTGTTAAACCATTTGGGCTCTTCCATGTCCACTTTCTGTTCACCCGTTTCTTGAAAAAGTGTTCATTACTGACATTCCTGTAGATTCCGAAAATTCCACAAGTCTTTCACCTCTTTCATTTCTTTCACCAATTCCAAAATTTCCTATAGTTCCCCTTTCTGCGCTGTTTTGTCTCTTTCCAACCTCAGCATTGAAGTCCCCCATAATGATAGTGTAGTGAGTTTTCTGTTCATCTAGAAGACTCAATTTCAGTGTACATTTCTTCAACCTCTTCATCATCATGGCTCGATGTTGGTGCATAAATCATTATAACTTTTAGCTTATACCTCTTAGAAATCCTGAGTAGTAGTCTTGACACCCTTGGTGATGTACTTTTTAATTCCAAAATGTTGTTTTTTATATCTTTATCGATGAGCGATCTTACATTGTAACAAGCCAAGTTCAGTTTCCGTGCATGGCAGCCTGATCGTACCCAGAGATTCTTAGCACCCTCTGCTTCCACTCTGATCCTCTCGCTGCCGTAAGAGGGGGAGTGAAAGCCGCTGGGGACTGAGGGCCGTTTGTTTCGTTGTGCTGTCATATACTGGAGGGTTTGGTCTTTTACTCTTCACGCTGACCAGGCGTCTTGAAGGGAACCACTCTACGCGTTCGTTGCCACCTAAGTGACGTAACAGGGCTTACCATCGAGAAGGTGTGCACGAGTGGATTTTAAGGAGGCAGGCCAACCGGACTTCTCCTAAATCTTCTGAATAGAAAGATATTGGATCTATCAGTGTTTTAGACTGAGTGTCTGATAATACACAGAATGCCTGTTTCCCCTCTAAGCCCTGAGGCGCAAATAGTAGATTATGCCTGGCTCCACGTGCCTTGGGACAGGCATCAGGCAGCAGTTGCTCAGGTGTTGGCTGCTCACATTTCAGGCCCTGTTTACACAGATTCTGTAGTCAAGACAGAGACAATTTGCGGAGATGGACCCAGGTCCTGGAGCCGCTAAAACCAGACCACAATAAATGTCATTGAGTGTGCATACATGTATTTCTTTTACTTTTACTTTTACTTTTGCTGGAACGTGGTCCTTGATGGGTTGTTAGCTTCTGATCATGGCGATGTCCGTAAGATTGCCTACGCAGAAGTCTTTTAGAGTTTTGTTGCGTTATATAATTTGTAAGAGAAGCTCCATTTTCTGCTGGAGTTTCTTATACAGGTCCCAATTATTGTAAATAGAGAGTGTTTCTGTTTATGTATTTTGTATTTATGTAAATAAATAATAATAAAAAAAAACTTCTATAAATCATAGACAAGACGCCATGAGCCAGCATAACATCCATTAGCAAACCCTCGCCAATCTCATAGCCCTTTTTAGAACTCTTTCTAGAAGTTCTGTCTCTTTTTTTTTTTTAGCTGCGGCATCCTGACCATACAATATTCCAAATGCGGTCTCTCACCATCGTCTTATACACAAAACAATGGCATCCTTTCTCTCTACATGCAAAACTTCTATAAATCATAGAAAAGATACCATGTGCCATCTTCCGATCCGCCTGTTTAAACTGCAGTAATCATATCTGATTATATCATAATCCCCCCCCTACAAGCCCTTTTCGTCCTGAACCACTTTTAAGCCTTTCCCTCCTAGTTGATAAGTAACTTCTCGATTTTTGTGCAGACCCTAACAGTTGGATGCATTAAACTCAGTTGTGCTTTCCATGTAAATATTCAGCACACCATACCACGATTTCTCTCAAATAGTTAACGATATATTCACTTTACTGTAAATTGGATTTAAATTGCTTTGTTAATGCGATGGTATTTTAAATGAGATACATAACCCACAAGTTCATAACATTTTAGTTACACTGAAACATACTAGAAGATTTAAAGTCCCTGACCCTGATTATTTCAACAACAAGAAACCTTGTCGTCTCCTCGGACACTCGCTCGGTCACGAGACCGGTTACTCGTGGCTGCCCCTCAAGGATCCGTACTTGGTCCAATATGCTGGAACGTGGTCCTTGATGGGTTGTTAGCTTCTGATCATGGCGATGTCCGTAAGATTGCCTACGCAGAAGACCTTGCCCTTTTGATTATGGGAAACTAAAGATTAGAGCTAGAGCAAAAATCAAATAACATCTTGGATGACCTTAACTCATGGCGTTATATGCATAAACTAGTTATTTCCGTTCCCAAAACGAAACGGCTTCTTCTTAAGGGCAACTTAAATCTCAACAGACTGCCTGTTGTTAAACTTAATAATCAAAGCATCAAACTAGAAAAAACATACAAATATCTTGGAGTAATGTTCGATCATAAACTCTCTTTCATTCAACATGTAAAGTATATTTTGAACAAGATTAACGTTTTAACAGGGAAAATACTTAAAATTAGTAAAAATATTTGGGGTATAAAATCAAGTACATTAAAGTTATACTATAAAAGTTTATTTTTGCCTGTCATATGCTATGCGGCAGGTACATGGGGCTTTAGAGTGGTTAATAGCATGGTGAAAAAATATCTTATCCAACCCCAGCTTTTTTTCCTTCTTGCCACCTCCAGAACATGTAGAACTGTTTCTACTGTTGCTCTGCAGGTTCTGAATGGCCGAATACCTATTTACTATGAAATAATACTGCAGTATCTATTATATCACTGAAGAAGGGATCCCCCAGCTAATATTGGTAACTATACATTGAACATGGATTTATTTGAAAAGGAGGATGTTGCTAGATTAAGATCTGAGTTTATGAGAAACTGGCAATTGGAATGGAATGCTGCTCTTTTGGGCAGGGTTACATATAGTTTAATTCCTAATGCCTTTGAATACACTAAGCAGTTAAAATGGTTTTGTCCCGGCTTAAATGTCACATTTATGATTACAGGTTATGGGAGTATAAACTCCAAATTAAATGCATTTGGATTGTCTGCATCGCCTCTCTGCCCCTGTGGAGCTGTTGAGACGGTCGATCATTTAATCCTAGAATTTAACCATTATTTATATGTTAGAAATCAGCTTCAGATTTTGACAAATGTATATAGTCCCGCTGATTTTCCGCGGTTGGTGGAAACAAGGGAGAATTTCTTGTATTTCTCTGATTTTGCTGATAGTGTGTTTAGGAGACGAAAATGCATTGGAAATGTTGATCCTTAATGAGGTGGTACACCAAAGAGTTTATAAGGTTTTCTTGGCTCTGAGTTTTACTGAGTCTTTTATTGTAGGTTTTTTCGTAAGAACTGTTGTTGAAATTTAAATCTTGTGTTTATGAGAAGCTGATGGCTGTGTCTTGCAGGAAAATAAGTCCTGTTAATGATATACGTATATGTATCGAATTTTAATGACTATGTACAAGACTAAAGTATTAACTTTTAGGAAACTTCGTTCTAGAAGATAGTGTCAAAAACACTGTTTTCTTGCTGTTGACATTTATTGTGAATATTTTTCTTTTGGAGACATATGGTTGTTAATGTTACGTCTTGTCTATAGGCTGTAAACTTGTATATAATTTTAGGCTTGTATATAATTTTAATTGATACTGTTTGGTTGCTAGCTTTGCAGCTCTATTCAAATATGTCTAAGTATCTTTAGATTAGAGTTTAAATGTAATAGAATATAGTTCACTGTCACTACTTCTTTTTACTATTGTAAACTTTTCTCTTCTATTTCAGGGGATGTCTATTCTTCTTCCCCTTGTCTTCTATCCAACTTTCCCTTCCCTTTCCTCCAATCTCCATACTTCTCATTCTTATCTCCACTCCCTTTCCCTAAACACTTGGAGGCTCCTAAGCTTGCCTGATAGCCCCAGTAAGTGTCTCTGGTAATAAAGTTGTCCCTGGCGCGCTTCCTCGTGGACAAGGTTGGGAGTCAGGGGACGAGATCTCCCCTGCCCACTGGCTTCGAAGTCACCAGGTGCCGGCACTCAACACTCAACATAACACACACACACACACACACACACACACACACACACACACACACACACACACACACACACACACACACACACACACACACACACACACTTGCCGGCCTTGGTATACAGGGAAAACCCTGGAGACCGCAATTAAAACAAACACGCCTTGACCCATTCTAAGACTTTATAGACTACGCTTCGGATCCTCCAAGAAACCCTTCTTCCGGCCAAATTGGAGAGCTCCGATAATGATTCTCAGTAATATGTACGTGTGGACTCCTCCAAACCACACCAGGGTACAAGAAAATTTCTTGTTTTCTTTCTTGTTTCTTAAAATACAAACAGAATGATTTTAAATGACACAGGTATAGTCAATACCTTTTATCAAAATGGATTCTTATTTTGTCTATCTGATTTTTAAAAGTTTTTTAAGTTGAATTACTAGATAATTTTTCCCGTATTTAGTGAAATATCTTACACTATCCACACAAGATTCATGTTGAAATTTTTTTTTTTTTCCATTTAAACAATCAGTTCAGATTGAAAAAAGTTTAAAATTTACAATCATCCTTCATCGTCTGCTTATACTGTTTTGTGTGTGTGTGTGTGTGTGTGTGTAATAGACAGCAGTGCGAAATGTCAATAGTTTAACTTACTTTTGCAGCTAACGTTAGGCTGCATTTCCCTTTTATTTTCTCCTCAAAACCGAAACCTTCATTCAAAAACTGCAATGCTTTAATATTCAATCAAGATGTTTTTGTTGTGTACTTCGCCTGATGCATTCCGAGATATTTTACTTTATTACAGTAATTCGACCATTGTATTTGCTTTATTCTGCAGAACTAGAGCATATGACATTACTTCATTAACTCAAGCTCACTGAAGCATTTGTATTTTACCAAGCTTTGACTAAACTCTGCGGTCAGATGGCGTCTTATTGAAATAATGTTACCCCATTTGCCCTCTTTCTTGTCATTTTACTGTAGCATATCTAATAGTTTGAAGCATTAGGCAATTGTCTGAGGATATTAATATTTGAACGTTTTTCACGGTCACGGAAAAAAAACAATGCATTATATTATTACTATTGCTTAAAGATATACAGTGCTTTTCACTAAGGTGCACTTAATTTACACTTTTACTACTCCTTTTCCTTGAAATTCGTGACATTTGTATGGGGGCACCTTTACTCCTAAAAAAATAAGACAACTGTCTAACACCCATAATTTGGCAAAACTGGTGATAACTGCGTCTGTTTTGTTAAATTAATTAAATTATCTTTTGAAATCAAACGATTGTAGCATCTGAATTTGCTATAGATTGCTTTAAATAGCTCGAAAATTATACCATTTTTTAAACAAAAATAAAAATGGCCTCAGTTTGTGTTCCGAGCATAACGATTTAACATAAACCGAGCATAATCATTTAAAAAATATTTTTCCCGTGTCCCTATCGTGAAGGTCCGTGTTCAAATATTTTGTCTAAAGCCGCAGATTTATAAATGTAGTCCTGCATTATAATTAATTCTAAATACAGATGTTTAAAATAATATACAGAAAATAATTGACTGAATAAAAACAGTAATTCACGATACAGTGGATGCCGCTTATTGTGATCACTTCGAGACAACTAAACTGATAACAATAATCGAAGAAACAAGAGTGCAGCTGTTCAGCGCTGTTTATTGTTGCAGAGAAGAAATGTGTACTTAAAAATGTGGAAGTGCACAGAAAGAAAACTTTGAAATAAAGCAATTAAAAAAAAAAAAAACTTGAATTTGACTGTCCACAATTTTTTCGAGAAAGTCATCAATAAAAATGAAACTGTCAAAGTTACAAATCATTAAAACCAAAGAAAATATTAAAATAAAAAAAAACAGAAAAGTTAATTCTCTACTGTAAAACAGTTCGGTAGGAGTACTGGTACAGGACTTTCTTTCACGGTTATAGTTGTTGTAGTAAGGTTTTAGGAGCATTAGCGACTAAGGCCATAATAGCTTCGGTATACTGTCTGTAAATTGCGTGTGATCTGAGGCCAATGGGAATTGCACTGGATGCGCCGCACCAGGGACACCGATCTAGGATGCGCTAATCGAGGGAGCCATCAAAGTCTCAACATAAATAAACGAGGTCTCTTAACCCCTTTTCATCCGGGTCCTTAAATACCTTTGTACGGCCCTGGTTCTGAGGTAATTTTTCTGTTTTCTGGACGAAAAACCCGGGTTTCCGGGAGAAAAAATCATGCTGCCCTTGCCCGAGACCGACTAACTCAGCCACGTTGTGAAAAAAGCCTGCAAAAATTCTTCCCATCATCGACGGGACTCGAACTCAAGTCTTTTCCACCCGGTGTGGGGAGGACAGCGATCCTCGTGGATCGGCGATCACCCATCGGGAGAAGCCCTCGAGATGTTCTAATACCTCTCGTATTTGGGATTTTCATTAAAAAAAAAATGTTTTGTTTTTTTTTTAACTAGTAATAAAAACGTTTTTTTTAACTAGTAATAAAAATGTTTTTATTACAAGGCCCTAGTATTAAGCAGGATCTCCACGGAATCTATAATAGGATTTTCCTCAACATATTCGGTGGCGGATTTAAGCCTAAATGGAGTAAGCGGCCTTTCTTAGAACCTCAGAATTTAAGGACGGCAAGTGATTATCTCTTATAAGGCAGTGGTCAGGCCGCCTCTTGAATGTTGCATGTAAGTCTGGAAGCCTCATTTTAAGATGCGAATCCTTGGTAAGTAGTGCAATAAGAGCAATACAAGAAAAGCTTCAGTTCTGCAAATGGAAGTGCCGGAAAACTAGGCTCCTGCAAGTAGACCTGATTGAGGTGTTCAAGGCTTTAAATGGATTGTGCAAGGCTTTAGATGGATTGAAGTGAACTAAATGCTAAAGGAATCCTTACTCTTTCTCGGGCAACGCACGTAACACGACATAGATTTAACTGAAAAACAATGGTTGCAGGACAAATGCGCGAAAATATGCTTTAGAGTAGAGTAGCTGATTGTTGGAACAAACTTCCGTGTGGTGTTATGGAAATAGGTAGTTTGACTAAATTTAAGGATTACATTAAGTATTAGAGGGGATGGACAGATGATGAGTAGTTTTTTTTTGGGGGGGGGGGTTCTTTCTTTTTGCTGATCCTATTATGTTTTCTGGAATTGCGCATAATTTGCATCTACTAAAACTAATAAAATAAAATCAAGTTTTTAAAAATCCTTCGATAAATACTTCATGTTGAAAAACCAATAAATGAAACCAATTTAAATTGCTAAGTAAAAGGTGAATAAATTCAACAAGTTTTAATGTAAGGTACACTTAACAGACCTTTGTCTTCAATGCAGCAGTAGGAAAAATAAATAAATAAAATAAAGTCTAAGAAGCCAAAGTTTTTATTCTGGTGTTGGGAAAAAAAATTATAACTTGAAGCGCACACATCTCTCATATCAAAGAAAAATCCTTCTTTTTAATAGTTCATAACATGATAATGTACTGGTCAGACATCGCTTGGCCACTATAGAAAAGAGAGGAAATGTCTCGCCTCTAGGAGAAGCGAGACATTTGAAGTTGTCAGACAACTTGAAATGTCTCGGACTCGAAGTGATCAGACAACTGACCCCTATCGATTATTCCCCATGTTCAATTTCTTTATGAGGGGAGAGACAGAGCCTAACCTATACTTCCATGATATAGGTTAGCCTCTTATAAATATATAAATTCTGGGCCCGCTCGCCCTAGAGATTTTTGAACATTCCCCCCTCCCGCTCTTTAACAACCATATTATGCTAACTATCGGGTTGACTGTATCATAGTTTTGCTACTAGGCGCCTAAAATTGTGAAGTAAGCGTACGTTACATCCTTTCTTTCAATGCATTCCAAACGCAACAGAGCTCCACTTATTACTTTTGTAATTAGCTCTAAGTCACTGTAAAACATAGATAAGGTGGGGGGCGGGTTAAGCAATGGAAAAAGAACCAGCACTTGCTCTAAAAGAGAAGAAAAATGAAGCTGGTCGAGAAAGATAAAGCAACTTCCGGGAAGTTTCTTTATCTCTCTGAGGAAAAACAGAAAGATCTATGAAAACACCGGAATGAAAGATGGTTGGTTTGTTGTTTACTTTTCTTGTATCTTTACACTGCTCGAAGATCAGGCTTATGGAAAACTGAAAGTTGAAAGTTTATGTTTTTATATCCTTAATTTGGAACCACTTGAAGGCTCAAAATGAGAGAAATTAGCGAGCAGCATCCACTGCCTGTAATAAGGACTACTCTACAGTCCGAATAGATGGGCTAAACTGGCACTCTTATAACAATCCAAGGATAAAAGTGTGGAATCAAACCACAATGAGTCGGGAATAAAATTTGTAAGGGGGTTCTGGGATAAATTTAACCAGTGCCGATACGAGTATGTAGCGACCAAAGCACTTGCCTCTGGCGCAATCAGGGACACACTGAGTTGCCAAATCCCCGTGTGCCCTTCCTATCCATGGGCCCCGAGCAGCAAGACCAACTGATTATATAATCGTACAAATTTTAAACTTCGTATAGTACGTTATTCTTAAATTTATGAAAAAAGGCTGGTAAAAAGATATATATTTATTACGGCTGTCATGTTTTAGGGAATTTTGATGCATCGACTCTGATTATTGCGTACCGGTTCAGGTGGTGAATGGTGTCTTAGTCAGAACAAGTGTGTTCATAGCCTGATTCGCGCGTATTGTGGAGACTGAAAAACTCGAAGTTTCTGTATCACCTTATAAAGAACTCTATAGTAAATTAAAAAGAAAAGTAACTTTCAACTACATAATTCGTGCAGGCCATTTCTACCTCCAGTGCATCTATGTTAACATATCGCCTCTTCCCAGTATGCCCAGCTTCGCATATGATCTTGTTTGGATTACTGATAAGTTTAACACATAATTTTATACGCATCACTACATTACTTTACTTTATCTTTTATCTTATTTTATCTTTTTATATTATTTGAAAATTGAGTATCTCTATTTTCTAATTCGCCTGGAGCGTAACCCCTCCCCGCCACACAAATTATCCATCCCTTTAAGTATTTGCTGTTTGCAGTTTCGCCGATTGCTATTTATCTGTGCTTAGTCCCCACAATTGGCGAGGGATACCTGTAGTAAGAAAAATATAAATAAAACAGCGTGCCATATGATTTCCCGGGTCCCTTTGTAACTACCAATCCATTTGTGTGTATGCAAAGTTGGAAGAAGAGCTAGGGAATTTAATGGTGCGAGGTCTTAATAATGCTGTTAGTTTGGGAGGATGGGGGAAGGAAAGAGCGTACTTTTGAATAGCGCAGGCTCGCTGAAACAGCTCGTTGTCTCCGGAGTTTAAAACTTTCTTCGAAAACACTTCACGAAAATATCAGTTGGATCCTCTACCATTCACAGGAAAGAAAGAACGCACGTATACAATATTATGCAAAATGTCATGTGTATGAGGGATGGTAGGTTTGGACAGAGCTTTACACTTCTTTTGTAAGGTATACCGTCCTGATACCTTGACAAAGCAGAGATTGTGAACGCGTAGTCTGAAGAGAATAACGTCAGAATATTGTCCAAGACCACGCCCCGACCTTGCCTTGATCAATCTTTTTGGGGTGAACTGAAACCCAAAATTTAGGCAAGGGCAAGATAGCCCTCTTTGTCTGTGGCACATACGAATGATTTAAAAGAGGAATGGAGCACAGTATTACCAATTTTCTACCAGAAATTAGTAGAAAGTTTTTCACAATGCATTAAGGAAGTAATTATGACCAGAGGTGGCTAACACGCTATTAATTTTTTTGAATAAATACATGTTTTGTTCATAGCTACAAGAGTCCAGGACTTTTGGCAGGTTAGTGTAAAACTTGAAAATGGAGAAAAGATAAAAGGATGTGAGGAATATAAAGATTTAGAGTTCGCAATGGGTAATTCTGGAAAATCTGAACAGCGTCTTAATTTTAAGCAAACACGGGCAAGAAAATTAATCTGAACATTGAATTATATATTAAAGGAAGAAAAGATAAAAATCGATGAAGCCTTCAAATATATAATTCTATTGTAAGAAGCTTCATGGCAAGGATCTGAAATGTGGGCAAAAAAACTAACAGCCATGGAACTGCATTTTATGAGATCTGCAGTATTGTCGTGCAAAGATAGTCAGGAATGAAATGGTAACAGAAATGATGTAACGGCACCAAACAAAAGAAATTGAGGGAAAACATCTGATATGATACAGTCACGAACAACGGATCAAATGCCTAAATGTATTTATTTACGCACATACAAATTTCACGTGCACACAGAATATACAGATCCTAATACTAACATGCAGAACCATGGTGATAATAGCACTGTATAACTAATAATAAATAGGGCTAGGCATTTATGAAGGGTAAAACAGGGGCAAAAATCATGGTGAATTGTTACAGAAGGTAATGTACAAAAATCAAAGTAAAATATAAATGTACTTTTATTTAATTTACAATATTATATAAATTTTAAAACACAAGTATGCAAATTAAGCATGTCTACTGTAATGTAACTGAAGCCAAAGACTAAAGCTAATAATAACTAAGTTATTAATTAACTTTGAGAAAATTGCAGAATTATTTGAGATTCTATTCATTAACATTATTAACATTTGCAATCTACTGGACTGAAGTATTAATTAAGCGGAAAATCTAAATCAATAAAACTTATGCTGTGCAATGGAGAAACACCTACCGCGAAGTTAACTGCCCAACATCATTAATTTATCGTTAAAAGTTGATTTTGGATATCCCCCTTTTGGGCCTTTGGATCAAAACTTGGAACCTCTGAAAATTAATGTAAATTAGTGTCGCTCAGTTTGAATTAAATGTATTGTACATTCCAAATTTCCTAGAAGGATAATCTTATCTTAATAAAAAAATAAATGAAAGGCCACACCTATGTCTTGCACTTTGCTTGCAGTTTCCGATGTACGATCAAAGTAACTAGGTCGCCGTAGCTGAGAGTGGTAAAACGCGAGGGTGTATTTGTACATGCGATTGAGTTGACGATTCAAGCACCCATGATTGCTAAATATGGTGATGTGCTTGTATCCTCTCTATATTGTGAACTGCTCTGATTTATGTGGTCGTCCCGAGATATAAATTGAAAATTTATTGATTTTATTTAATCGACAGTAGAGGGGCATGTAATTTCATAAAATGGCTGTATTGATCGAAGAACGTCACTGAGTACGCGATCAACACAAACGCAACCAACTACTGAAAGGGCTGCTCCCGACACAGCCGACTTGTTCTACATACCGCCGGCAGGGTGCGCTACCGAATTGTCTGTTTTCCTGTTTGTCCTTGAAGATTTTTTTAAATCAAAGGACTTGATTAATTTCTATACAAGTTTTATCGAAATTCAACACAGTGCGCAAATTCAGATGGCTTCAGGCAGGTATACTGAAAATAATAAAAACGGAAAAAATAATGGAAATATGGAGAATATATCTGAAATCACAGAAATGTGGAAAATATTCATGATTATACGGAATTTTGTGCGAAAATCACAGCTATGACAATATGCCCAGTCATAACAGAAAAAAAAAAAAAAAAGAGGTTCTAAAGTCTCGAAACTTTATTAGACAGACAACTTGAGTAGTCGAGACCCGCTAATTTTCGTAAAATCGGACAAATGCTAATAATTTATTGTAATTTTTCCTTGTAGTGGATCTGCGATCTCATTATGGATTTAAAATAAACTTTGCGGATTTTTTTTTAAAAGGATAGTGTAGGCTATTTTTGGAATATTAAATTTTAGGAATATTATATATTTTAAGGCATAACAATTCTCGTACCTGGGGTTTTCTTCGGGAATGGCTGCATCCGGGTGAGGTGTAATTCGGAAGGTGTTGAAATTGCATATTATATGGAAGGGGGACGAAAGAAAAAGCAAGCTTTTGTCCTAAATCCTTGCATGGGGAGTAATTATAGGTATAAAGGGAGATGATGTCCTAAAGAAACTGGAATTCTGGATATCACTTTTAATAGATATTAAAAGTGAGATCAATATGACATTTATTTACTATCAGAAACAAAGGACTATAGCTATTAGATCGCCTGTGTGCAGAAGAGAAACAGAAATGACGTCTGGCATTAACACATAGTACAATACAAGAAATAGAGAAGCAACTATGTTAGGATTATTAATTAATATTGTAAACGAAAGTGATAACATGATCAGGGGCGTCGAGAAGGAGCAAGCGGGTAATTTTCCCTGGGTCCAGATATCATGTAGAAAAAAAAAAAAAAAAAAAATCAAATTATTATTTTAACGACACCAGAGTTTGTCGCTCATATGCATTGCACGGTACCCTCCAAGAGTATCCGAACACAACTTTGACATTGATGTCGCTGCCACTGCCACTCAATTTAACATGGTGTCGATCCTGCTTTTGCCGCTATGACACTCTACCCCAGTGTTGAATTATTATTATTAAATATATGGTGCAAGAAAGCCTGAGGCTTATGCTGCACCAGCCAAAAAAAAAAAATTTCTGAATTACCCTGAGAGAGAGAGAGAGAGAGAGAGAAGTAGCAGGGAATCACCAAGAAAGAGAAGAATGATGATATCCAGCTCAGGACCCTGGGTATGTCAAGCCCATACTCACCAGATGTGAGCCCCTGGGGTTAGAATTCAGGGGGGATGACCGTGGGTGAGTTTCACCCCCGGTGGAATAAAATTCCCCCCCGATGAAAAATAGTAATTTTTATTTTATTAAACACGAATTCGATAAATTTATGTCAAATAAACACAATTAAAAATCACATCAACTAAGTGTGGTACTTGTTAGGTGGTACACGGCGAAAATAAATCACTAAAATTCAAAAAAAAACACACGAAATTTTCAAAATAATTAAATGGGCAATATTTCTGGCTGCACAAATTGAAACTTAAAGCCACTATTTCAAGTGTCCGCATTTTCGTTTTATGGTTTTCAGGTTCCCTTTATTTTCACACAAACCATCTGTTGATAGTGTTTCACACAAACAGTCTATTGTACTTAAGACTAATTCTACCCCATATGCAAGACTCATGGGGTAGAATTTTTTTCAGCTTGGTCTGCGCTTGTTAACAGGAGAGACTGCTTCTATAAGGATGATACACTTAAATAGAAAGGGTGCAAGAATATTGGCTGATGCTATCGAGGCAGTGTTAGGTGGGTCGGAAAACTGCTAGCTTGGGGGGGGGGATTCACAGACTAAAAGGTTAAAAGTAGCCGCAAGCAGAGGTGAAGATGATTCTTGCACTATTTCTATTAGAATAAGCAGCAGCCTGGAGCGAGGGGGTGCTGGGGTTTCAGTGACTGATGGCACTCATCGTGAAACAGGTGGGTATATGGGATGTGTTAGGGTAACTAAGAATAAGAATAGGTGCATGTATATTTGCATGTATATCAGTGCTTGAAGTATAGTAAATAAATTTGATGAATCTGAAGTGTTGGTCAAGACATCAAAGGTGAATACTGTTGGGATATCAGAGACGTGGTGTCACACAGATATTAGGAATGCAGAATTGGAATTTGGGGAGTGCAATGTGTACAGAATAGGACAGGATAGGAAGGGAGGAGAGGTTATGCTGTTAATTAAGAAAAACATAAAAATCAAAAGAAGTGCATCTAGTTGATATAGATGGACAGTGCACTGTTGAGTCAGTTTGGTGTGACATAAGCACTGCGAAAGCAAAAATAAGAGTAGGAGTGTGTTATAGGCCTAATGACTCGAATGAGTACATGAACAATTGTACAGAAATAGAGTGGGCTAGTAAATCAGAATATCTTATAATGGGGGATTTTAACTTCCCAAATATTAACTGGAACTTGTGGGTTGGTCACTCACACACTAGTCAGACTTTTGTGGATTTATTGGATGATTGTTTTCTGCAGCAGCATGTTCGAGAGACAACCAGAGAAGATAATACTCTTGATCTGGTTATCAGCAGTGATTATTCATGAATTAAGAATTTGCAGATAAAGGAACCACTAGGTGGCAGTGATCACAGTGTACTGATGTGGGATTTACTTAAAGATGTAACTACCATCAAGGGTAAAGGGAAGGGTTTTTGTTTTCCTAAAGGTGCCTACAGTGGTCTCAGACAGTTTTTAAATTCTATACAGTGGGATAAACTGATGATGTTTAAAATGGCGAATTCTAAATGGGAAGCCTTCAAGGAATAATCTTGGAAGCTACTAGCCTTTTCAAGATTAATAAGAAGAAATACTGTTGAAGATTTAGACCTAAATGGAAGTCGGATGAATTAATGAGGCTTGTGGCAGAGAAGAAAATGTGTGGGATGCATGTAAATTATCAGGCGACACAGAAGCCTATGGCAGATATAAGCTAGCCTGTAATCAAATCACAAAGGAGGTTAGGCAGGCGAAGGCAGATTACGAGAAATCTTTGGCACAGGATGCTAAGAAAAACAGCAAGGATTTCTTTACTTATATAAACTCTAAAAGGAAGGGAATGAATTAGATTGGTCCACTTGATATCGATGGTTCGACTGTTGATGATCCTGCTCAGAATGCAAACAAACTGGATGAGTATTTTGCATCTACATTCACACATGAGGAGTTATTAAGGATTGAAAATGACAGAAGGTTATCAAATTGTAGCAGGGTACTTAATGATTTTGTAATAACTGAGAGCAAAGTGGAAGAGAAGTTGTTGAAGTTAAACATAAGAAAGGCACCTGGGTGAATGGAATCTATCCAGTTATATTAAAGGAGGCGGCAAAGGAAAATTTGCTTAGCCATAATCTCATAATTATGGCTAAGCAAACCCTTAGCCATAATTATGAGAGCATCCTTGGACTCAGGGGAGGGCCCCACGGACTGGAGATGTGAAAATGTATCCCCAATTCACAAAGGGGATCGAAGGGTGACACGAGTAATTACACACCAGTTAGTTTAACTTGTGTTCTGGGGAAAATAATGGAGTCACTGGTTAAAGATGCATTGCAGGATCATCAAGACTGCAGCAATAATTCAGACACAGCATGGGTTTGTTAAGGGAAAGATCGCAGGCCGCGAATAGGTTCCCCTGAATTGAATTGGTTCCTGACAGATGCTATTGTAATTATAAAGTGTCCCGCGGCTTTCAGGAAGAGGCTAAATGTCTGGACAAGAGGAGAGTCTACTGCAGCCACTAATTCAATCGTCGGCATTTTCTCTTTATGGTTTTCACATTCCCTTTATTTGTTTTTTTCACAGCAAGAGTCTACTTGTGGCTAATTCTTCCTTTGTATACCGCAAACAAGACGGTTTGGTCGCAGTCTATGAACAATACAGTACATTATATAGCCTTTTTATTATACAGGGTGATTCACTACTTGCAGGAGGTATAGGGAGTACAAAGACGAATCGGAATCACATAGCATTGCTGGGTCCGAAATGCCTTCGTCATGCGGGAGGTCGCGTGAACAAAGAAGCAAAGAAAAAGAACAGAAACAGCAACTCGTTAGTGTAACAGAAATCATTTTAATGACAAGTTTTACATTGGCAAAAAGCCATGCTACAGAAGGTGTTCGAAAGTTCGACCAGAAGCAGTCACATAGGCTTCACAGCGCCGCCTCATGGAATCCCTAACGTTCTGGAAGATTCCTGGCGTGTCTCGAATCTCCCCGGCAGCTACAGAGATTCGAGCGACGAGGTCTTCAACTGAATCAACGGGGGTCTCGTACACCAATGTCTTCATCTGACCCCAGCAGAAGAAGTCCAGGCATGATAGGTCCGGCGATCTAGCAGGCCAATGAACCGGACCACCACGACCTATCCAATGCTGTCCAAATGTAACGTTTAGGTGTTGGCGGACGTCATTGGTGTAATGTGGGGGAGCCCCATCATGCTGGAACTACATTGAGCGGCGCAATGACTGAGGAACATGTGCTTCTTCAATAAGTTCGGGCAGGACTTGCTGTAGAAAGATCAAGTATGCCCTACCATCCAGACGAGGGGGCAGAAGGTACGGTCCAATGAGGTGGTCTCCAACAATGCCGGCCCAAACATTGACAGAGAAACGGCGTTGAGTTGCACCTGTTCGTGTACCATGGGGGTTCTCCAAAGCCCACAAATGGGCATTATGTTGATTGAAGTTCCCTCTCTTGTAAAACTTGCCTCATCCGTGAACAATACGGACGCAGCAAACGCGCTGTCTGCCACACTCTGTTGAAGAAACCAAGTAGCAAAAGTCCTCCGGAGTGGATAATCCGCAGGCTCCAATGATTGGACACGTTGCAGATGATATGAACTCATTTGGTTTGTTGACAGTATCCTCCATACAGTGGATTGGGAAATACCCAATCGTTGGCCTATCGCTCGAGTACTCGTACTCGGATTGCCTTCTGCAAGACCTAGGATATTCTCCTCATTGTCTGGCGTCCTCGTCGTTCGCTCTCGATTCATGGTACCTCTCGTAAAACAACCAGTCTCACGTAACTTTCTGTGCACACGTGCGAAAATCGTATGATGAGGAGCACGCCTGTGCGGGAAACGTTCCTGGTACAAGCGCAGAGCGGCACGCCCGTTACAGTCCGCAGCTCCATACGCGAGGTGCATGTCGGCCAGTTCAACGTTTGAATACTCGTCCATCCTACTACCTCGGGAACTGGTTCGCAAACGCTGACTTCCAGCGGGATCGCTGTTCACGCGACCTCCCGTTCAACGTCCTCTACCGCATGACGAAGGCATTTCGGACCCTGCAATGCTATGTGATTCCGATTCGTCTTTGTGGCCCCTACACCTCCTGCAAGTTTGTCGCACTGGTAGTGAATCACCCTGTATATGCATCTGTACTGTAATATTGCAAGATTGTATGAAGATAAGCTTAGAGAGCCCGAATGCGTTATCGGCAAAATTAATAAATTAAGTGATCGATACACACGCAAAGAAAAAGCAAACAAGAATAAGATTCTTACAATACAGTACTTGCATGTTTGATTATAATTTGTATAATTTTTTTTTTTTTTGCGAATTTTAATCGGTGATTTTCATATGTGATTATTGTCAGACTGTGATTATTGTCAGTAATGTGGTTTTTGTGAACTGACTATTAGTATTTAGATGTTAAACAATAAATATTTCCTTTTGTTTTCTCATATTCTCTTATTTGAATCTCAACGAGTTTCATAGATTCATGTTATATGAATGTATGAATGTTATATGAATCTCGAGAGAGATTCATATAACATTCATAAATATAAATACACTGTATACAGATTTGTTTGTAACATATACATACGTTGCAAATATTAAATAATAATAATAATAAATATACACACATATACTATATGTATCCCCCCCGAAGTTTACACTCTTCCCACTGGTGCACATACCCCCGAAGTTTACATTCTTCCCCATGGTGCAAACCCTCTGGATTCAACACTGCTCCACTCTCCTCCGTAGGCTTTTGACCAACAAACGATAGATTGCAGGGAATGTATTCTACCATTCCTATCAGATTGGTAGGAATCATACGGTATAACGACAACAGGGTTCCTGCAGGACAGTGACCAGTTGAGCTACAAATATGGGATATGTTGGTCAGGCCTTCATCCAGCGTTACATTTCTTTCCATATTGTTCATCAAATTGAACATTGTGCCGGCCATTCTAACTTCCGTACATTCATATCCATGAAGGTAGGCGTTAACGTTCATGAACCTCGGAAAACCACTCAGCGCCACACCATAACTCCACTTCTTCCAAACTTTATTGTTGACACAATGCACTCCAGCAGCAGACGTTCTGCAAGCACCCTCCACACTTTCACCAGCCCATCGGATCAGAATAGGACGCAGCGAGATTCATAAATTCATACAACCGATTTCCTCTGCTCTATGGACCAATTACAGGGTTCACTGCACCATGCAAGGCGAAAGCTGATTGAGTTGGTGATGTAGTCTGTGCGTAACAGTGGCATCGTCACCGTCTTCCCCACAATGGGTGGAAAAGGCCCGGATTCGAATTCTGTCGATGACGCGAGGAACTTTAATGGGCTTTTTTTCACTCCGTGGCTGAGTTAGTAGGTCTCAGGCGTAGACAACAAGGTTTCCTCCCCTCCAGAAACTGGGGTTTTTCGTCCAGCAAAACAGACAAATCGACCATAGAACACACACGATTAACAGACATAAGACACACAGCACGGCAGATGAATTTAATTATTCGGGTGGCCTAAAAATAATAGTTTGGCTTTTTTTGGTTGAGTTGGTGATGCTTGGCTTATGCGTTGCTGCCCTCCCATGAAAATGAGACTGTCGGGCTGCGTGTATTCATAGAGACCTCAACACCTGTTGACGGCCTAACTGGTTGACACTTTGCATGGATGAACGATGAAATTGTCGTACTACCCTTCGCGGATAGCACAGTTGGTATAATCACGTCCTCTCCACACCGGATGGAAAACACCTGAGTTCAAATCCCGTCAATGGCGCGAGGGATTTTTATGAGCCTTTTACACAATGTGGGTGAGTTATTTGGTCTAGGCGAGAGTAGCATGGTTTTTCCTTCATGGAAACTCCAGTTTTTCGTCCAGCAAACTGCAAATCGACACAACACGCAATTTACAGACATTATATACCGGCGCAATATGTACATAAAACCCTATAACAACCAACAGACCAACTGCCCTCCCGAGTACCCTGTGGTCAAGTGGAGTGATATTCCGTCTGGTCTTTCTGTGCGTTGTTTGTTGGTAGTGGTACTGTCACGCTTCCATTTAGTGATAACGTCACCGACAATCGATTTTGGTTGGTGTAGTTGTTAGCGATCGCATGAATCACAAGCCAGCAATGTGACATCTGATAATAACATCCATCTCAAAATCACTCAGGTCGGCTTTGCATGCCGTGTTATGGCGATAATAACTAACTGTGTGGCTTATAAATCTTCCTTATACGGTATAACGATTTGAGTCACTTGTTTATCCAAGAATGTCCAACGAACTATGAAAGCAGTGAGTATGAAAACGTGATATTTTTTGGAGGAAGTTGTACATTTGTCTGTAGACATGTGCGTTCAAGGGGCAGATTTGCATGTTTTGTAAGCTGAAAGGCCCATAACAACTCACTGGGGAGGGGAATCCTTCCTTCCTTCCTTCTCCCCCTCCCCTCCCCTCCGAGATCGGCTAACTGCTGCCCCAACTAAAAAATTTTTAGAAATTTCTCCAGCACTGACCGCAATTTAACTTTGACCTCTTCAAACGAATGACAGACTGTGATGTGTCGTGATGATTAAGCTGACATGAAGGACGGCCATAAATTACAGAAATGAGGAATTGGAGGGGAAAAAGCGAGTCTCATGAGGCTGTTTGCCCTGAAGTCCGCGGTGGCTCTCGAAGCCACTGAACATAACATTCTGAAACTCAAAGGACGATGACAGCCATTGATATGGAATGAATATTCATCAAGAACTTGTATCAATGGTATATAATAATTGCGGGAACATAAAATGAAAATTGCTTAAAATTAATAGCGCTCAAATTACATCTCAGTAGTCAGAAACGGATCAAAAATAGGAAGCAATAATTGTTTGTATGGTGATAACTTCTTTATTACTCTTAAAGTCAGGTTACGAAGGCTTAACAAGTTCCAGCAAGGTGCAGGCTGAATAAAAATACTCCAAGACATATATTTATGTTAAACTTCTTCCCTGAACTGTCTTCAAAATTGATAATTTTAACTTTAAACCCTTTTACAATAATTATTGAAAATATTACATGGCCACGAAAGTAAAGCCAAATGATGCAAGGAAGCAGACGTTTTTCTGCATCAGCCAAAAATAAATAAATAGCTAGATAAACAAATAAAAATAATAATAAAATAAAGCAGAGTATTCATATTATTCCCATTCGAACAAGATGTATGTAGAGTGGCTCCTGAACGCCAATCTCAACTCTGCAAATGGGCATATGTTGGGTCTTATGTGTTCCAACAAGGTAACGATCTAAGTATGCTTTGAATTTATTCAGACTCACTGCCTCTGCTACGTTCGGAGGCAAATTATTTCCCTGTTCGATTTAACGCTGCCCACGAACTTCATGAAATAAAATCTTTTGTTATTCCCTAATATTTTATTTGTGAGTCCTGGTTCTCGTCTCACCTACGAAGGAGACCACAGACCTACCTCATTCATTTCGCTGAAGTCCTTCAGCACATTTTGTTGTTGTTGTAGGGTTTCAGGCGCATCAGCAACTTAGGCCATATTGCACCGTATATAATATGTCTGTAAATTGCGTGTGTTCTGTGGTTGATTTGCTGTTTTCTGGACGAAAAACCGGAAAAACTCTATGCTACCTTCGCCTAGATCAACTAACTCAGCCACATTTTGTAAAAGACCCATAAAAATTCCTCGCGTCATTGACGGAATTCGAATTTAGGTGTTTCCACCAGGTGTGGGAAGGAAGATGATTATTATACCAGCTGTGCTACCCACAAGGGCCAGTGCCTTATAAACCTCATCTGATTTCCCTTGGAAAGTCGAATTTTCAAGCTTTGCAGCCAACCTCTTAAGCTGTTCTTCAAATGTGCATCAATTTGCACTCATTACTAATCGAGTAGCTTTTCTTTTTTAGGTGCGATCTCCAGACCTAAATACAATATCCAACATGTGGTATAACCATCGTCTTGTATAGAGGAATAATAGCGTCCTTAACCCTACTGGCAAAGATCCTATAAATCATGAACAGTATACCATGTGTCTTCCCAGCCACCGGTTTACATTGCATGAAAAATTAAACTTCAGACTGAATCGTAACACTTGTCTTTTTCATCTAGAACTACTTTTAGCCCTTCTCTCCCTAGCTCATACTTGAATCCAGGATTTCTGTTGCCTAGATGCAAAACCATACTTGTAGAAGCATATAAACTTTAGTTACCACTTTTCGGACTACATGTGTATGAAACCGACCCAAGTCTTTTTTTTTTTTTTTTTTTTTTTTTTCGAAGCATCATGGCCTGACACGATTTTAACCACCCTTTCCACTTTGAAATCATCTGCAAACTGACAGCTGCACTTGGATGCCCTGCTCAATATCATTATCAAAATTAGAAACAGGAGGGGGGCCCCAAAACCGAGCCTGAGAGACCCCATTTGGTACGCTGGAAACTTGAAGAACCATTTATGGCAATCTTCTGTCTTCTTTCTTTTAGCCAGCTTGCTATCCACAGTGAATCTTACCTGTAACTATATTTTCTTCCAGTTAATATAGCAGGCTTCAATAAGGGACAGTATCAAAAGTTTTTCTACATCACAGTAATTCTCCAGATTGGTCAGGCATAATAACCTCTCCTCCCCCTTGAATAGATACCATGCTGGTATCTATTCAAGATGCCATTTTTGTCAAGATGATAATAAATCTCATCCTTAACCATAAGCTTCTTTATCAAAAAGATCAAACTCAATGACCTATCCTATGGGTACCGAACTCCTTTTTATCACTTCTCCAGTCCAAGGAGATCTTCCCACAGTCTAAAGACGCTAAGCAGCGTTTTTAATTATAACTCAATAGATACCATCAACTCCTAGAGTCCTACCATCCTTTAACCTCAATAGCTTTTTTAACGTAATTAAAGTATATCATTTATTTTACGGCAATCTGACTCTCCCTAACATTTCCCAAAGACTCGAGCTTGCTTTCGACTGTAAATGTCGTTGAGAAGTATCTGTCCAACTCACTATATTTCTGCCGAGCTTTCTATGGACTTTACACCGCAGCCAATTACGCGGCATAATTGATTTACTCTCTCCTTCTTGTTTGTATTCATGCGAGAATTCCCGATCGAGAACAAAGAACGGGGGGGGGAGTTGTTAGTTCTCTTTGCTAGTGCGTTCTCATAATCAGCTTTCGCCCGTCTTACCGTATTGTTACATATTCTCTTGTAATTCCTGTACAAATCGGAATCCTGTGATTACATATAATTATCCAATGCTTGTTTCTTTTGCTCAGTTAAACTCAACCTCTCACCATTTTGGCATCTTACGTAAGTTTATGGAACTTGACCATTGGTACGATTGCGTTTCTGGCTTTGAGGATAAATACCTTGATTATTTCCCATAACATATTTGTATCCGACACCATGCAGTAGTTTCCCCCAGCAGGAGCAGATTAAGGTCGGTTGAGGCCATGGCCGCAGAAGAAAATATTGGGCCCCTTAAAAAAAAGAGAGAGACAGGGAAAATAAAAATACATGTTAACCAATTATTTAAATAAATAAAAAATATTATGTACTATTAATGTTTTATTTCCAATAAAATTTGAATATAATATATGTATAATATAATTAATAATAGCATAATAATAATCACAAAGTTTTGAACTAATATGTTCAACTAATTTGTTGGGGTTTTGCGTGGGCCCTTCAGAAGTCGGGGCCCAGGGCGCGCGCCGGGTGCGCCCGCCGTTAAATCCGCCTCTGTCCCCCAGTTAATCGAGTCCAAGAAATGTCTCATTCCCTTACAGTCTTCTCTCTGAAACTCTCGCCTTTACTTTCAACCACATCGGTTTCTTTAGGCACAACCCATTTTATGGCATTAGTCACTGCCTGCTATTGTTTCTCCCACTGTCAAATTTATGATGCAGTTATACGCCTTGGCTACAACTGGATCTAGTATGCTAGAGCCCTTTCTACTCTCTCGGACATGCTTGGATAAGTAGCAATCGTCCAGTTTGTTAAAAAAAAATAAAATAAAATAAAAATGACTGTTACCGGTATCATATAATGTATTTCGAGTGCAAGTGTCCCACTCTATAAACGGCAGGCCGAAGTCGCCCATAAGAAGACAATTGCACCTACTATCCCATTCAATTTGGTTGAAGAGATTTTTGTTATACTTCTGTCATTTGGTAAGTGACATACATCAAACATCATCTTTCGTTTACAGTACATACGTCATTTCACACCCCACTAACTAGACATTACCGCTACCGTGATCTAACTCAGGGAAATCTTGATTTTATACGAGCTGTCCATTATCTATTGATATCCTCTCATTGGTAAATGAACCTATCATCAATGTTTGACATGTATTTTATTAGATGCAATTTTTATTGTCGGTTTGGTTAAGTGAATCTGTGTCGAGCAAATTCTCCAATGAGCAGTTTCGCAAGTTTATGACTTTATGGCTGTTTTGTGTATAATTCAGAGATTCCCAAACTTTTATACCTTCCGTCCCCCTTAAAATTTCATAAATTTTACGCCTTACTTCCAGAACAAGTGCAAATAAACAGATTTGATATAACATTTAGTTACGAGAATACATACTTTTATAAATTAATATACTGCATACCACGATACATTTAATCTCAAAGACCGAAATAAAATATGCGTTATACCTGAATTAGTGGGATGGTTTGTCCGTTAAAAAAAAAAAAAAGAAAAAAAGTTCCATAAAAACAACGTTCCTCAAAAATCAAGCACCCGGGGAACGCGCCCTACATCTTGGAAACTTCTGGTTTGATCGGCTGCTCATAAGCTCTACAGCCCATTGTAAATAGCGATGCTGATTTATCGGTAAAATAAAACTCTTCTGGCCACTTCGGGTTGCACTGGAGTAAAAAAAGAATACATATTACAATAACGAATTATTATTATTATTATTATTATTATTATTATTAGCCATATGGTGCAAGAAAGGTTGAGGTTTATGCTGCGCCAGCCAAAAAAAAAAAAAAAAAAAAATTCCAAGTTACCCTGAAAGAGAGAGAGGGGATCAGAAATAGAAAGGAATCACTAAGAAAGAGAAGAATGATGATACCCAGTTCAGGACCCCGGGTGTACCAAGCCCATACTCACCAGATGCGAGCCCCTGGGTTTATATATACAAAGGGTACTAGGAAAGTTTTGCAATACAGCTTTGTTTATTTAATTTTTTCAAAGTAATTTCCTCTACATTCAATACACCTCTCCATCCTCCGAAACCAATCTTTAAACCAGTTCTGCCAAGTTTCACTAGGGAGTAAAGCACACTCGTTGTCCCAAGCCCGTAGAAGGTCCTCATCACTGGAAAACCGCCTCCCTTTTAGCTTCATTTTCACATGCGGGAACAGTGCAAAGTCGCAGGGAGCAAGGTCTGGCCTGTAGGGAGGGTGCTCGAGAAGTTTCAATCCTGTCGTGGTCAAATATTCAGTGCAGGCTTTGGCGCGGTGAGCTGCAGCATTATTGTGATGGAGGTACCAGGTGTCCATTCTTGACTTTGGCCGCAGGTTCTTCATAGATCCAATGACTTTAGGCAGGCATTGTTCAGTATACCACTTAGCTGTGACTGTCTTCTGTGTGTCCAAAACGACACGTTCCACAATTCCACTCGATTTGAAAAATACAGCTATCATTTTCTTCTTTACAGATCGGGATTTTCTGACAATTACGGGTGTGTCGTCATCATCAAAGACCCAAACTTTGTTTTGAGCCTTGGTCGGCAGATCGTAATTAATAGTACAGCCAAGTCTCGTCACCTGTCACGATGTTGTTCACATACCGAGATTGTCCCTTATCAAACTTTTTTAACATCTCCCGGCACCAAGTCACACGTCGTGTCATCTGCTCTTCAGTCAGTTGATGCGGCACCCAGAGAGAACAAAGTTTCTTCACGTGCAAATGATCTTGCAGAATCGAACGAATTGCTGGTGCATTTAGGCCCAAAGTATCCTCTATCTGTTGGTAGGTCACTCGCCTGTTTTCGTCAAGCATTTTCCTCACAGCAGTAACGTTTTCCTCTGTAACTGACGTTCGTGGCCTTCCCGGCCTCTCAGAATCCTCCAGAATGAAATTTCCCCTTTGGAATTCTCTATACCACCTGAATATCGTTGTACGATGTGGACAATCATCATCTAGTGCAAGAGTCATTTCTTCTAAGCACTGGTCTATGGTTAAACCACGCACGAAATTATACCGCAAAACTGTCCTTATCTCATTTCGTGACCACGATGCCATCGCAAGCACTTTACACTCTCACTACTAATGAATAACTGAGCCCATCGACTTGGCGCGGCGGCTACTATGCACGTATGAACATGTCTCAACATGCAGCAACAAGCAGCTTCCTGTGATTCATTGTTGCGTCATATTGCAAAACTTTCCTAGTACCCTTTGTATATATATATATAAAGCAAATCACTGGATTATTCGATATGTATTCCGTTCAACATGATTTTTTTTTCGACATTTACAACGGTGTCATAGTAGTTGACTGACAGGTTCATTCAATAAGCGTGCTAGCCAATAAAAGCACTTGACAAACAAGTTCATTCGGAAAATGAGCAACTATAGAGTATTTCAAAAAGTACTGTATGTGCAAAAAAATTCTAGGGGAAGGGGTATTTTAGGGTGCAAATCAAGTTAAGAAATGTTATATAAACATGTGGGATTCTGAACGATTATGGAACTGTCTATTTGAATTTTAAAAAATGGCTATGGAGTTTAGAATAGTAAAAAATAATAAATATAATAATAATAAGCAAACACGTACCTTGTAAAATGCTTAATTATATTAGATATATGCTTGCTTATTCTTATTTATTTTTATTATTTTTCTACCATTCAAAACTCCGTAGCCATTTTTGCTTAGCTACAACAGCTTCTTATGAATGGATTAACATGATTATTTCTATACGTATCTTTCTTCTGAAATAAATAAAAATAAAGTGTATTGGATACTGTAAATTACTAATCACGTTTTTATTATTCCCGGAAAGGATAAAAATCTTAATTATTTTACACAAATGACATAGCTTGTGCAATTCTGTAATGAAAATAAGAAAGTAAAATAAAAATAATGATTTTTTTTTTTTTTTTTTTTTTGTGTGTTGAGTTTGTTATATATATATATATATATATATATATATATAATTTGTATTATGAATTGAATTGTAATTTTGTTTATAGAATAACATTTTTAATATATATATATATATATATATACACACACACACACACACACAAAATCGGATCTAACAGGCAGAAAATTGAATAGGTGTGCCACAAAATAAATTACTTAGGGTTGCCGTTATTAAAAAAAATGTAAAAAACCACTGGTATAACCGAATGAAGCAAATTTAAAGGTGAAATAATTATTACAGCCTGTAAAGAAATATAAATTACCTTTATGGAATTATTAAAAGGGAAACAAAACAAAATTCCCTATCGAAATCAATAAATATGCAATGTTTTCATAAACTGATTTGCCAAACGATCTGTGCTGCTGACACAAACGCTTATTTAATAAGACAATAATGTTCATTTAATAACTATCATTATGGCTGTCAATATTAAATAAAAATTTTGTAAAACTGCTTTACCTATTATTATGAACAAAACATGTCGAATTCCCCAGAATAAATATAGCTAATTTAGTATGTGCTTTTATTATTTTAATGTTAAATCACTTGCCTTCAACCGTGGGCAGCGATCCACTAAGTGCAGGGATAGGAAACGCGCGGCTGCGAGATTTTTACTGATGGTGGCGCCTTGGCTAGTAATACTATTTCACAAGTCACATACCAAAAATGCTTTACATATTTGTTCAGAAAATGCAGCTCGTCAAAATCTGGCGTTCGCGTGCATTGGCAGGTCACATTTTTTGAATAGTGACTGGAATTCTAGTGGATTTGCATTGAGAAGCCATATAAATACACAAGAATTCCAGAACCTTTAAATAAATTCAAGGAGGAACTGGACAAACTTTTAGAGGGAATGGTTGTGTGAAATTTTTTTTTTTTTTTTTTTTTTGGCTGATGCTACATAAGCTCATACGCTTGCTTTCTTGCATCACATGCCTCTATTACTATTACTATTACTATTACTAGTACTATAACCTCCGCCCAAGAAAAAAACTAAATACTGTATTGTATATGAAGTTGACTTCAGCGTGTTTTTAATTATTTAAATTTTAGCGAAAAGTATGGAACACGTAATTGGCAGCTGGTTAAACTATGCTTTAAAATATAATTTGAAGACTGATTAATAATAATAAGGTATGTAGCAAATTAAACACCCTGTTTTTTAATTATTATTTTTTTTTTATTTGTTATTCTTCATTGTGCTGTATACAGAAACACAGATCTAAATTAAACACCATATTAAAGTATGTGAAAAGAGTGTAGATCTAAGAGTCATGTATTATAAATTAAAGTAAACTAGAAATGTAAAAATTATGATTAAAAAAAGAGAAGATCATATTTTGTTAATAAATCTGCAAATATGCGATATATAATATTAATATTAGCCATATAGGGCAGAGAAGACAGCCTTATTTGCACTACATGGCTAATAATAATATTTTGCTGCTCCATCAATATAATAAAAATGAAACATTAAACAAATAAGCAATGAAAATAATAATTAAAATAAAATATAGTAAAAATAAACTATCTATTTATTTCCCTCTTTACGTAGGTGACTGTCCAACTAACCTTTGAATTTACTTAAGCTGTCAGCCTCAACTTCCCACAGAATAACTTATTCCAGTAATTAACAACTAACTTGATAGCCAAAAGAAAACCTTCACACTCCAGTCTAAACCTGTTTCTCCGAATTTTAATTTATGATACCTAGTTCTGCAATCATTTATGATAAAAAAATAATGATTATCTAATAATGATATAAATAATAAATACTAATAATAAAAATAATGATATACTAATACTAATAATAAAAATAATGATATAAATAATGATAAAAAAAATAATCCCCTATACAGGAGATTTCATTCATTCACGTTCCATCTAGGATGCGTGGTTGCCATGCTGTGTAGCCCACATATTCGAAGTCTTTCCTCATAAGGATGCCCTTTTACAGATCTCATCAAGTGAGTTGCCTGTCTTTGGGCCAATTCAAGGAGCTCGATGTCTTTTATTTGAATGCAGTATCTCCTCACTTAAACACAGTATTCCAAGTGTGGTCTTACAGTTATCATATACAGCGAAACTATGTATGACTTCCCTATTTCTACAAGAAAATGTATGATAAATCATCAATAAGACCCCTTGGACCTTTCTTGTCGCCTTTCTACACTGCTCGGAGAACTTCATGTCCGCCCATATCGTAACTCTCAAATCTCTTTTTTCCTCATAAGTTAATCACGCTCTGTATCTCTTCGTTAATGTCATTTACGAAAGTCTGAAACAATAGTGGTCTCAGAACCAATCCTCTAACGTTAGATCAATCTGAAGAGTAAACAATAATCACAACCCTCTGCCTCCCATCCTGTAGCCACCTAGCGATCTAGCTTAGAATCCTACTCCTGATTCCAAAGTGTTTCAACTTAGTAAACTCCCACGAAAGGACTGGGTCAAATGCTTTGCTAAAATCCAAAAAAAAAAAAACAATATCGAAATTATTTCCTACATCCAGCTCATCAGTATCTGTGTAAAAATGGCTAACCACGCTAGTTAAACACGATTTTCCCTTAATAAAATGGTGCTATTTAGATAGAAATGGTTCATTTCTATCTAAATATCCCTGTGTTGCACATTTTGTCATTGTCCCCATGGTTTTCCCTACCACTGTAGTCAGACTAGACGATCTTTAGTTACCTACTTCGTTCTAAGAACCGCTTTTATATATTGGCAATACACTGGCAGGCACTTCTCCACTCCAAAGGGATCTCTCCCGAATCACTCCGTGGCTGAGTTAGTCGGTCTCAGGCGTAGATAGCAAGGTTTCCCACCCACCCCAGAAACTGGGGTTTTTCGTCCAGCAAAACAGACAAATCGATCATAGAACACAAGCAATTAACAGACATAAGACACACAGAACGGCATATGATTTTAAATATTCGGGTGGCCTAATATAATAGTTTGTATTCATCCATCTCTGATAACTGAACTAAAATATCTAGGTGTTCTCTTTGAACACTAACTTTCTATCCCCAATTTAAATACTTACGTTAAAAAAAATCAGAAATTATGCCGGTATGACTACTAGAATCAGCTGAGCAGACTGGGACTTAAAAAGGAAGACCCTTGCCCTTATCTATAAGGCAATCTTCCTCCCAGTTTTACATATGATGCTGGAGTCTGGTTCCCTAGGGAAATTCTTGCTAATAATAAAGTAAAACTAGGATCTATCCAGTGTGTCATTCTACTGACAATAACAAGAGCATGTTGTACAATCAGTACACCTGCATTGCAGGTCCTGGGGTGCAGTGGGGTATTCGGGCCGAACGCACCGGAACTACGTTCCTGTACTTTTTTCTAAATGTTTGTTGTTTATTAAACTACACGGTCCACCATTAGAATTATGGAATCCAAATTTTTATGTCTGAACTTGGTTGCGGTCTCATCGTGCTGCTGTTGACCAACAAACAAAAAGAGCAGTCACACAAGAATACGTAATCGATCCTGTATGGGAATTTCTATGATTCTTCTGAACAGTATTTTTTATATTATTTTGGAGTTTTTGTTTTCGTTTTTTTCTTTTCTGATTTTAAAATTTTTTATCTTTGTTTTTTACTTTTGAAATTTCTATTTAATAGTTATAAATAAATACTGAACAAATATTCTAATCTTTAACTTATTTATTTTTGCAAATGAAAAAAAGCGTAGGTAACTATTTGTAGTTAATCGACAAGAGTTCCGGTACTATTTTTTTTTGCAATACACCTCTGCTGGGGTGCACTGCCACTGGATTTAGAAGTAATCCGAAGAGGCCCCAACTACAGACTTAAGAGGCAGATCCCAACTGATATCTTAGGGATCACTATTGACTTTCAAGCTGAACTTAAATATGAGGGGAAAAGAATATTAACTTGCCTCTACCAGCAATGGCAAGACAGGTAGGGGCCTAAAGGGGAAAGTCACTAGGAGGTTCCTGCCTGAGGTAATTTTTTTATTATTGTTTTTTTAAATTTCATTATTCCCATATTTTTACAATCGGTCTATGGTAAGCCAAGTAAATACCCAACATAGTTGTACATGTATGGAGTCATCATTCTGGAAATACAGAAGTCATCCGCTGATGATCCCCCCCCCCAGCAGTAAACGTTCCTTGAAGAGCTCGGATTGCTATGATCTTTAAGCTGGTGCAGTCAACCCTAAAGGTGTTAATAGGGTAGCAGACGTTCTGAACCAGACTCCCTTGCACGACACTGTCACAGATGATACAATGTCTTCCATACTATTGTAGTTGCTTTAGATCATTATTTTTATTGTAATATCTGGTCTTAAGTCTGTGACATGTCTCCAAGTCATAGCCTTGTCCCACTACTTGTACATCCAGAAGGAACAGAGAGCCATCCCTAGCACAGAGGAGGTCTAGTTTCCTAAGACGTTCGTTTTGGACCTCCCATCCTTTGTGACTGAGCCTATTCTGGACAATGTTTCATGTCTTTTTATCTTCACCCCGTGTGTCCTGGGTCCCCTAAACTAACCCCCCACCCCGCTTTTCCCCAGGACTCTATGCCACATACTTGCTTACAGGGCATGGTTCTCTGAATGCAAAGTTATGCCAACTGGACTCATTCAGGACCCAAAATGTACCTGTGAAGCTGAATAAGTTTGGGCTTATGTCGTATATGACGGCTCCAGTTACCATCCCCACAGATGTAGACTTATGTCCAAAATTGGACCTATATCCCGTGGGGACGAGCAATTCCTCATTTCTGTTGAGATGCATTACATGGCCTTCTCTGAGTTTGCTAAAAACGTTTTTGAGACCAGGAGAAGCAACCGTGCTATGATAACTAAGACTATGATATTACCTCCTACTTAGACAACCAAGCCTATTTGACTATGACACAAACCTAAATGAGACAGGCCTGTGTTTCCCACTCAGTGAGAATATTTTTGTTAATGAGTGTCTTTTATAAATATAATTTTCATGTGTAAAATGATCGTTATTTGTATCAATCATAAAAATCAGATGTCCACAACTTTCATGTGTAAAGCTATTATTATATGTATTATTAATTATATATAATTTATGTTTATAACTTCTATATGAAAAATTATTGTTATATGTGTATTAATGCATATATTTGTTTATATATTTTGTGTTGATGTTTTTGTTATTTTCAATTTTTTCAGGTAATATTTTGAAACAGTCATTACCCCAGGGGCTCACATCTGGTGAGTATGGGCTTGGCAAACCCAGGGTCCTGAGCTGGATATCATCATTCTTCTCTTTCTTGGTGATTCCTTTCTGCTTCTCTCTCTCTCTCTTCTCTCTCTCTCTCTCTCTCTCTCTCTCTCTCAGGGTAACTCGGGATTTTTTTTATTTTTTTTGGCTGGTGCGGCATAAGCCTCAGGCTTCCTTGAACCATATGGCTAATAATAATAATAATAATAATAATAACCTGCAAAAAAATAATAAAATAAATATATATATATATATGAAATTAAAAAAAAAGTTTGTGCCGCCCAATTCAAGGTACTTTGCTAAGTGGGATAACTGCACGAGAATGTCCAGTAAGTGTAAATTGTATTAATTTTACCCGGAATATGTGTACAGCGTGTCTTTAAAAAAAAAAAAAGAACCATATATATATATATAAATTTCCCTTTCGCAGGTTAAGTTGTATAAATGTGTGTGAATGCCAAGTCATCTGTGTAAATTATGCGGTGACCGAATGAATGCTTGTGATTAGTATTATTAAAAAAAAAATAATTGTCTTGTTAGTTGTCCATATTTAGGTGGCGTCTACATCCTGTCTAGTTGTATGATGACGAATGCAAGATGGCAAATGTGTGAGACGATGTAGCGTGATGTGCCATTAATTAGCCTAAATACAGGTTTATAAAATAAAAAAAAGTGTGTACTTATATGTGTAACTATGACAGGTGTGCAGATAGGTTGACTACATGTAGTGTGTGTGTGTGTTGTTCTGACAGCTCTCCCATTAAACTGCTGTGGGAGCAACATATCAGGAATTGCCCCAGCCTTGCTGACATAATGTCCTCTGCTCTGAGAGATGGCTTGAGATCTGCGGACACCAGTTTCAGCTGATCTAGCCAGTATGGGATTTGCAACAGAGAAGTACTGTAAACTATGTATACAAACGTGGAATTGGCCGGGTGAACCCGGTGGTGCTCGACAAGCAACACTATACACTATATTCATTCATCTCGACATCCTAATTGTGCTATATTTTCTTAATGGAATATATGCATTCATGGACTCTATGATTATTGCTTTAAAGATATTCCATAAATTTAACATAGTCTCCTCCCTCTGCTATTGGCTATGTAGCATCTCTTAAATTATCAGTCCCCTTTCCTGAAATTAAAACTCATGCCTTTAACAACTGCCAACTAAGGACTGCGTGATCACCTCCTGCTAATGGTTCCTGTCATTTGATTCATTGGTATTCTTACTAAGGGTAAGAATATTCTAGCGCTCTAATATTCTTGCCCCTATTATTTTCTATAACATGCTGTACAAATAATAATGATATAGGTACAGTGAAACTTCCCTTTAACGGACAGCCATGGGGAACGAAAATGTGTCCGTTAGAGAGGTGTCCGCTAACAAGAAGTCTGAGGGAGAAAAAAAAAAAAAAAAGAAAGAAATAAAAATCGTTAAACGTTTAATGTAAAATTAAATTAAAATATATACAGATTTTGAACAATATTTTTGTAAATAATATACATACAATTGTGCTATGCATATTATGACTTTATCTTAAGAAAAGTACATACAGTAATCACTTATTTTCTTCTGCACCTTCTTCTGGCTGATAATTTTGTTTTCAAAATTTGTCTGGAGTGAAGAAACCATCGAAAGTCCTTCAGTATCTTCTTCAGCGGCGAAAAACATTTTTAAACGATTGATTTGTATGAGCGCTTCTTCTATTTTCATCGGTGGTTCGTCGTTAATATGTTCTTCGACAGAATGACCTCCTTCCATTTCTTCGTCCTCATGAGGAATTTGAAAAATATCGATGATAATGTCGTTGATATCTAGAGCACCATCTTCTGTAGTGAGGTTCGAGTCTATATCTTTGTAGCCAGGGTCACTTGTAGCGGAAGTATCGTACATTATCAATAGATGTTGAAGTTCTTGTTCTTCTTGGTGCTCCACATTGCTGTTCACAACTTCAATTTTTGCGTTTGAGAAGCCAGACTTTACAAAACAGTTCACGACAGTTTGTTTTCTAATTGCGTTTACTGAAGAGGAAATCCATTGAATCGCATCTAGGATGCTGATTTTCTTTGCTCGCACATGTTACATCGTTCATTTTTGCAATGAGATGTCTTAAAACACGTTTTCTGTAGTGAAGTTAAAATTTTTTTTTTTATCCCTTGATCCAAGGGCTGACACTCTGCAGATGTGTTTGGTGGCAGAAAAACGATTTGAATGTTGGACAATTCAATGTGCGGGTGAGATCCAGCATTATCCATGAAAAGAATAATTTTTCTGTTTTGACGAATCATGTTTTGGTTGAAGTGGCTTATCCATTCTCTCATGATATCTCGTGTCATCCACGCTTTTTTATTAGACTTCCAGTCAACATCCAAAAGATTCAACTTTATGCCCTTGAAACAACAAGGATTTTGTGGGTTTCCTATAACAAGAAGTTGTTCAAAGTCTCCTAGCATATTTCTACACAATAGTACAGTCAAGCGTTCCTTAGAAATTTTTCCGCCCTGGCACTTTTCGTTTTTTAGACTCATTGTTTTTTCAGGAAGAGCTTTAAAAAACAACCTTGTTTCGTCACAGTTGTAAATATCCTTAGCTTCAAAATCACGACATAAATCTTCCAGTTTGACGGTCCACTCTGTTACAACCCCAGTATCAACAGATCCACCTTCACCACTTACGGTTTTCCAAGAAATTTTATGCCGAGTTTTGAACTTGTCTAGCCATCCCACAGAAGCTTTGAACTCATTTACTCCCATAGATTTCGCAACCTCCAAAGCCTTTTCCCTAATAATAGGCCCATTAATGGGAATTTTTTTAGCACGTGCGCGACAAATTTGAAGTCCAACAGTTTTCGGGAATGATTTTTGAACCTGATCATTTACGTGTTGCCAAAATTGTTTGAGCAGTTAATTTTTTTTCTTTAGGATGTCGCTTACCTGCGTCTTTCCGATTTTGAATTTTACAGCGAGATTGCGAACACTATTTTTTTGCCGATCATACGCATTAATGAGTTCGACTATCTTTTAAAGTTAAATGTTTACGAGAAGACATTGTGCACTTCACACGACACTGAACAAAACTGAAAACTGAAACTGAAAAGACGAAAGGCCGATCATACGCATTAATGAGTTCGACTATCTTTTAAAGTTAAATGTTTACGAGAAGACATTGTGCACTTCACACGACACTGAACAAAACTGAAAACTGAAACTGAAAAGACGAAAGGCCGACCATATTCCCCCCTCCCTGCACACACCGAATTCATCAGAAGTTTTACACGTGCCTTAAAATTCTTGAAAAAGGGTTTAGAACCGCGACGTAAACCTTGATAAAATTCAGAGAATCGGAAATAGAAAATAAACACACGATTGAGGCAATACGTGGAAGAAAAGTTCCTAGAAAAAGGGCCGTGAGCTCGCCCGCTGTCCTTAATGGGGAGATCAAATTAAGTGCTAATCTAAACGAAACAGTGCAGATTGCCTGTCCGCGTCCGTTACAGAGAATGTCCGCTAGACAAAAGCTGCAAACACGCTAAAACCAATGGAGGTGAGTTGGGAATTTGAAAATGTCCGTTGTAGAGAGATGTCCGTTAACGAGAGGTGTCCGTTAGGAGAACTTTCACTGTATAAGTTATTTTGGAGTTGCTATTCCCCATGTGTAAGATATACAATGTGCTGTAGTTGTAATTAATCCATTCTCTTCGGGAGGAGAGATCTTTTTATGGGCAAGACTTTTACACCTTGGCCGAGCTAGTTGTGCTTTGCAGAGGAATGGATTCTTTTTCAAGGCTGAACTTTTGAAGTGAAACCTCTTTAGGTGCGCCCCATGCAGTTTTCACATGGTAGTAATTTGCACCCGTGGATTGACGAAAAATGGCAACGAAAATGCGACACGAAATGACGTACGCCGTACGTAGCAGCGACGCATGACGCAATCAGTACTGCTACATTGCACGTATGTCGCGTTTACGTTTTAAATCTCTATATCTCAGCTTCTAGCAGTCTGATTTTAAAAATTTTAAAACCAAAACATTTCTTTCGTCATTCTCTACCGTATTTCATAAAAAATTTCGACGGAAAGAAATCTATAATTCAACATGCTGATGACTAATAGTGAGCGTTGTAAGGCGTATAGAGCACGTATACATGCAATGCGACCACCGAAACCATCCTGTTGACACCAGTTTCACCAGTACATTGAATACAAAGGAGAGATCTGTAAAAACTTTGTAATAACTTGTAAAACAATTGTAAAATATTAAACCACTGTAACATTGAAATATAATAAACTTTTCAAAAGATTCTAAAGAAGTTTCATTCAACTTCCGCTATGCATGCTCGGCACACACACACAGTCTTTTTTTTTTTTTTTTTTTTTATGGCAATCCAGGAATTGGATCTCGTAAGGTGCTGTTGTGTTACATTCTGATTTGAAATATGTTTCATACCAGAATCATAATTTCCAGGGTCTATTATAGGCGGTGGTTGCTGGAAGGCGTAGGATTTTAGGCGCATTAGCAACTTAGGCTCTATTGCGCCGTATACAACGTGTGTTCTGTGCTGTTTGTTGGGTGAAAAAACCGAGTTTCCGGGAGAACCATGCTATCCTTGCCGGAGAAGGGCGTCACCATACTATCAAAAATGACCCATAAAAATTCATTCCGTCATCGATGGGATTCGAACTCAGATCTTTCCACCCGGTGTTGGGGAGGGCTGTGAATATACCAATCACTGTCCATTGACGTGTGCTACCATCGATGGCCATAATGTTAATATGTATTTGTTACCCGGCATACAACTTATCTACCATAAGTTAGTTATCATAAGTTTTTGCTTCCCGAAACAGGATCTTTGCCGATACCAAGTAAAGCTCACGCCATAATATTATCGGACACTTCGTTATTAATCAAACTCCGTGATGCGCATTTCAGATTTGTTGCTACTAATCACGACTGGCACCTAATGTCAATCAAACAGTACGTCATATTACAGGCTTTATCAAATTTTCGTTAATTAGAGTAACGTAATTAAACTGCTGCATGCATTAACCCCAGCAGAGGCTGACATCTGGTGAGTATGGGCTTGGCACACCCAGGGTCCTGAGCTGGATGTCATTATTCTTCTCGTTTTTGGTGATTCCCTTCTACTTCTGACACTCTCTCAGGGTAACTCTGAATTTTTTATTTTTATTTTATTTATTTTTTTAGCTGGTGCAGCAAAAGCCTCAGGCTTCCTTGCACCATATGGCTAATAATATGACTGAATGGAAATCAGTAATACTAGCCACTAAGAAAACAGAGAATATGGCAAAGAAATACATAATAACTGCTTTTATTTATAATCAATATGAAAGGCAGTATTGAAGAAACCTATCACTGTTTTTTGACATTTACGTAATAGCTGGTGCTCCTAGTTTCAAAAAAAAAAAAAAAAAAAAAAACCGATTTTCTTTTACAAACAAATGGGTACTTCATAGTATTTGTCTATCAAAGGAAATAATGTTATTTAAAATTTGACAACGTACTGGATTTTAAAACTAGGGTCACTCAGTACCCTACTCATTCTAAAAAAAAGTTTGTTTTTAATGTCTGTATGAAGAACAGTTTGACTGACCGTAGTGTCAATTCTGATTAGGAGTAACCAATGAGAAACATGCATCACCGTGTTTGATTGTCAATAGGAAATTCTTGGCTATGCATTTCTCTCTCTCTCTCTCTCTCTCTCATACGCACACACATGGGTGTCTTTGGAGAGGCAGACAGGACCAATTCTATGAAATATTATCACTCAACGTGCCATCACCATTACCCATCAAAAGCCGGAACGCCTCACACTTAAAACTTTACACCTCCGTTTGAGACTGTTTATCTACAGCGGGGAGGGACAGGGGGAGCGACAAATAGCTGATCTTGAAGCATGTTTTGGTTGATCTACACAGAAAGCATTCTGGAGAGGGCACAAGGGCCAAAATCTCATTAATTACTTGCCTAATTGAATTTTTAAGTACACCAAATTTTAATATCTATTATGCTCTTTTAGTAATAAAAATATTATAACAATTCTACAACTAGTGTATTTTAGTTATTTAGCGTATTTAGTTATTTTAAATTGTAATAGGTCGATCTCGAGACTTTGTTTATTTAAGATCATAGGTGGGAAAGGTTGCCAACCCCTGATCTACATCTCCAAATTAGGTTGCATGATTTTAGTGTATAACGAAATAATGGTAGTTTACAGTATTTTTATTTTGTATTTATTGTTTGTGATATATGATTTTTATGGCATAAACATTCCGAGTCATTACGTAGGCAACTAAGCCTTAAAAGTATGAAACGCAAATTATACTGCATTAAGTAAATAACTACATGTACTAATTGCCACATCCACAAAGTGACACAGTTATCTTGGATGGAAATGTGTAATTATTTTCGAAACCGTCAGTTGCTTACAACTTGTGCAATTTGTGTTTCTTACGATTAATTAAAATCTTTGATACATGATTTGATTAATTTCCTAATTCAGGAAGATTTCACACATGTCGAAATTAAATTTACAATATATTAATAATCCCACTTTTACAGAACCAGTAATATGATGGCGAATTCCAAGAGCGAGAAATATTTCAAGTTTATTGGGGAAAGGGGAATGGTTGAGTAGAGTTTACAGTTAGGAAAAAAAAAAAAAAAAAAAAAACAAGAAAAGAAAAACAAATGCCTATATGCAGGAGAGGACTCGGCGGGGGGAAGCTCGCACGAGTCCTTTGTTACATCTTTTTGGGATTATGTGAGCCCCTCGCTTAAAAAAAAAAAAAAAAAAAAAAGATTCGCTATATGGCTTTGAAATTTTTTTTTTTTTTTTTTTTACAGCGTATCTGGGGTGGCATCCTCTCAAATAAATATTTAACGTGCGCTGTGATTTCATGTCCTATTTATATGCTGTGAGAAGAGTTTCTTTCTTTTTTGCCTCAGTATTGTTTATACAGTAATAAATTTAATTTTTTAAAATTTTAAAATGAAGCAGTAACTTAATTTTTTACTTGTTCCAAAACATGTTAAATTATCGACGTTAGTAAAGTAAACATTATTGTCAAGTCATTCATGTATACGGCAAAAAGTAAAGGAAGCCACTCAGAGCTCTGCACATTTCCTCTAACAAAATCGACAGCAATTGATTACCTTCCATGACCAAGTTTATTGGGGGGGAAGAACTATTGATGTTCTCTCCGTATGGAAGTTGCTAACCCATTCCAAATTATTCATATAAATAACACATTCCTGTGACCACTAAACTTTTTTTTTTTTTTATGGAAATCCCAAGCACGAGAGGTATTAGAACCTACAGTACTTAGCGCCAAGCATTGGGTTGAAAGAAGATACTTGTTGCCCCTTTTTATGTGTTGGGTGTAATTTCGAACTATGATTGGATGTAACAGAGCCGTACCCGTGTTCAATAGGACAGGATCAGTCTTTAGTGACTGCGCCGAGTGCAATGTACCTGAACGCCCGATTCAAAAGAGTTCCAAATTCAAATAAATAGAACGGCAAGAACGAACGGTGATCCCAAACATTAATTCTTGTACCTCGGTCTCCAACTCTAGGATCGGACCTACACCCAGTCATGGCAGTGAATATGGGTGGAGAAGAGGAGGCGTGTACTGGATGTAAAAGCATCCGAGGTCCCGACATATAAAGGAACTTCCTAAAAAGTTTGTTAAGAAGTTAAAACATGGTTATAATGAAAGGTAGGGAGGTCCCCGACACTAACCATTCTTCTGTTTGGAGATGTCTGACTTCGAGTTCTCATAGTCTGAAAATTTCTAGAAGCCACTTCAATTGAGAAGTCGATTCCTGGAAGACCCCATTGCGGTCTGAATACCCCCGTCCCCCTTGGTTATTCAGCCCGCACAACATGCAACTCAGCCCTTGAACACCCTTCAGAGACAATGTGTAATGGTGCAACATGACCAAAGGTCTCTTATAAGCTTAAAAATCAACAACGAAATCACTATACCAACCATGCACCACGGCCTCACGATACCATTGCGTGGGTCATGCTCTCCCCCTCTAGCTAACAAATTGGATACGTTTGGGCGAACGCGGTGCCGGAGATAACAAAGGGACATTTTTCAATTCTTGAATTGGAAACGGTTGCGACTGCCCGGATTACGATAACAGATCCAAATAAAGTACCCCCCGGATGTTTGTGCTGGATGGCGTATGCATGTTAACTCTTAGCTGAATAACTGAAATTCTTCTTGAGAGAGTCCCTTGTTTAACAAATTGGTAGCACACCCTTGTCTTAAATGGATGGTGAATTTTTAAAAGGTAGGCGATCTAACAATAATAGAATTTATTTTACGATGTATATGTTCTGCTCAATTATATAAGTAAAGAAGGTGTCAATACATTGCAAAATATAAAGCCTTTAAAATAAAATGCCACCGTTGCAACATGGGGCCGCCGTAGCCTAGTGGTCAGGCGCGCGCGGGTGCATAAGTGCACGTGCCTTGAGTGACCGGGGCTCAAGCCCGTGACTGCTGAATATGGTGCTGTTTCTTATATTCTGTCTATCTTGTGAACTCCTCTGACCGTTTGGTCGTCCCGAAGTATAAACAGAAAATTTATTTATATATTAATACGTATAATTATTATATGTGTATGAGTGTAATATTAATTATTATATGTGCATGAGTGTAATATTAATTATTATATGTGTATGAGTGTAATGTAATATTAATATTATATCAATTATATATGTATAATTAATATAATATATATTTAGAAATAAATAGAGAAAGGAAAAATTGCAAAACGGTTAAGGCCTTGCACCTGTCATTCATATTACTTTTAAGTCTGTTAAAGAGGAAAATAAAAATAAGTTTCCAGTCGTTCAAACGGGTTGAACTTTTACGATATGGTTCGCCTGAACTTCCTATGAAAAGGCCCAAACTTCCATCACCGAATGCCATCAAGAGCAGACTGGGATGAGGGGGGGGGGGAGGATAACTGAAGCATGGTTATTCAAAAAAGCACGACCCCCCAAATAACACGAAGGCTTTGTCCGTGAATTCCATTTTTATAAAATAGAAAAGGTGCAAAATAAACTTAAAGAATCAAATTTTTTTCCCTGTCTGTAAATATCATCATATGACAAAAATAGAGGCAATATTCAAGGGTGTTTGGAAGTCACAAAGGTACCCAGGAAATATTTTAAGGATCCTTCAACTTTTTATTTATTTATTATTTTTTAAAAATAAAGATATCCGTCACTGATCGTGGGGGTTGGATCGGCAAAACTGCGAATGGCAAATACTTAAAGTAATGGAAAGAATGGGTTGATTACATTCCACCCGAGTTGGAAAATACAGAACGCAATTTTTAAAACAATAGAAATAGGAAAATTTTAAATGTTTAAGTTAAAAAAAGGGGTTTGGTATACGCTATAAGCTTTAAAGGTTAATTTGATGATAGAAAATCTAGATACAGGGGAGGTAGACGCAATGGAACACAATGTTGCAGTGGAGGTAGAAATCGACTAGAAGAATTATGTTAGAAAGCTTATCTTTCCTTTTAATTTCTTTACAGAGTTCTTTATACAGTAGTACAGCAACTTTGGGTGTTTCAGCTCCCTCAAGATGTAAATCGATCATTAACACATACAGACATATTATACTATAAATAATACGAACCAGCGTGCTATGACCAAAGCAGTCGATGCGCACAAAATAAGATAATCCGTAATAAACATATCTTTTAAATTGATATCTTTTTAGTAGCATTTTTTTCACTTAAAAATAACACAGATACGAAGTTTAAAATTTGTGCGATACAATAGGAATCATTGCTTGGGGCCTATGGGCAGAGGGAACCTAACAGGAAATATCCTGGTGATCCAATACGTCCACATAGAGAACACTTATCAACTTACTATTCGTTTTAGTATTAATAATGGCCATATGGTGCATGGTGCAAGGAAGCCTAAGGTTTATGCTGCACCAGCCAAAAAAAAAAAAAATAATAATAATAATAAAAAATAATAAAATGAAATAAATAATTATAACAGAAAACAAAACAGACAACCTATGCGTTTCCCTCCTCCCGTAGATAACTATCCAGCTGACCTTTGAATTTCCCTAAATTCTCAGCCTCTACCACCCATGTAGATACTTATTCCAGTAATTTATAACTCGCTGGCTAATATCTTTGGAATTTTGCAAATAGATATATTGTAACATTGTGTAATATTCGTTTTAAAAAGATGCATATAATCACTTTCGTAGTTTCCGTTCGTAAGTATTTGTGAGACTAGGTTCAAGAGATAATTAAAATTTTGTTTGTGAAATCGCGTTGTGGCGTGGTAAAACTCTTATAATTACGTTCTGATTTGAAATATATGTTTTATACCGGAATCATAATTTCCAGAGCTTATTATGGGGGAGGGGGCCGGACAGCGTAGCCCCGAGATAACTGTGACAGGGGTACTCTAAAATTTACTTATATATTCGGGCATAAATTATTATATTGAAGAAATAAAGAAACAAAAAAAAAAAAAAAAAAGGAAAAAAAATTAGGAAATGAAACAATATACTGTACAGCAAAACCTGCTTGTATATATTAATGTCATATTCAGTAGTACGTTGACCTAGTGTAGGACAACTCACAAAATAAATAATTCCAAATAATTTATGGCCACAAAATTGTGTTCAGCTCCAAGCCTCGAGAATGCTCCCTAGTACTGTAATATGGACCATAGTAATTTCGAATCACAAAGCATAACGTCCCGCGAATGGTTAGACGTTAAGGCTTTGTGAACTAATCCTGATGTAGAAAGCCATTTGGGTAATATACTGTCTAAAGTTTGTTCATTAGTGAACAAAATAGGCAGAAACTGTGGTGGGCTATTTGAAAATAATGCTTTTATTTTTATGTTTATATATGTGTTTGTTTTGCGTTCGAAAGTTATGCTCTTTGAATAGAATATTCAAAGAACAGAACTTGAGAGGAAAAAAGTTAAAATGCGTGTGTATTGTACCATATGTTATATATTTACACAAACAAGTACGATTGGACAAGCTTTACAGCTGTGCTGTCAAAGAAGCGCGTGCATTCCATTCTTAGTACCTAGCAGCATTCATAGATGTCCAAACACGCCTCAGGAGAAAAATCTCTTCTGGCGGCATCTGGCGGATATGCAGGTACTAAAAGTTACAAATATGTTAGTATTCGCTGCTACCCGGTCGGTAGCGTGTCAAACATGGCGCTAGTTTTGCGATGGAATATGTTGTATCATCAGTAAATAAATGAGTTTTACGGTTATTGTTTTTGGTAAGGAGATAACTCTTTAAATTAATAGTTCAGTCATATATTCGAAACTTGGAATATCTGTGCGCCATTTTGAACATGCTCTTTTATTGTGGTGCATCATTTAAAATGTAAGCGTGGATTTTTGAAATTTTGAATTGGTCCATTTCAGCATCAGTTTGTCTTAACTCCCTGTGATAGACAATATATATATATATATACATATATTTTCATCTTGTACATGTATTTATTTTACTAATATAAGTATTCCATTTATATCTTAAGGTGCTGTTTGTTACATACAAATTTGTTTTATATGTGAGCATTTTTATTGTTGTCTTTCTTGTTTATAGAGATAATTGGTGGTACACTTAATTCGAATTCTTCAGATAATGGTACCGTTCTTTGATTTTAACTAATTTATGAGACTAAAATAAGGTTACAGTGCATGGTAATGATAATGGTAGTTAGTTTTTCATGTTCAATTTTAGTAAAAATAAATAGATTGTAAATCTCTATATAATAGTATGGACGTTGACAAACAAATAAAAAAGGGGAAAAAAATATATATGGAAATACGTTCTCGATATTATAAATCAACACATATAAGTTATATTATTGTTATGTTTTAAATTCATGTTCCTCCTTATGCCGTATTGGCAATGTTAAGAAATTCATATAAGTCAGTTCTCCACAATAGCGATATTTTAGAGCTTTTTAAGATGCGGTTTTCAAACACACACACACACACACACACACACAATATATATATACATATAGATAGATAGAGAAAAATAATGTTTTAGTGATATTTATTTTTTTCACTCTGAGTTCATTGCAATTTTGGTAATATGTCTGTACATTAGGTGCCGAATTTAAAGGTTATTGGGTTGGAGGTATAATCAGTAACATTGAAGTAGTCGATAGGACAAAAAGTGGATTTTTTGATAACTAAAATTGTATAGTGATATAGATGATAAGTACAAAAGAGAGTTTTACAATTATTTGTGGTGCAAGACAAAAATGTTCCCCTCCTCTCAAGTTGACAGCAGTGCTGTGACTGTATGTTTCTCTCAAAATAGTCCATTGATTAATTATCATTATTATTATTATTTTTTTTGATCAATCATGTAGCCCATAGATGCCAATATATTCTGTGTAATTGCATGCATTCTTTGGTTAGTTTGGCTGTTAATCGTATTTGATTATGTCCATTATTGTAGTTTTTCTCAATTAGTGTTTATTTTCTAGATAGTGAATAATTTCTAGTCACTACTATTATTGTTCCATTATATGCTGCCTTTTCCATTTATGAAGTCCAGGTGTAAAGTACAATTTTTTTAAAATTTGGTCAGCCATATGATTAAAGATTAATTTACTTTGTAAAAGTAATTTTAATAATCCTGTTTTTAATCAATTTTGAATTCATAATTTTGCAGAATATATAACTTATACAATGGGGTATAATTGCCAATTTTTGAGCTAAGAAAAAAAATCAGTGATGTGACATTATAGTAGACTTAACTTTTTATTTTATTTATTTTTTTTTAGGTTTGCCACTTGTGTCATAGAATGCCTGGCATGATTCCAAAAATAACAGATATTATAACTGCTCGGAATGTCATGCCTGAGGAATGTCATGAAGATGGTACCTAATATACTTTCATTTAGTGAATTGCATTTACAAGCGAAACAGCATATTGGACTGCCAGTACTAGACATTTACTTTATTTGCATTACTAACATATTTCTGTATGTCGAGTATTTTGGAGAGCCATTTTTAGTTCCACGAAGTGGTAGTTAGTTTGTACGACAGACTTTCATTCTAAGAATTTGGAAACATCTTTGTAGCTAATGTTTAATAACACAAGCTTTCATTGTTTTATTTGCATGTCTCTTTTACTGTGCTTCTTTGAAGAAGTGGATGAAACATGATGTAATTTTCTGTAAAGGCACTCAGCCACATGTCATACAATACATAGGTTTATTGCTGATGTCTGACCATTATTACAGCTCATTTGGTAGGAGTGGCAAATGCCCCGCGAAGTCAGAGAGAACCAAAGTTATTTGCATAGAGATGCAGCTAGCACTCCACCTGTTGCTCATCCTGCAAATCCAGCAAATGCTTCAATATCATCGTATTGTTCTGTTTCATCTTCCATTTCTGAATCTGTACATGCAAAAAGAGATTGTATGAATGTCAATGGAGATCCTCAGAGCTTAAACTTACCTGTGATAAATGGTGGATGTGTAAATACACGCCGAACGGCAGTGGCCTTCCATGAAACTAGATTAAGTAAATCATCCCGAAACAGATATAGGCAGAAGGAACTAGATGCAATTAGGAATAGCCTCCTTCCTTTTGCCAACTGTGATAAACAGGAAAATCATTATGAGTTTAGTAGTGCAAGTAGCACTACTAGTGACTATAGTAGCCTTAGCCATACTACAGGAAGTAGTACCCATTCAGAGCCCAATGGATTAATTAAAGATCTTAGGAAACAGCAACAGCAGGTTTTTGAGCACCTTGTGACAATGGGTTATTCTGAGGTAAGAATAATAATTTTGACTATTTATTACAAATGACATTTTTGGAAGATTATCACATAGCCTTTTTTTGATTGGGTGTGTGTGTGTGTGCTTTTTAAGTGAAAATTGTAAATTACATTTAATTTTGTCTTTCTTTACTTTAATGCTTATAGGGCTAAAAAATGAGTAATATTTTAAGTTTGTTTAGTAATTAAATTTTTCCACTGTACAACTTGTTTGGAAATCATTAACAAATATAATATTCTAATATACTGTGTGATTTTTAAAAAAATCATGCATCCTTTATGTGAATGCAGGCAAACTCTTTTAATGTGCTCTGTGTAGAAAGGCCTGCTTCCCATTTTGTAGTCTGTAGTAATAGGCAGACAGTTTTATTGTAATGTGATATGTTGTAACTATAAGTAGAGTAACTATGGTTTAAAATAAATAATTGTTTATACTCTAGAATGGCCACATCAATTAGAAGATTTTGCAATTATGCAGTTTATAAGAATTTATTATATGGCTTTGAACGTGCAGTAATTTTGCATGTTTGCATGCTGACTATTTGTGTGTTGGCCATTTGTGTGCCTGGATACATCATATTGGCCCCAGTTATGCTAATGGACTTTGAAAGGAATAGAATTATTGGTGTGAATATATTATTGACATAGCATGTTTTCTGCAACTGTTGAAGTCTTAAGTGACTGATTCACTGACAGCAAAATATGCAGCAATTACAAGAAGTATTATATCTGCCAACTTTTTGAACCTGTAAAATTTAAGGAAAACATTTCTTATGGTTTTATTAAGGGGTTTTATTTTTTATGTTTGTTAACACTATATGGGTTATATTCAAAAAATATGCATACAACATAATGTGTTTGTTGATACAAACTTAAAGAATGATGGAGTCATGATTGTTACCATATTTTCTAAACCATAAGATGCACTTTTTTCTCTAGAAAATGTTGCCTAAAATTCTCCTGCATCTTATAGTCTGATGGTATAGTAAGTGCATATAGTGATTTTTTTTTTATCTTCAGCCATGACCTCAGACATTATTGTCAAACATCCAGGTGGCTCTTCCTAAAATAGCTAGCTCTTATTGTTTGACCATTTTGTATTACATGTAACAGTGGATAGTTGTTAAATTAAAAATTGTGAAATTATTTGTAACTCCAAGAGGCCTTAAGCCATCTGCAGTTATTGGACATTTCAATTAACAAACACTTTAAAGTTTTCACGCATGAGGAGTGGATGAAATTGGAGGCACCAAATCACAATTTGATACCAACAGGATGAATGAAATGGCCCACAATTTTACAAGTGTGCATATGGGTGAAAATTTGTGGGGGGGTCAGTAAAATGCGAGACAGTTGTCTTTCAAGAAATGTGTAGTCAGCAGTGTCCTTGTTGGCCTGAAGTTGAGGCACTTTTTGAAGAAAGTGAAAGTTTAGACCACAACATTAATAATGACAAGTGTGACAGTAGCAGTGATGTGTTATGCAATAAGCACTTTTGAGCCTGTGTTTCAAATATATGCAATAAAGTATTTTTTACAAAAATGGGTGCATCTTTTCATCCAGAAAATGCAGTATATATTTGAATCAGTATGGATTTTGAAGCTTAATTAATTTACTCTGGCTTTGTTTATATTTTGTGCAAAGCGTATGAAGTAGATAGAATAAGAATTTCAGTTCTGAAGTATGAAGTAGATAGAATAAGAATTTCAAAGAATTTGCTCAAATTTCAGAATTTGAACATACTTTTTTTTTTTCTTGTTCTATAGTGATCCCCTTTGATCACTGAGTTCAAATGGGACCATCTGCCAATGTCTCTGACATGTTGATTTCCTTTTTAAGAATTTTCTCTAAGTTTGTAAAATGGCATTTATAGTGCCCTCTCTGTTGTATTAGCATTAGTTAAATTTAATGTATACAAAAAATTATGCACAATGGTCAATTCAGATGTGCTTGCTTAGCAATGGAAAAGTTAAATATATTGCTGCTTATTTTGACCAGTGGCTAGGAAAGCTAATTGTATATATAAAAGCTGTTACTTTTTAACTTTTATGATGTCTCACTTGATAATGGAAGATGGATACTAAATTAGAAATTATAATAAATTAATTAATGAATTTAAAAAAATAAAATGTGCATACTTCTCCTTAGGATTTCCCTTAGTATATGTGGAAAATTTCTGGTTTCTAAGTTCATGTTGTTGGAGCTATGGCACTTGCACATAGATATACATACCATTTCTTTTTTATGCAGAAAATAAACAGGTACACACACACACACGGTTATCTTGATAATTCGTTACCAGTGAGAAGCAAATTAAAAGGAGTATAAAATTGTTTTGGGGGGGGGGGGGATGAAATAAGTGGCAAAAACGAATCACACCGAGATATATACTGTGTGTATATATAATATATTACATCAAGTGGCCACTTTATTAGATATACCTGATAGTCAGTACATCTCCATTTAGATCTCAGAACGTTCTAGATTCATTATAGCATGGATTTGACAAGGTATTGAAGATGTCATTGGGATGCCAATCCATGTTGACTCATTTACTTTCCGCAGTTGTTGCAAATTGGATAGTTTTGGATCTCTGTTCCCTAGAGCAATCCCACCACATTCCACAGATGTTCAATTGAATTTAAATCTGATGACTGGGGAAGCTTCTGCAATAGACAGCTGAATTTGCTTTCATGTACCCGGAGCCAGTTTTATACAATTCTGGCCTGGCATATTATTCATTTGGAAGAACCTATTCATAGATGGATATACTGCAGTCATGAAGGGATATGCCTGGTTGGAAACAATTTCCAGGTAATCTGTAACACCCAAACATTACTTCACAGGTATCAAGGGGCCCAATGTGCACCATTATTCTGCCGCCACCATCACCAACCTGCATTGTTGATGACTCCATGGATTCTTGCCGTTTTCACCATATTATGGTCCTTCCAGCTGTGTGAAACAGCAGGAACTGAGATTCATTAGCCCAGCAATGTTTTTCCAGTCCTCTGATGTCTAGCGTTTGTGTTCCTGAACTCTCCATAACTATACATTCTTGTTCTTTGTTGACAGGAGTGGAACCTGGTTTGGTTGTCCACTATGATACTCTGTGCTTGACAAAGTATGACAAGTTATATATTCAGAAACATGTCTATGGTTACACTATTGTACTGGGTTGTTTATTTAGCTAACTGTCACTTTTCTCTGGCCTTTCTTGTTGGTTTTTTCATCAGTGATGCTGATTCTGATCAGGATTGCTGTTGGCTAGGTGTTACTTGGTTACTGAACCAGTCTCGGTACATCTGAGGCACAGTTGTACATGAAAGTCCCAGGTTGTCAGCATGCATCATAGTGGTTAAATAAAAATCCTTTCTTATTTATTAAGACATACTGTATATATTAAATATGGTAATAATTAATTGTATAAAAATAATGCTTGCACTTTCGACACAAATGCAAAGAAGGATATTTATTAGAGTTAGAACTTTGTAAATACTAATAATAATGATGATAATAGAGGTGCACATTTAAGAATACATACACAGTAATTTTATTCTTTGTTTTGTTTGTGCTCCATGATAGTGAAAACTTGACTGATGTCTGGTCATGAACATGTGGACTGTTTTTAAACAGTCCACATGTTCATGGCAGGGATTTTAAACATGCAGTTTTACACAGGCTTGCAGTTCTAAAATTATTTGTGCGGGAAGTTTTAACTTAAATATGTACAGATTATCTATACATTTAACTAGTAAAATATGTTTCCAGGTTCTTAACAGTACAAATTTTGTATATGTGAAAACATACAGAAAATTCAAGATAATGTGAGGACACATTATCTTGAACTTGTGTAACTCAAAAGATACCTATACAGTATATAGTTCAGGCTAACAGGAGGATGGCAATGGTGGCACTAGCTCTATAATCTAATATATTACTGTTAGTGCCAGTTATCAGCAACACAATGGGTTGAATATTTTATTAATTGGAATATAAGAACAGGCATCTACAACCCCTCCTTACTACTGAACCCTACATCACATGAAAGAGAGGCAGCTTGTATGATGTGAAAAGCATTGTGAATGAACCATTTGGAGGACCCTGCTGGTGTATCAGAAGGTCCTGCAAACCCCATCTCTAGAAGGTGCCCTGTAATAGTCATTAGTTCTGCTAAGTTTTGTTTGTGTAGAATGGGGGCAAGATCTTCCAATTTTCTGTCAACAACTGATGGATGCATATTTGTCCATCACAAAAACAACTTGTAGATAATAAAAAGAAAACACCTTTTAATGGCTGTTCTATTCAGTGTTCCAGTTATTTATTTTATGTGTGTTTGTTTAAAAATATTTTTGAAATTACATATCATTTGTGATTAATCAATACTTAATGTTTGCATTTTTTTATCATTGTTATACATTTTTGCTGCATTGTTAACCCTCTCCTATAATTCTATTTTTTTACCTATTTTTCTTATGTCATGTCTTTCTTATTATTTTTATTTATTTTATTCTATAACATAAAACCTTTTGATTATATAATATCTAAAACTTACATTACACAAATTAAGTGTAATAGCTTTGAAATATTGATCTTTTGTAGATTGGTATGAATAAGTTAATATTTCAGATGATAAATTTTTAATTTTGTTTGGAATCAAAAATAAAAAAATATTTTTCTGAAATATTTTACACTTATCTTAGTTAGGGCTGGCTGTAGTCATGGGGTAAAGCATGTGGGCACAATGTACATTTGTGAGACATCCTCAATGGCAGAAAGTGCTGGTCCCATAGGAATTGCTATTGTTGGTGACTATCCTGTTTGTACAATATATTCCCACTTTCCTACAGTCAGGGAAGTGGGAATATATTGTACAAACAGGATGAACCATTAATAGAACCAGGATATGTTTGCCAGGGGCAAAAGTTAATGATATGTAAAACAGTTATATATTTTAAGAGCACAATAGGTGATATTGTCGTTTATGTTGGTACTAATGATATTAAGAATAGAAGGTCTGAGGATTTACTTAATAGGTATAGAGCAGCAGTGTTGAGAAAAAGCTGTGATTTAGGATGAAATTTGTGTGTCGGTGATTTTGCCAGGTTGATAGGACGGAGTTCATGATGAGAGCCTTGTTACTCAAATTTCTGTTCAGGTGTCTGACAAACTGAATACAGTAAATATTTTGCATCTACATTATACATGAAGTTTTTTGGGATAGAGATACTAGAAATATATCAAGTATAACTGGGAGCTAGATGATTTTGTGGTAACTGAGCAGAACGTGGTAGAGAAATTTTTGAAGCCGAAAGTGAGTAAGGAACTGGGGTTGATGGAAGCTACTCAATTATATTGAAAGAAGAAACAAAAGAGGTAAGCAAACCTTTGGCCATAATTATGAGAGCATCCTTGGATTCAGGGTAATGCGGGATCATCTTTTCAGGAATGCAGTTATATGGCAATCACAGCATGGATATTTTAAGGGGTCTTGTCTGACCACTCATTACTATTATGATGATAACAAAGGAGCTAGTCGCAAAAAATAATTTTGACATCATATACTTTGATTTTAGTAATGCTTTAGATACTGTTCCACATTAAAGGCTTGTATACAAAATGGAGCAGTGTGGCATTAAGGGCAAGTTACAGCTATGGATAAAGGGGTGGTTGACTGGTAGAAGACAGTGGTTATTAATGGGCACTGCTCTTCTTGGACTGTTATTAAGAGAGGCCTTTAGGGCTCAGTGCCGAGCCCTTTATTGTTTTTAATGTTATTAATAATACTAATGAAGGCATATCAGGCTTAATGTGTAAGTTTGCAGATGAAACAAAAGTTGGCAGGTGGTTAGTGATAGCAATTAGGGTATTGTAGTACAGTAAAATCTAGAAAATTTCAGATATTTAATATGCTCATAGTAGAAGGTGTATCACTTTAAATAAATTTGATAAATTGTATTTAGTTTGGTGGTATAAGACAAAGTGTGTTTCCTTATGGCAATCAAATATCTGCTTCGTCCAAACAATTCATGGATTGCAAGTTGACAGCTGAGTTTCTGGAAGTATTAAAGTAAAATATTGTTTAACTTAAATATAATTGTATTTGGAATATTAATTCATCATCCAATAGTGCTATTCACAGAACATGTTTTTGTACCAAATTGAAATTAATCAATTTTGCAAAGAGACAAGGCTATGTGCAGTTTCTAGTATTTCTCAGTATCATTGAAATTAAAGAAGAAAGAGTTGATGTACAGAGGTCCTTATTTGGGGAATTGAAAAGTGCACAAGGAAGCCTATACTATAACAAATTATCCCAAGTCATGCTTGGCATTTTAATAGTTCTTCATAGAAATGTTGAGTATGATAGAATATACTCTATAGGTTTCAGCCAGGTGAAAAAAAAAAAAAAAAAAAAAACTTGAGTTCAGATTTTTTACTTCTGGTGAAGCTTAGGAAATGCTCTCGACAGCCAAGGCTAAACAGAAGTGCAATTGTTATAAACAGAACTTTGACTCACCATTTCTGAAAAGTGCAAAGTGTACTGGAGCAGTCATAACCAGTTCATGTTTAACAGACTATCCAAACAGAAATCTGTAGTCAAAAAAAATCCCGAGTGTGCTAATGTTTGGAAGCATACTGTACTTCTGAACAATCCTAGCACTATAAATGTTAGTGAAATTTAATTTATAGTGCAGTGTGGACTTCAAAAATCCATCTGTTTTTTCTGAAAAACTTGCCTTTTTTTAAATTAAAAAGCTTTTTTGCCTGTTTGACCAAATATCTCCCATTTTCCTCCTGCTAATAGTTACTACCCAATATCCAGCTTTCTAAAAGTCAAAGCTGTGCACTTAACAATGATTTTTCAAAATTTACTAGTTCAAAAAACATTATAAACATTTTATTATAACCTTCAGAGAAGCAATTCCTTTAATGTTTTGATGCATTGTAAAGCTTCCTTTTTTTTACTATACTGAGTTCTATTTTTGGGCAATTCTTGTATTTCTTCTTCATTGTCATTAGTAAATGAATTTAGTTTGCAGATACAAGATTTCACTAGCAGGTTTATCCAAGTCGGTGATTACGCTATTTCTTTCACATTACTTAGACAATTTTCTAAGTTTAAAACTTCCTCTAGCAAGCAACAGAGCAGTTCCTGGCAGAGTTGAACATAATTACCATTTGGCACACTTTCATTAGCAAGTTTGGGTAAAAATGAAAACCCATACATTTGGAAACCCATCATAATGAATTATTACAGTGCGACCAACGTAAAGTTCTGAAGTGGATTTACTAGTATAAGTTTATAAGTGTTTAGGCGTGGTTAGTAAACAAGTGACATGGATATTGGATTCATTCATCTCTCTCTCTCTCTCTCTCTCTCTCTCTCTCTCTCTCTCTCTCTCTCTCTCTCTCTCTCTCTCTCTCTCTTCATATGCATATAACTGATGGAATTGCTTTCAGAGGCAGTAGAATGGCTTTGCCACTATGCATCCCATTTAGAGTGGTCTTGGTTTGATTTCCATCATTAGATCAGATTGATTTATTGCTACCATCAGTGAAGGTAGTAAAACAAGTAAATTTCATTTATGCTCTTTACAGATCCCACAGGAGTTTACAATTCATTGAACTTATTGCAACAGATTTACCACACAGTGGATGAGCTGGGTATTTTTTGTTGCAATGTATTTTTTCCTCAGGATCATAGTCAGTTTTATACTGAAATCAAAAAATATGTAAAAACAAATGAAAGTGTGTTATACTGTGTTAGAGGATATATGAACATTCCTCTATACAGGGGTTCTTAACTCTTTTTTTACAATCACTTTCCATCCACTTTTTCCGTGTTAGTTCACCTCCCTTAGTCTAGTTTAAAAAAAAATTGTAAATGAATTAATTGTATGGTTGGAAAATTCAGTTTTGAAAAAACTTTTAAGTTACATTCTTCTCATTACAAAAACTTCAATGAACAGGTTAAAAAAAATTGGAAAAAATAAAAATAAAAATTTACTATTTTTTGGAAGGTCTTTTTGCCTCCCTGGTTAAAAACCCCTGCTCTATAAATGCATCTAACTTAGAGCAACATGGATAACATACTTTTTTCCTAACCATTTTTTTTTATTACTGTAATAGGCCAATACATATTTGATGTTTTTTATTATTTAAAGCTTGCCAATTACATATTTAATAAAAATTGGCAAGTGAATTAAATATGGTTTAAAGATTTATGACAAATGAGGTTTCAAGTGTAACTGATGTATAAGTTGTAATTGATCATGATTGTCAGAAATTGAATCGATTTTCATATGCAGGCAACCCCCCATATGACACAGTACTTCTACAACACGGTTTTTGCTCTTAACACGATTGATAAATTATGGCAGTCCTCTCACAACACAGTACTTATATAGGGTGTCTCAAAAATATTGGTACAAACGTTTAGGGGAGGTAGGTAACATCTAAAGGAATGTGAATTGCATAGGAACCCATAACCAGAAACGTCACGGGAAAGTAGTAGCAGAGGCACAAGAGGCAGAAATGACACAAGACAGTAATTAGTGGCAAACATTTATTTGACATAATATTAACAATGGAAGATGGATGCATTTCATGATGTTACAACAGATGCTCGAAGGTTCCACCATGAGATGCGATGCATGCATGACACCGACGTAGCATGGATTGGCGGACGTGGTCGAACACACCTGGAGTTTCTTTGACAGTAGTAGCAGCGTAGATGAGTCGCACCCCGAGATCCATTTCCATCTCCACAGGTGATTCATACACGATAGATTTGAGGGCCTCCCCCACAGAAAGAAATCAAGGCTCGATAAATCAGGTGAGTGTGGGGGCCAGGCAACGGGTCCACCACAGCCAATCCATCGACGCCCAAATTGCCTGTTCAAATGGTCACGAACACGCCTTCCATAATGGGCAGACTCCCCGTCATGTTGAAACCAAATGTTGCATCTCACAGTTGCTGGAACATCGTCAGGTAACCCTGGTAGAACCTATTCAAGAAAGATCTAATATTTAGCGGAGTTCATGCGGGATGGTAACAGGTATGGGCCGACTAAGCAGTCACCGACCGTACCTGCCCATACATTTATTGCGAAGCGATGTTGTGCTGCATGGGGGTGCACACCGTGTGGGGTGTAGTGAGCCCACACATGAGCATTGTGCTGATTGAATAAGCCTTCCCGAGTGAAATAAGCCTCATCCGTGAACAAAACATAGGCTGGAAAATTCAAGTCTTGAACACTTTCTTGGAGAAACCACTGCGCAAAAGCCACACTTGCAGGATGATCTTGGGGGAGCAGTAACTGAACCCTTTGGAGATGAAAAGGGTGTAAGGAATCATCGTGCCAGACATGCTGTACACTGCAACGAGACACTCCTAAGGCAGAGGCAACGGCACATGTGCTGGTAGTAGGATTATTCTGGATGGCATTCAACACAAATTTTTTTCCATGGCGGGAGTTCGCATCGAACGTGGTCTGCCCGCACTACTCCTGTTACCTCTAAATGACCATAATTGCCCAAATTTTGATACACACGTGCAAACAAACAGTGGTCCGGTACATGTCTGTCTGGGAAGCGTTCTCCATAAATTCGTTGAGCGGCTCGTCCATTTCCCTCTGCTAATCCATATGCTAGGTGCATGTCTGCTAGCTCACAGTTCGTATATCAATGCATGCTCTTCGTGCGGCGACTACTGCTTGAATGAGTAAACCAGAAATTTTCCCTCTCGCGACTGATGAACAGTGCCATGTACCGACTTATGGTGATGTTTCCGGTTATGGGTTCCTATGTGATTCACATTCCTTTAGATGTTGCATACCTCCCCCAAACGTTTGTACCAATATTTTTGAGACACCCTGTATAACATGGTTAGAGAGAATTGGAGAATTGGAGCAAACCCTACATATCACGGTATTTTTGAGCTTTTGTGCAGGAAAAACTCTGCTATTATGTCGGATGTAATTTTTCAACATTTCCATTCTTTTTTGTGAATCTCTGTTGTTGACTTGCTAGTTATGCGAAAAAAAAAAAAAAGAGAAATCCCCATATTTTAAAATTCAAATCGTCTTACAAAAGGGGAGAGGCATGATACGTTAAAAAAGTTTAAATTTAAATGAAGCAACAATCCAGACCATAAAGAAAGATGAACAGAAAATTAGAACTGCTGTTGCTGCAGGATCTTTCATTTCCGCAAATATTGACAGCTCATCCCCAAGTGCCAATAATTAAGAAAATGGAAAAAGCACTCAGTATTTGGATTGATGATAGCAGTAAAAAATGGATCTTGTTAGACTGCAATGTAATTAAACAAAAGGCACTAAAAATTTATAACCATTTAAAAGTAAATGGAGAATCTTCTGTAAACCAGAGCAAGGGTGGCGAACCTATGGTGTACGTGCCCCTTTGGGGCACGCATACAAATTTTTTGGGCACATGGAATTCAGATCTTCCCAAAAAAATTGAGTCAACTATATTGAACAGTTTTCTTCAAGATTTGTCAAGTTCAGAGAATTGTAAGAAATTGCAAAATTTATTAAGTTTGCAGACAGTGTAAAACTAGTTGAACTGAACCCGAAAATGTTTCAGTGGATTGACCTCGATGATTTTGAGACGCAATTGATTGGTTTTCAGAACAGCTCAATTTGGAGGCAAAAATTTATCTGCCTCAGAGCTGATTTAGAAAATATTGAAAGGGAACAAATAATGATGGGATGAGCAAAGAAAACTTCAGCAAATGAGGTATTAAAAGTTTGGAATTCCATTCCTGAAACTTTTGTCTGTTTAAAAAATCTAGCAACAGCATTATAAAAATTTTCTCATCAACATATTTTTGAGAGTCATTGTTCTCAGTGATGATCTTTATTAAGTCTAGTCATAGGAGTAGTCTCACGGATGAAACTAGTGCTGCATGCATAGCTCTAAAAGTTACAAAGTATAAGCCTATTGTAAAGTATCTATCGTCAGTGGTGCAGCAACAGGTCTCACTGATGTTTTGTATTTATAATATAAGAGAGGTTTATCATTTTATATTTAATTTGTTCTGTAAGCTAAAAGTCACATTTTTGTTATGAAGGATTTTATTTTAATACTTACTAAAGCAATTGAAATAATGTCTTACAGTATTTCATTTTTTTTTTTTTTTTTTTTTAGTTACGCTTTTGTCAAGTAAAACGTGTATGAGAAAAATAACAGTACAGTAGAACATTGATTATCTGAGCTAATTGGGACCAAGGTTGGTTTGGTTAGTCAAATAGTTCAGATAATCAAACATACACGAGAATACCCAGTTTATACGAAACAAAGTGTAATTAGGTCTACAATTAAATTATTGTATGCAATGTTATTAGTACTCTATTTTGAAATATGAAGTATTATAAAAAAGTAATTGATTTAGGAAATGGTTTGTAAATAATAACCAAAACATTTTGAAGAAACAATATATATTTTATTTATTTTGAATTTACCTAATTGTTTTATATGGTTTCAACTATAAAACACACTTTTTTTTTTTTTTTTTTTTTTTTTTAACATATAAACTGAAATAAACAAACACAAGTAATTGCACACAAATAAGAGTATAATGAATCTTGGCCAGATTTATTTTTAAAAATATGTAATCTTAAATTTTTCTTTGAACCATATGAGATTGTCTTTTTTTCGCAGCGAGATTTCTCATCCTCTTTAATAGCAATATCTCCGTAGAACTGCATTCAGACTTATTCACACCATGCCATTGCAGTTTCTAGCGCAATGAAGGAAATGCAAATGTTTAATGCATTTGAAGATCCACATCAGTGGATCTTCAAATGCATTAAACGGCAGGAGTGATAATTCAGCATAACAACCAGTGCACTAAAAGTAAATGCTGTAATTTGGGGCGGGAGAAGTGACGATGGTTCGGATAATTGATGTTCTACTGTACTTTGCAAAATTATGAGGAGCATGCGAGGGTAGTTTTTTTTTTTTTTTAAATTTAGCCAATTTTGGTACGCATCCTTAAAAAGGTTCGCCACCTCCGACCTAGAGTTGTCAGTAAATGTTGAGTTGAGTGATTTAAAAACCGCTTCTCATTGCAAAACATAACAATTCAAGGGGAAAGTGCATCAGCTGATAATGAAGCTGCCAAGTATGTAGAGGAATTTCAAAAAATTATTGAAGAGTGGATACACACTACATCATTTTCAATGCCGATGAGATAGGTCTTTGTTGAAAAAAAATTCCCAACAGAACATTTATTTCAAAAAAAGAGAAAACTGCACCAGGTTTTAAGGCATTAAAAGATTGTGTAATATTACTTATGTGCAATAATGTTATCAGGAGATTACATGATAAAACCTGTTGTAGTTTATAGATCCTCTAATCCTCGTGCAATGAAAGGTGTAAATAAAAACGCGTTACCCGTATATTGGAAAGTGAATAAAAAAGCTTTGGTAACTGCTGATTTATTTAAAGAATGGTTTCTAAATTGTTTTGTGCCAAATGTGGAAAACTATTTAAAGCAGAAAAATCTAGATTTAAAAGTTAATTACTATTGGATAACGTGCCAGGCCATCCAAAAGATACAAGTCATCCAAATGTTGAAGTAATGTTCCTACCACTTAATACAACTTTTTAATTCAACCATTATATCAAGGTATTATATCTATCTTTAAAACTCGTTACATCAGAAAATCGTTACAATGGATTTTGGAAAAAATTGATTCCGAATCTATTGAAGTGAAGGCATGGACTATATTGGAATCATAGCTTTATTGCTCAAAGAAGTAAAACCATCAACATTAAATACGTGTTGGAAAAATGTATGGCCAGAGTCAGTTCATTCAGGAAATCTGGTCAGCATGATAACAGAACTTGCTAAGTCGGTAGGAGGGGAAGGTTTTGATGATATGACTATTGAAGATAAGTAAAGATTTATACAAGCATTACTAGTAGAAAAAGAGGCTACCAAAGCAGATTTGGTGGAAATCATATCGGAGGTAAACCAAATCGATTCAGAGGATGATAGTGCAGATAAAAATTTTGAAGTTCCAAATTTTACACTAAAAATCATACGGGAAGGCAAAAACTTAGTCAAGCAATCAGAATCTTATTTTTTGAATGCAGATTCTTCGACTGAAAGGAGCACAAAATTCAAAAGGGAGCTTCAAAAATGCTTAGCTCCATACCGTGAAATTTACAAAAATCTATCAATCAAACAAACCCAGATTACTAATTTTTTAAAGAGAGCAGAAGATACACGAAATCTAGATGCTGCAGAAGAAAGTTCAGAAGGTGAAGATTTTCTGCAACAGAAAATGTTCATGTTTGATTGTGCTTAACAGTGATGAAGAGGAAGGAAATTAAGTCATTATCTGACATATATGTATCACAGTTTGTAAGATGCTTGTTCAGTTATTACTATTTTTAATAAAAATTAAGTTTCCGATAATTATAAAAAAATGGTGTATTTTTGTTATCTTTTGGAACATAACCCCCTTTTTTGTACTGGTTCTTAATCCCATATAACACAGTTTTGCACTACACAAGATTTTATAGGAGCATAACTACTACCGTGTTATATGAGGGTTACCTGTATACTATAAACACTATAGAGTAAATCAAATTTTTTGAGTTTTCTTAGAAAATAATATTTTTTGCAGTATGGGTCTTGCATGACAAATCCATACTAGTACAGGGTCTTATTTTTTAGTAATAAATTTTATAATTCAAAGTCCTGTTATGTTTAAAATTTTTTTATAAAAATGAATACACAGAATAAGTAAAGATTTATACAGTGCTATTAAAGTTTCATTTTAAAATTAAATTAAAACAAACTATTATTGTCCTGTCTCTCATAACAATGCTTAATTTGGATAATTAAATGAAATTAAATTATATACCTGGGAAACATGCCTTTAACTTACAATTACATAATGTACATGCCCATGTTTTACAGGCATGTAAGTAATTGTAAGTTAAAGTATGTAAGTTAATTGTGTGCCTGTAATACTCTTCTCAATAAACTATCTAGAGTAATAGAAATCAGATAAACTAAGATTAAACTAATGTTTTCAGATATATTATTTAAAATATATTTATATATGTTCCTGTGTGTGTCTGTGTGTGTGTAACAGTTATCAAATTTATTATAATAGGATATAATATATTTTAATTTATATTTTTAAAGACTGCATTTATTTATTATACTATGATATAATATATTTTAATTTATATTTTTAAAGACTGCATTTATTTATTATAATATGATATAATATATTTTAATTTATATTTTTAAAGACTGCAACTCAGTGTACTTCTGTGTAGGGTTTAGTTGCTGTCTTGCATATGAATTTTTTTAAAAAAAATATAAACCTATAACTATAGTACTGATTTCTAACATTTAACAACACATTCTCAGTTAACTTTCAATAGTCAAATTTTCAAAAAAAAAAAAAAAAATTACCAAATTAAAGATATGAGTAATTATTGTTAGCAAATAAAAGAAAAAAAACAGTTATTTGAAAATAAGAATTTGAAGTACTTTTATGTACAATGCTCGGATTTTAGTTTACTTATTAGCAACGTCTTTGCTGAAAGGCATTACTTTATAACACTTTATGATAGACAGTTTTTTTGTGTAGACTTTCCTTGCTGGAGGTCTTAGTCTGCTTTGTCAGTGATGTTTGTGATCTGAATGGATTGTAGAATGCCATAGAGGTTGGTTATAAAGTTCAAAAATGAAATTCCAGTTTAACGTTCAGTAGTTTATTTAATCAGAAATTCCCTTCCCAGTGACATGCTTTTTTATTTATATCTGACATTTATACCCACTTCATTAAAATTTTCTATCTTTGTTCATCAGTTTTTCTAAGTCAGTTGGGGGGAAAAACTGCCTACATCTGTATTTGATCATACGAGGGGTGATCATTTAATTCGCAGACTGGTGCAAATCTTATCTTAATTGTCATCATCTGAATCTTCTGTGGATTTCTCCTTCTTGAAATTCCATCCCTCGAACTTTACACGCTTTGGCCACTGCCATATCCACACATTAAATGCTTCTTGCAAGCCATTTTTTGGAAAGACTGCAAAGTGCTTCCATTGTGGCTCTGCGAGCACAAAGTTTGCATGGTAAATATAAAATCTTGCACCAGTCTGTGAATTAAATTATCATGCCTTGTATATTCCCAAAGTAGTAAAAATGCACACAGAAGTCTCATCCATTATGCTACTAGTTCAGCTGTTATCGTTGTGCTTATAAAATCGTGATTTACAATGTCAGTTAAGTCATTTGCACAGACACATCAATTACTTAAATTTTGTATTTAAAAATTAAAATCAACTCTTTAAATTCTGGTTAATAGCATAAATTTGATTTCTGGTTGAGACTTTTTAAACAATATATGATTTTTCTTTGCAAAACTCTAGGCTATTATCATGAAAAAACATATATTCAAGAACAATTTGATAATGTATAATAAATTAAATCTCTCTATCCCTCATTGTACGCAAATAATTTTTTTCAATTGAACTGGCTGGAAAAGATTTTAGATCGCAGGATCAGATTTTAGGTACAATTTTAGGTGCATTGAAACTAAGCAAGATTCGAAGTGCTAAAACAATCACTATTACAAGTGTTATGTAATGAATGTTGAATATCTGGAATCTTATCAGTATATGTAAAATGGTTTACAGTACTAGAAAAGACTAAACATTAGACAATAAGTCAAATATTTTAAATTCTGTGAAAGATTTTCAGCATTGTTCTGGTGGGAAATTTAATTTTTTCTCTCTTTAAAATGTAGAGATTCTTTGTTAATGTCATTATATCTGTTTATTCAGTTTTGAAATTTAGGCAACCGTTGCAGTAGGTTAGCTTATTTTTATCAAGAATATGTTATAAAATTTTTAACATTTAAAACAAATTCATTCATTCTTGCACCATTTTATTATAATATAATTTTAATTAATTTTACATAGATATAATCATAGCACTTCTTCAGTAGCATAATAATTTTTTTAGTTTAATCAGTTCACTGTAATTAAATAACATCAATGATTAAGTATGAACATAATTAATATTATTAATTACATAATTTTTTATTCAACTGTATTAATCTTTTTATGTAGTAAATTAATTTATTTTAAACAATTAGATTTTTGTAATTCTCAATATAATATAGGTGTTTAGATACACCATAGACACTCTTAAAAAACTACAAAGTAGTTGTTGTGGGCATCATTTGCTCTTTCTGATATTGTGCTCTGCCTTCACGACGAGTTGCCATGATACTGCACTACCTCAAATAAGTAACGCTTCACTAATAGAGAAGACTATTGTTACTTATTCTCAGTGAGTACTACCACCCAGACATGTTTCAAGGCTATTGGCCTATCATCAGTGGGTGGGCAGGTACTCTAGTATTGCAGACATGACGACCCAGTTGTGAAGTTAATCGCACAATATGAGAGATGTCAAAAGGTGTATAAGATAATATTTAAAATAATTAAATGCACTTGGCATAATACTTTAAGAGTTTAATATCTATATAATATAGGTGTTTAGATACACCATAGACACTCTTAAAAAAACTACAAAGTAGTTGTTGTGGGCATCATTTGCTCTTTCTCATATTGTGCTCTGCCCACCCACTGGTGATAGGCCAATAGCCTTGAAACATGTCTGGGTGGTGGTACTCACTGAGAATAAGTAACAATAGTCTTCTCTATTAGTGAAGCGTTACTTATTTGAGGTAGTGCAGTATCATGGCAACTCGTCGTGAAGGCAGAGCACAATATGAGAAAGAGCAAATCATGCCCACAACAACTACTTTGTAGTTTTTTAAGAGTGTCTATGGTGTATCTAAACACCTATATTATATAGATATTAAACTCTTAAAGTATTATGCCAAGTGCATTTAATTATTTTAAGTAATTCTCAATGCATACACCTACATAAATAAGCAGCCCATATCTAGGAAAATTACAAAACGTTACCCTTCAAGTTACAAAAAAATTACTACATCAGAAATTAGCAAAAGGGAGGACTCTGATTTAATTATATGTAAATCAACTCTTGGACTAAGGAGTTGACATTGTGATGAAGAACAAAAGATAAATTAAAATTTAAGTCAACTAAAAAGAAAAGAAAGTTCACATTTTCTGCAGATTTGTCATTATGAAGTTAAAAAAAAAATTGATTGTGGAATGAAAGTTAAATTAATTATGAAAATTTAGAGAAAATGATACTTTTTTTGGGAGGGAAGTTATTTTTAGTTCATTTAAATTTTACTTTCACCCTTCATTACATTAACTTTACCTTCAAAGAGATGAGTTATATATATAATTAAATAAAACAAAAGCTTTATTTCATTATACATCACTCACCTCTTTGAAGTTAAAGTTGATGTAGTGAAGAATCAGTGATGCACATTTCCCTCTGCAGTCTGCCTGCCACCAATTATTTTTTCTGACAGTATCATAAGTAGAGGTTGCTGCAACCACCATTCAGCTTATGTTCTAATTATTTACACTATGATTCCTTTGGCTTTAAAAGTGTACTTGTGTATAAATCTTTTAGATATACCTTGTCAGAGGCCTCATGATCTGGAATTTCCACTAGCTTAAAATCTCTTTACCCCATCATTTGTTGTCTCTGTCCTTTCTCCAGTCTTATTGAGATGGAGAAAGGACAGAGACAACAAATATTGAGATAATTTTCCTTTCTAATTTTAATGTTTATAGCTCCAACTGGCTTTGTAACCCAATCTGTTAGATATGCCGAGACTTTTGCCATTATTAATGACCTCACACAACTTGTTTACTTACCTACTAGAATAACAGACAACTCTGATATTTTATACTCTTGATCGTTTCCTTGCCAACAGGCCTCTTCAAAGTGCACAGTTAATGTTAGTTGTCCTCTTGGTATCTCAGATCAAAACTTGGTGATAGTCTCTTCTCCAGCGATTCTCTGCTCCATGGCCATTCTTGGCCTTGTGTGTTTGGCTTTAATAACAGAGCAAAATGGGATGTTCTGCATAGCTTCTATTCTCCTTTTGCATGATGGATTGCTGTTTTAAATCTTCAAATTTTAATATTTGTCAGATCACATTACCAAAATTATTCATGCAGAGATAAGAATATAGCATATTGCTGCAGTTGGTTTGATGCATTAAAACTTTTAAAGTTGTCAAGTTATTAATAAATCCAAATTTGATTTTGAAAAAGCTATTACATCTCATTCTTATCTAAAATTTAGTATGACTTATTAGCTGCTTATTTTTTCTCTAACTCATGCTTACATTGCCTTAGTAGAGCATTGAAGCAAGAGTTATCCCTTCTTACCATACCACATGCATTTCCAGTGGAAAGATATTAAAAGAATTCTGAACAGTCTTTGATGTCAAGAAGTTTTCAGGTCCTGATGGAATTCCTGTACTTGTTCTTAAAATGTGCTCCAGAGGCAACTCCTATTTTGCATTGCCTTTTTACACTTTTGTTCTACTGGTGTTCTCCCTTCATGTGGAAATATTCCAGTGGAATGAACTTTTATATATTCAGTAAATTTCTAAAAAGGGTGACAAATCCCTCCCTTCCAGTTATTGCCCCATTACTCTTACCTGAACATTCTCTCTCTCTCCATCCAAAATAACAAAAAATCGCCAACTCTCACACTATCTCAACTTACTGATTAACAGTTGCCAGTATGTCAATGTTGATCCACCGATGATATCCTGTCTTATGTTACTCATCTTTGGGCTAATTTGGTGGAAAACTTCAGAGAAACTCTTGCAGTTGAGTTTTTCCAAGTCTTTTGATCATGTTTGGCATAAAGGTTTTCTGAACAAGCTTTCATCTTACGGTCTGCTTTCTGTTTGTTGTAGTTGGGCTGCCATTCCCCCCCCCCTTACTACTTACTGTGAGTGATAGTATATAGCTGTCTGTCTTGTTACTTCTCAACTAATGCTTGTATTACTTGAGAAATTAATGATCTTCCACTGACTGGAGTTCCTGTCTGTTGTTTTACTGCTGATCATACTATATTTCACCTTCCAGTTTGAGAAACCTTGCTATGCACAATCAGCCAAAACTTCTCAAATATTTACTCTCAGTTTCTTAGGTGCGGATCTCTAGTTTATTCTCCATTGGGAATTAGAAAACTGGTTTTAACTTTAGTTTTTCCAAAACAGTTCTGTCTTAGTATTAGCATTATTAGTGCAAGGGATCCGCAGGTTTTTGCTGCAGCAGCCAAAAAATAAAATAAAAACTAAAAACAATAAAAAATAAACAATGAAATAAATAATAATAAAATAAATAAAAAAATCTACAATGAAATAAATAATAATAAAATAAATAAAAAATGAACATAAACTAAATAATAAAAATAAATACAGTGGGCCCCAACATCTGATGGTAATTCATTCCACAAAACCCACTGTATGTTGAAAATATTTTAAGCTGAAACCAATAATAGACTGATTTCCTGTAATTTTCTCCCCAATAACACATATAATAGGTATTTCTTGTATGTTATACTTCATTTTTACATTAAAAATTAAGTGTTTTATAGATTGTTTAATAAATAGTCATAAAACATCTTAAAATAAAAAAACAAACAAACAATAAATTAGCATTTACCTTAGACTTGAAATGCAGAGCTGATGAAATCAATGGTGGCATAGTGGTGGGGGGACAATTTCATGCATCAGGTATCTTTTCAAGTCTTTTGTTGCTACTGGCAAAGAAACTGTCCAAAGTGGACTGTTTTTTACAACTTTTTTGTAGCTTCCTGAAGTAAGAAATGACTTTATCTTCCATTTTGCACATCGTGAGTTCAGTGTTTTCAATGTTGGGGTGTTTTTTTCACTTCTCTTAAATGCTCACAACAAGAAATGACAATCTTCAACTGACACTTTTTGGGTTTCTTTTTCTTCCTCTCCAGTGTTACTCTCCGTAATTTTCTCCAACTCTTGTAACTCCTCTGTTGTTAGCTCATGGCCACGAGTGTCAATAAGGTCCTCCATATCCTCTTTGCCAACCTTCAGACCCATTGATTTACCAAGAGTAACAATATCATTTGTCAAAGCACCAACATCTTCAAATCTGGCAGTGTTATGGATAATTAAATGCCAGATGTTTATCAAGGCTGAATTTAAGCACCTAGTGGAAACATCATTCCAAGGACCTACAATCAGCCTCACCATAATCCAGCATGTTGAACTTCAACCTCCAAAAATCTTTGAGGGTGACAGCATTTTCACCAGAAGTCGCTGCAAAGCAACTTGTAAACATTTTCTTGGTGTAGATTTTCTTGAAGTTTGCAATTACTTGCTGGTCTATTGGTTGAAGAAGAGGAGTGGTGTTGGGTGGCAAAAATTTGACTTGAATAAAGTCAAATTGTGCCTCAAGAGATTGAACACGGTTGGGATCACGGCCTGGTGCATTATCCAGCAGGAGCAGTGCCTTCACAGGAAGCTTATTTTTTTCAAGATTACTCTTCACTGAAGGACAGAAAACTTCAAGTTCCCATTCATTGAAGAATATCATGTAACCCAGGCCTTCTTTTCACTGTGCCAAAACACTCCAGCATGTCTTTGTTGACCTTTTCTTGTTTAAATACTCTGGGGGGTGTTAGGGTGATACATAAGCAAAGGCTTTAGCTTAAACTCAAGAGGCACTGGCACCCAACAGGAGAGTGAGCCTATCTTTCATAGGCTTATGCCCAGGTAAACTAGCCTCATCCTTAGTGATGTATGTTCTCCTGGGCATTTGCTTCTGGAAGAGGCCAGTTTCATCAGTGTTAAAAACCTGCTGGGGAAAATAACCCTCCCAATCAACAAACTCTTGGAATTCGGTTTTAAAGGTCTCACCTGCTTTTTTTTTTTTTTTTTATCAGCATTGGATGCCTCCCCATGTCTTTCAACACTGATATTTGCCCTTTTTTTGAAGTACTTGAACCAGCCTCTGCTGGCTTTAGTCTTCAAAGTGCACAGTACTGTCACTGGTTAATGGAACTTGAAGTTTCAGATCGTCATAGATCTGAAACAATCATACGAGTGATGTTCTGTGCGGCATGTGTTTGAAAATTTTCACCCATGTATAATTTCAGCTATATCGGAAAGCCATCAGTACCTGCAAATATCATCGGTCCTTAAAATAAATGATCATGTGGAAAGTATATTGGTTCCTGAAAATATCAGATGTTGATGTCATTGTAAGTCAAGGTCCCACTGTAAATAAATAAACAATAAAATAATGATAAAAATAAAAAATATATTTCTCTAAAGAAGTTTATTGTCCCCATGCTCATCTTCAGTGACACTCAGATTTCCAGATAAGATGACATTTTTATTTGGGATAACCTTGACTTCCAACCCTTATTGGCACAAGCAATATTACAAATATTGCTTTCCCTGCATTAACAAAAACTGTCTTTTCTTTCACTTTTAGTGTTACTTTACATTCAAACAGCTACCGACACTGCAAATTGTAGATCTGCTCTATACAGTATACCCATTCTTACATTTTCAGTGGTGCCCCCAAAACTTCTCTTAAACTCCTAGACTCCATCCAAAAGAAGGCAGTCACTTTAATTAATGACAATCTTTTACAAACTCTCTCCACTATCTATCACTCAGATGTTAAGTTTCTGCTGTGTTCCTTTTATAGTATATCTATAATACCTTTAGATATTTCTATAGGTACTATTTTTTGGAATTAGCATCTGTAATTCCATCCCTTTTTTTCCAAACTGGTCTGAACATACACCTCAACTAGTCAACATCCATTTACAGTTCAACACCAAGCTTACAGAACTAATTTTTCCCTATTATATCTTCTATGGGAAGAATTGAATTAGACAAGAAATTTCTTTGATTTCTGGTAAGATCTTCTCTTAATTCAGTGATCACTGAAAATCTTTCCTTCAGATATCTCCCACAGAAAAATGTCATTACACCAGTCAAAGGGTTGGGGAGAAGAAGGCTACTTGGAAGCCATGCAGTTTCACCAAATCTTGAAACAGTATGGAAACATTTTACTTAAGTCTTTCACAGTGGATGAAAAGTTGTTGAGAATGGGAACTGTTATGGTCTGTTTGTAGTTTTTTTTTTAACTTATTTTGTAAAAATGTCTGCAATAAATAAAGTTTTTTCAAAGAAATTAGAATTTCTTTGAGAACTTTGATTTCTATCTGAACTTATTTCTGTAAAAATTGTATAGCCTAGGAAACCTCACTTTTTGATAACTTCTTCATACTGTAAGGCTGATGTAGCTGAGTGTCAGGCACAGGGCATACAGTAGTCCATGCGTTTGAGTTGACTGCCCCTGGTGCAGCTAAATATGGTTAAAGATTGTATTCATTGTGTCGTATGTGTTTGTGCTCTGTATGTAAATCAAATTAATTAGTCAGTGTATTTATATGTCACCCAGATAGAAAATAAGTCACCCAGGCAAAAGGAAAAAGTATGAAGACATCAGCGAATAACTTCAGCATTTTTATTCATGTATTTAATGGGAATTTTGATGAAACAACTGAGTGCATAAAAGCTGTTGCAGTGCATGAAATGTTGACATTTTCCTGACACAGTATTTGGCCAATTCTTTATTTGCTCAAGATCACTGGACAGAGAGCAAGAACAATTAGCCTAAGTAGGTTGAAGCACTTCAAGGTTGATAAGCACTACCAGAACAATAACAAACATATATTGAAATTGGTATCAACAATTAAGAGAAATCTGAACAGAATGAATACAGGAAAAAATAAAAGAATGGAAAACAAACTTTCATGTACTACCTGTAAGAAAAAGAGAAAACCAATAATTCAGTGCATTATCTGTCAAAGCCGTTATTTTCTAATATGTGTAGGTGAGAATGCATCCTTTAAAAAGACAAAAAAGCTTGTATTTGGAAATTCCATAAGTGTGAGATGGATACTTCTTCATTGGCAAGAGCACTACAGTCTGAAAAAATTGAAATAGTGAGCAGAAGGCAAGCTGCAAATCCAAAATCCAAGTTGTAATTTAAAAAAGTGGCAAAAGAAGAAGGGAAATTCTGTGAGACAAAACCTTAACACCCATGTAATAAAAGATTGAAATCAAAAAAGTAATGTGAAGAGTTAAAGAGAATTCATAAGAAGGAGCAAATGCTACTGACATACTTAAAAATACTAAGTAGTAAGGCTGAAAATAATGCACAAAATGTTGCAACAGAGAAATGATGTGAGCAGATACAATTGATAAATTTATTAACCAGAATGGCTGAAGTCATAATACACTTAAACCAAATGCTTAGACCAAGCAGTGAGAAAGATAGGGGTGATAAAGCTCCCAAAAGACTTTAAATGGGAAGATCTCTTAATCAAAAAACTAGGAAAAGCAATTGGTATCTTAACTGCTGATTTGGCAAAAAAAGGAGCATCAAGGCTAGTTAACAGAGATGAGAATGCCAATCAATGGTTTGATATGAATTCTGACTTTAGCTCCTTGCTGAAGCCACAGTTCGTATTGTAACAAAAACTGGAGTAAATTGAAGAACGATTAAGATTTAACAGAATATAAAAAAATGCCAGGCTAATTTTTTGAAAATGAGTAAAGTTTGTTAAGAAGACAGCTTTAAATAAACATTTATGAAAAACAGTAAGTTGAAAATAATTATGGACAGTAAACAAAAGGCTTGTTTAGACACAATAGGAAAACTGTGGGTAATAAAAAGCAACAGAGAACTACATGATATAAAAAATGGCATGCTACCTCATTTACAAAAAAAAAAAAAAAGATATATTACTTTATTGCCCATAATTTGTTCATACAAAACAAATAAAGACCAGTATATAAAAGTAATAAATAAACATGCATATTCAAATAAAAAAAAAATCCCACTTTTATAATCAAAATTCTTTCATACTGATATCCTGACACACATTTCAATTATTGTATTGAAACAGGTTACTGCCTGACAGAGTGGACCGAGTATTCAGGCTGCTACCAAAAATAAAGTAACCTAAATCAACTATAGATTTTGTTTCAATATTTATTCGATCACTGCCCACAGCACCCACACACAGTTCTTGAAGGCAGGTCCACAGTTACAAACCTAACAACTTTCAAGCACTGCACAATAAAGCACAATTCTTTGACATAGTAGTAGTATATGACAACAAGAATGTGGGATCAATAGGTCAGATGTTCTAAGCATTTCAGAATACAAGAGAAACTTTTGGAGATGCTCATGAAATTAATTGCCATCAGAACATTGAAGTATAACCATAATGATATGAAGGCTAAAATTAACCAATGCTTACCTCAAGAAGTTCTCTTTGGGTTGTTTTTGCCATTTCACATATATATATATATATATATATATATATATATATATATATATATATATATAAAAAAGCCATAAATAAGAAGAACAAAGTAACAGAACCCTAAAAATTTAGAAAGCTACCTAAATTAGAATAATCTTTGAATTAATATGCAAAAATCGGTGCAAATAACCTTCATGCAATTGAAAAATCCAGTATTGCTGAACACAGTGGTGGTCTCATGTGAGGCCTAAAGGGGCTATAGCCCCCCTATGATCAAAATAATTTGGATTTTTTTTACTACTACATGCTGAAAAACATTGATTCTCTGAACACTGCTTTGGCTCCTCCCTTTAGAAAATCCTGTAACTGCTGTTAACTGAACATATATGTAAATGGGGAGTAACTGAATAGAATCAAATACTGTAAAGAAGTGGGACTCATATATGATAGTAAGCTCACATTCAAGAAGCATATAGAACAACTTAAAAGAAATATGTAGAAAGCCTGGTGGGCAATCAGGAAAGAAGTTACAAGAATTCCAGAATCCCAGATAGTAATTCCTTACTTTATAAGATGCTTGTATCCAGTTGCAGTGTATGGTGCCATTACCTGGTCTTCAGCAACCATTAATAAAATTAAGAAGATGGAAGTGGGATATTAAGGTGGTTGAAACAGAGTAACTCATCAACCAGACACCATCTCCAGTGCAATCCTACATACAAACTCGGCACCTCCGTAGCCAGGTGGGCAGGAGCAGCAGTGCATAGCACACGCTTCTTGATTAGACAGAGTTTCGAGCTCATGACCACCAAATACGGAGGATGCGGAAAGGTCAGGGAATGACCACCGCATTATCCCCGAAGCAATATGGCCTTAGTTGCTAATGCTCCTAAAAACCAAATGACAAACATACAAATTTAAACCATATAAACACAGATTGCAAGAAATAAACTTAAAACACTTGCTAAACTCATAAGAGAAATGGATGCTCTTGTTCTAGTTGATATTATTCATATAATGTATTTGTTTTTGTTCTGGTTCCAGGTAATCTGGAATGAGAACAAAAACATCAGCAGCAAAATTAATGGAACAAAGATACTGGGAGCACATTTATTGCAAACTAGGGCTCACAATAGCGGTCAAAATCTTAATACTGGTATTTCGGTATGTTTAATTTATGAGACTGGTATTCCAAAAAATAAAAAACACTTTTCTCAATAAATTTTGATGCAATAAAGTAAGGTGCAATAAAGTAAGGAAAAAACAAGTAATTACTTGAATATGTTTTAAATGAAACTTTCATTACAATAAGTATTCTGACAAAAAATTATTAAAAATACAGTTATTTTAAAAACAAAAAATATGCATATTATTAATACTGCAAATTTAGTCATGTTTAAGCATCCACACTACCTGTCCGAATAAAGTAAGCTCTGTATAAACATAAGCAATCAATAATGTTATCGTTTAAACTGGATCTAATTTTGGTACATATTTGATTAGCGGCAGAAAATGTCCTTTTGGATTCTGTGCTAGTTGGTGCTATTGTACTAAGATAGTTGTAGAGTTGCAGTTTATCACCCCCCCCCCCTTATTCCCTCATCTTCAAAAAAATCTTATTTCCTTTTTGACTTTTTATGGCACTATGTTCGTATTAACGAAAGAAAGGGTTTGATGTTTAAGCTTGGTGAGGAAACCAAATTTGAGATGTGGGGGTTATTTATTTATTAATTTTTATTTCCCTGTACCTAGGTGCCTCCGTAGCCAGGTGGGCAGGAGCAGCAGTGCGTAGCACACGCTTCTTGATTAGACCGGGGTTCGAGCCCGTGACCACCAAATACAGAGGATGTGGAAAGGTCAGGGAATGACCACCGCATATCCCCGGAGCAATATGGCCTTAGTTGCTAATGCTCCTAAAAACCAAATAATAACAACCACCATGTACCTTAGTATTGCCGTCAGTGGCCATTGTTATGATTTTCGTACAGCAGCTCCCCTCAAGCACTAAGGTACCTGACTGCGTTAAAAAATCAGAATTTCCAGGACCTGAGAGATTTTCCCATATATGTATATAAAAAAATGTGTAGTAAGAGACATTAATACAGGGTCTGCAAAGATGGATATGAGAAGTACACATAGTGCCTGAACTAAAAGGGTGTAAAAGGAACCATGCCCTGTATTAAGTAGTAATGAAATAGGTGAAAGAATTTTAAAATCTTAGTACGATTATGAATTAAGATTATTAATGGCATAATTAACAAGCCAATAAGAAGAAATGGGATTGTGGGAAAAGAAAAGAAAAGGAATAAAATAAATTACAATGGGATATACAAAAATACATGAATGGGCAATTTTAGAAAGGTCAAATATAGGGATGGCAAATATGCAAAATCTGAAGACAGTTAAAAAGAAAAATTGATACATGGCCATGCATTTCATCAGGGGACTACTCCTGACCATGTATCAGGAACTGCATTTCCAAACTTGTCCATAGTACAAGAAAAGGAGAAAATACAAAAGTAAAGCTCCTGTCTTAATACTATAGAACAAGGTAGTCCCAAATTAAAAGAGGAGCTTTACTTTTGTATTTTCCCCTTTTCTTGTACTATGGACAAGTTTGGAAATGCAGTTCCTGATACATGGTCAGGAGTAGTCCCCTGATGAAATGCCTGGCCATGTATCAATTTTTCTTTTTAACTGTCTTCAGATTTTGCATATTTGACCTTTCTAAAATTGCTCATTCATATCTGAATACAGTTATACCCCTTTGGTATTTTTTTATATCCCATTTTAATTTATTTTATTTATTTTCTTTTTCCACAGTCCCATTTCTTCCTATTGGCTTGTTAATTATGCCATTAATAATCTTAATTCATAATCGCACTAGGATTTTAAAATTCTTTCACCTATTTCATTACTACTTAATTTCTTTTTTCTGCTATCCTTTACACCCTTTTAGTTCAGGCACTGTGTACTTCTCATATCCATCCTTGCGGACCCTGTATTAATGTTTCTTACTACATATTTATATATTCTTTTGCTTCCTTTATTGCTGCCCTGCACTTTTTGAAGAATCTGACATATGATATGTTTCAAAAATTTCTCTATTTTTTTCTCATCTGCTTAGTTTGCTTATAGAACTTATAATTTTACTACTATGTGTGTGTGTGTGTGTGTGTGTGTGTGTGTGTGTGTGTGTGTGTGTGTGTGTGTGTGTGTGTGAGCTGTCAGTTTCTCATAAGTAATGACCCAAATATTATAAAACAAAAGTCGTTTTTCATTCAAAACTACTTACAAGTATATACATAACTGATTTTTTCTCATTTCATTTTTCTCATTTAATCTGTTAATACATGCTATCATTTCCATAACATTTCTCTCAATTAACAATACGAACTCTCTCTACAGCTGCAAACACTAAACTAATTCAATCTTAATCAGCAATATCAATTCCCTTCATAACAGCAATCCATAAGCTTACTGAATAGAATACTAACAATTCCATTTATCTTTCTTAACTTGGCAATATTAATTTTCTTTACAACTTCAACCAATAAACAAACTCAATACTAAACATTTCTGTAAATTTCTCGTAATTTCTTCAGTTTCATCCTTACTTTAAAATAATTACAGTTTTATCTAAGCATCCTTTCCAATACAACACAGTTCAGAGGATTTACCTTCCTTCTCTTTCATGGTGGGATTCCTTCCATGGAGTGCAGTGAAGTCTATCTTAGTGGAACTTTGCCGTATAGCTCTTTCACTACTGTCTTATTTCGGGAACAGTTCTCTGTTAATACTGAAGGATATTATCACAGCCATAGCAGAAGCCAGGGCACTATCTGACTGGCTTGTTACTCAGCTTCTGGATTAACTTCTAGCACAAGAACATGCCTAGTGGAACTCTTCACTATATAGTGGGACCCGAACTGAACCCAGAACTACCACTGCAAGTCTGCAACCCCTCCGAACAACAACCATAACCTCATCTTTTGGCACGAGAAACTTATTTATTTCCTTCTCATTTATTTGTTTATTCAGCTGATTGCAAGTTACAATTGCCCCTTGTACAGAGGGGTTTAAACTCTACTTTTTTATAACCAAGCTTATGGTTTGCACGCATTTACGGATCTCTGCATATCTAATTTAAATGTGACACCAATTGTGGTGTTATTCTTTAAACTCGCTCTTCTTCCTTTGGTAGGAAAAACAGAATATTTTTCACACACAACCTTCATCTTTTATCTCTAGATCACCTGTTGACAATACCTTTGAAATGCTCCATACCGACACCCTTTCCCAAAATGCTAGTGTCGCATCCTCAAGTAGCAGTGTAATAGAGGGAATAAACTATTGTTCAGAAGCTTTTAATTTTAACCCTTCTGCACCTGCCATGCCATTGTTTACCATATTCTTAAGTGCCCTACCAGGCCTACTTCCACTAATGGAAATATTTCCATAATGATGTTTTCTTTATTTCTTACTTTCACACTCCTTGCTTACATCGGAAATGCTTTACTTCCACACGCTATACTTGCTAAGAGAAATATATTTGTAAGATTTTGTCTTACAGTTTCATGACGTTTTCAGGTTGCCATTGCATTTATATTGTGTATAACAATCCCTCTGTTACAAATTCTGCAATATTAGCATTAGTAGAGGCATACAATGCAAGAAAGCAAACTTATGAAGCATCAGTCAAAAAAAAAACTCCTCCCATTTCACCCATCTGTTCACTCCAAATGCCTGTCCAGCTCAGCCTTAAATTTATATAGGCTATCAATTTCCATAACAAAAAATGGAAGTCTGTTTCACCAATCAATCACAATTTGGCTAAAGGCAAATTTCTGCACATCTATTCTACAACTGTCTTTCCTCAATTTGAAATATGCCCCCTCAGGTTCTTAATCTGAGCAAGAATCCCATCAGCATTCAGCTTGCTCAACCCATTAAAGGCCTTATACACCTCAATCAGATCATCTCACAGGTGCCTACTCTCCAGGCACTGCAATTTGCAGAACTTAAGCCTTTCTTGGTAAGAGCACCCCTTTGTTCCCCTCACCAGTCTTGTTGCCCTTCTTGAACTCGTAGCAACTCTACATCCTTCCTAAAATGAGGCCTCCAGACCTGTACACAGTACTCTAGGTGTGGCCTGACCATTGCCTTGTACAATGGGATAATCACCTCTCTGTCCCTGCTAGCAAAATTCCATGACCTGCCCTGGCAGTCCCTCTGCACTGCTCAGCGAACTTCATATTTGACTGCACAATTACCCTCGGGTCTTTTTGACTTTCCACTTCCCTGAGGTACCACACAGTTGGTATGTTTCTCTTCAGTTATTGCTACCCATATGCAGTACTTTGCATTTGTCAATGTTAAGCTTCACTTGCCACTTTTCATCCCATTTGCCCAACTTATCTAGATCCAGTTGGAGTAGCATACTGTCTTTACTATCATTAACAACCCTACCAACCTTTGTATCATCTGCAGACTTGGACATTAATCTTGATATACCTTTATCAATATCATTGATGAATACACAAAACAAAAATGGACCCAGCACCGAACTCTGGGGAATTCCACTAATAACATTTGTCCACGAAGAGCAGTGTCCATTGATTACCACTCTCTGTTGTCTCCCATCCAACCATCCTTTTATCCATTGTAGCAACTTACCATTAATGCCATACCTATCCAATTTGTACAGCAGTCTTCCATGTGCAACAGTATCAAAAGCTTTCCTAAAATCCAAGTATATGATATCAAACTTATTTTTGACATTCAGTTCCTTTGTGACCACATCATAGTATCCAATCAAATTGGTCAGACAAGACATCCCTTTAACAAACTCATGCTGTGTCTTAACTATTACTGTAATGCTTCTTTAACCAGTGACTCCATTATTTTCCGCGCAACACAAGTTAAACTAGCAGGTCTATAGTTACTTGTGTGTCACCTTTTGAACCCTCTTTATGAATTGGTGATACATTTGCACATCCAGTCCATGGGGACCTCCCCTGAGTCCAAGGAAGCTTTCATAATTATGGCTAAGGGTTTGCCTACTTTCTTTGCTGCCCCTTTAATATAACTGGATAGATCCTGTCCACTCCAGGTGCCTTCCTTATGTTTAACTTCAACAATTTCTCCTACACTTTGCTCTCAGTTATTACAAAATCACTTAGCTCCCTGTTAGACTTTGATAAACTTCTGGCATTCCCCTCATTGAATAACTCCTCATGTGTGAATGTCGATGCAAAATACTCATTCAGTTTATTAGCTACCTGAGCATGATCATTAGTAGTCAACCCATCTGTGTTAAGCGGTCCCTTTTCTTCTAGAGTTTACATAAGTATAAAGAACTCTGCTCTTTTTCTTTGCATCCTTTGCCAAAGATTTCTTGTAATCTGCCTTCGCTTGCCTAACCTCCTTTGTAACTTTATTACACACAAGCTTATATCTGCCATAGGCTTCTGTGTCACCTGATAATTTATTTGCATCCCATACATCTTTCTTCTCTGCCATGAGCCTCATTAATTCATCTGACTTCCATTTAAGCCTGAACCTCGAACAATATTTCTAGTTGGAATGAAAAGCCTAGTAGCCTCCAAGATTAAGTCTCTGAAGCCTTTCCATTTAGAATTCAACGTTGGTAACATTGTCAATTGATCCACTGTACATAATTTAAAAACTGTCTGAGATCCCTGTAGTCACCTTTACGAAAGCAAAAGCCCTTCCTTCCCTTTAGCCTTGATGGTAGTTACATCTTTAAGCACAGTAATTCCCATATCAGTACATTGTGATCACTGTCACCAAGTGGTTCCTTTATCTGCAAATTCTCAATGCATGAATAATCACTGCTGATAATCAGATCAAGAGTATTACTCCCTCTGGTTGCTTCTCTAACAGCTGCTTTAGAAAAGTCATCCAATTAATCCAAAAAATTCTTGCTAGTGTGTGAGTGACCAACCCACAAGTTCCAGTCAATATCTGGAAAGTTAAAATCTCCCATTATAAGACATTCTGATGTACTGGCTCACTATTTCTCTGCACAATTGCTCATTATACTCATCAGATTCATTAGGCCTATAACACACACCTACTCTCATTTTTCCTTTCCCACTGCTTGTGTCACACCAAACAGATTCAACACTGCATTGTCCACCAACATCAGTTGGATGCACTTCCTTAGATTTTGTGTGTTTCTTAACTAACAGCATAACCCCTCCTGTCCTGTCTACTCTTTCTGTACACATTGTACTCCCCAAATTCAAATTCTGCACTGCTTATATCTGTGTGACACCACTTCTCCGATATTCCAACAATATCTGCCTTTGATGTCTTGATTTCAAGGTCATCAAATTTATTAACTATACTCCTAGTATTGATGTACATGCAAGTACACACGCACCTGTTCCTACTCTTTTTTACACTAACACAGCCCATGTATTTATTTGTTCCACTATGACTTCCAACAGTCCTGGAAATCTCCATTGCCTTACTTTCCCGGCTGCTGCTCATTCTAATAGAAGCAGTGCAAGAATCACTTTTGCCTCTGCCTTTTCCTTTGTTAACCTTTTAGTCTGTGTATCCCCTCCCCAAGGTAGCAGCTTTCCGACTCACCTAACACTGCATTAATAGCATCAGCAAATATTCTTGCTCCCTTTCTATTTACGTGTACCCCATCCCTGTAGAAGCAGTCTCTCTCTTGTCAACAAGCACAGACCATGCTGAAAAAAATTCTTACTCATTCAGCCTTGCACAAACTCCAGCGCCGAATTGATCGACAATGCTTTCATCATATACTCCATCCTATCATGTCTCGGCAGAATTGCAGACACTTTCACATTCAACCCTACCTGGCGAATTTTTTTTCAACATTGACCTGTACTTGTTGAGTAAATCTGCAGATCTCTTATTCTTAATGTCCTTAGTTTCCAACGTGTACAACAATATCTCCTTTTGTGCCTTTAAAAGATATCTGCTCTACAACGTCGTAGTGGTTTATTGTTGTCGATTTATCACCTTTATGTGAATAAATCATAAACAATTATTTTTTAAATTAATACCGAAAAACCGGTATTTTTGAATCAATACCAGTATTTCAAATGCTGAAAAAAAATGACCGGGATCCCGGAATCTCGGTATTGTAAGACCTACTGCAAACACAATGCAATTAGCAAACGTGTACCAAATAAATTTTAAGATGTTTTTAGAAGAAAAAGCATACAGTAAACAATTACTAAAGGATACATATAAGATAGCATAATACCCTTCTTTGGTGTTGTGAGGAATGTAGATAAGTGTATAAAGTAAGTAGACTAAAGATGAACTTTACATGTTAAAAAAAAAAAAAAAATCTGATATTAATGTAATTTATAATGTATAAAGGTAATAAAGAAAGTTATGTTAGGCAGATAAAATGAACTTCAAATTGATCTTATGGTTAAGTTTGAAATAAACATAACTAAAATAAGAACTTGTATTAGTAATCCGTAGCCGAGTGGTCAAGCCAGAGTGCAGTAGCCTCTGACTGCTAAATACGGTCGATCTGCCAACCCGCACTAGACCACCTATTGTCAAATTCTCAGAATTAATTTAGTTTTCATTGAAACTAATTTGACATTTGCTTTGAAAAGAAGACAATTTCTTAGCTTTTTGTCATCACAATCAACAAATCTCAGGGTCAGACTTTCAAAGAAGTTGCCTGTTAATTTTTGTACGATAATTGTAATTTTTAAATGGATGATATAGGTATGCATGTAAAAAAATTTTTTTTTATCAAATTGTATTTTTTATCATTTTATTATCGAGTTCGCCCCACCGACACTTAGCTAGCAACGATGGAAGTCGAGAGAGGAGTTACTTCGGTTTTAATCTTTACTTCTCGGAAACAGTTTGGACGAAATATTCGCCATGGGTATTTTAGTACAGTATAATATATGATTAATCAATAATGTCACAAAACTTTGAATCCTCTTTAGCCTTTTTGGTTGTATTGGGTAACCACTAAACTGATTTAATAAATAAATACTGGTCACGCTAAAGTATAAAGAGAAATTTTTTATAATTAAACATTAAAATTTTATCGTAAGACAGTTTCTCAAAACATATACGTCTTATAAAATGAAATAATCAATATCCTGAATCTGTCACCTGACTCGTAGACCTGCTCGACATTTCTGAATATTCTCACAATCTCATGTGGGATATCTGTACGTTCTTTTTTTTTTGTAAATTCTAGCAACCATACCAAGCTAAGTTATCTGCGTTTTGGTTGTTAGTTTCTCGAAATCAACCTTTGTGACATTCATTTCAGAGGTCAGGTCACATCTTGAGTGCTACATACAGGTCTGGAGGCTTCGTTTTTAGGAAGGATGTAGAGCTTCTGGAGCGAATACAGAGAAGGGCAACGAGATTGGTGAAAGGAACAAAGGGATGTTCTTACCAAGAAATGGTTCATTTCTGCAAATTGCAGTGCGTGGAGACTAGGCATCTGCCAGGCAATCTGATTGAGCTGTTTGGAAGCTTTGAATGGATTGAGCAAGCTCAGTGCTAATGGGATTCTTCCTCTTGCTCAGACTACGCACGTGAGGTGGGCATAAATTCAAAATGAGGCAAGATGGCTGCGGAAGTTTGCCTTTAAGCCAACGGGTGGTCTATTGCTGGAACAAACTTCGTCTGTTTTGGAAGTGGATAGCCTGAATAAATTCAGGGAAGAACTAGACAAATTGTTGGAGGTGATGAATATGTGAATTCGGAAGATTTTTTTTTTCTTTTTTGGCTGATACTGTACAGTATAAGCTTTCTTTCTTGGATCATTTGCTACTAGTAATACTAATTTTATGTTTTGACAAACTTTCCCATGAACTTACAAGTAATCTGTTTATTTCTTTGTTGGCTCAAGCTGCCTGAAAGTTGGTATTGAACTCTATCAGCAGTTGTAGAATATATTCCATGCTGTAATCGATCACTTGCATGATCTTGCGGTCTTTACCTCTGCCTGTTACTAGGTAGGGGCATAATCTTATTGGCTGTTATTATTAGATTTTATCGACCAGTTAATGATAAATGAATAACTTTTCATGAATTTGTAAAAGGTTGGCTTCTAACCTTGCAGATGAGGTTTGTCCACACAAATGTTGGAATACATAGAGATTTTAGATGGAGACCTCCATAAATTTAATGTGGACAAAAAAAAAAAAAAAAAGTAAAAACCCTTTCCTTTTTTTTTCCCAACCTTTTCCATCAACCCCACAGAACATCAGTGTTCTTCCTGTGTAGCCTTCCGAAGTCAGCCTCTAATTTTCTCTGTTCATGACTGCCTGTGTGCTGCTACTTGTCCAGGTGATTCACTTGAAATAGGATCCATGATTCTGTGTTGTTTGATGAGCATGTGGCTGGATCTCATAAATGTGATGAAGTGACTCATTGAAAACTTTTTGCTCTCGACTGGCGTATACTGAGTCACCAGGCAGGAATTCCACATAAGGAACTTTATTATGGATACTACGTGATTCAAGGCTATTCAGAATCTGTATTAATTCATCTCTATTAGTATAATTTTATTTAATATTAGTTTATTTTGCACTTCATATTATTTTAGTTTAGTTTATGTACTATATTGTTTGTATCCGTATTTTATCTTTACTCGAAAGTTATTCTGTGTTAATTCATTAGTTTATGTTCTCAATTACTTACCACTTTAGTTGGTGTTTAGCTGAACTGCAATGATCAACAAACTTTCTAATGTAAACTAAACCCCTTGCTTGTAGCTGTTGAGGTATACTAGCATGTGCCAAAAAATCTCGTATAATAAAGCGTTCTTTCTCCTTTGGCAGTTAGAATCATAGACTGCCTGCTCAGTGATGTTCACATGTAACAATCCAGTTGTTTCACCGAATCTGATCTAATTCCAGTTACTTTGGTCTTACATAACACTAAGAAATTGCAAGTACAGAAGCAGAGGCGCAAGGATTATGTGGTGCCGTTTTTTATTTATTTATTTATTAAGATAAAATTACTGCTTTTAGTAGATGGCCAAGGCTTGTTGGCGACCATGGTTTGATCTCCACATGATCACCAAATACGATTAATAATATTCTTGTTAAAAAGTTGTAAAGCCCCTTTGACCTGTGTAGTCTTTATGGAGTATAAAAGTGACCACTGGCTCGACACAGTGAAGAGTGTAGCTGTTCAAATTGCATATACAAGTCATTATCTATTGTGAAAGTTATGTTGTCAGAAACGCTCGACATTGGGACTTCTTTGAAGCGTGGAAGTTTTGTTTTTTAACGAAAAGCAAAGGCCGCCGTAGCCGAGTGGTCATGCGAGGGAGTGCATAAGTACGCGTACCTTCAGTGACCGGGTTCAAGCCCGTGCTAAATACGTTGCTGTTTATTTTAATGAATAGCAAAGGAGCATTTATAACTGTTTCACCATAAACGCCCAAAGTCCCAGTAACAACACTGTTTATGAAGCAACAGTTATTTCATCTTCCATTATATATCTTTGCTCTCTGTCACCTTTCTCTCTCTCGAAAAAAGATTGAACTTGTACTATGCATAATAAGCAAACAAATACAGTATTTTTCGTTTTTTTAATGACTAATATGACTACCTGAGAATTCCAAGATAAGGATCAGGTTCCGAGTTTTTCTGGATCTCGGATGCTCGATTGTACAGAAACAAACTTGATATTTTAACTGCTCTAAACGATTCAAAGTGATTGACTGACAAGTGCACATGTGCATGGTTTGCGATGAGTACACCGTTGTCCGTTTTCCTTTGCTTGGATTATGTTAGGGGGTTTCCCATAAATCTTCAAACTTCCGTATGAGCTTAGGCAGCTTAGTCATGTCGGTAACGGGAAAATGAAATACTGAGTTCACTTCTGCTTAATTGTCCTCGGAACTCGTCCCCCTCCCACCTGTTTAATCTTTAAAATTTTCTATAAATAGATATAATTCATCTCACAAGTGGATTTTAGGTCTAATTGCGAAAGACCCACCCAACCAGATGGAAATGCATGAATGAATTCGTTTTTTCAAAAAAATTCTTATACATATACATACACACACATGATGATTTATCATTTCCATCGTGTATTAACAACCGTAGAATGCACTAGTTAAAAAATCGTTTTATAGAGGAAAAATTTTGAAAACAACGGTTAGAAAAACGTCGCTCACTTATTGTGCACTTGGCAAGTCATAAATGTAGACCTGCCATTTAACCTTTTGAGAAATTCCAATAACTGTTGAAAGCTGATTAAACCTCCAGCGATTTAGATTTGAGGTTTAAAAGTAAATATAAAACGTGATCGGATTTAGGCAAGCTAAGTAAGCCACGGCTTGGGGTCTCGTAGTGTCTGAATCCGGCCCTGGTGAGAAAATTACAAACCAGGGTTATATTTTCGTGTTATGTTACGTGCGTAGATTTTTTTTTTTGTTTGTTCCTAATATATATCGCGCACATATAAGGATCTAATCATCATCAGCAAATAAGAAAAATTCATTCGAAAAGACTTAAAAGTAATGACTTTGTTATGGTTTAGCATTTTTTTAAATATGGAAATGTGTAATAATAAACGAAGAACCAGTATTTCCAAACGCGAAAGGGAAATACACACATACCCTACTTAAAATAAAGTATGTTTATACAGAAAATTCAGTGTTATTTATAAAATAAAATTAATTCTTTTATTTTTGAGCTAAATTATGACATTCAAGTGTAAGAATTCTGCCAATTTTTGGAGTCATAAAATATGACATTGGATGAGTGATTTGTTATTAGAAAGGAATGTGTTGAAAATTGAGCTGTCAGTGAATTTTGGTTTCTTGAGTCATAAATTTAATTTTAATTTTTGAAGGATTTTCAGCCAACTTTCTTGTTTGGAATTGGCCAAAATGAGATATATCACTTATTTTGCATCTGGCATCTTACCATTTCTTGTGTTAAGACCTAGTGTACGTTTAGACTCGTATAATATGGTAGCATCGTGTTGATATTTAAATATTGTACAACAGTGGGCAGCGTTTATTTGACATTGCACTATGCCTTAAGGGGAAGTAAAGATTGATAGGGAAGCTGGACACTGAGGCTACCCCCTTCCCTCATGTACGGACATCTCTCAAACCATTGGACATAAGTTCAGATGATGAACTCAACTGTTGATTTTAAATACAAAGAACAAGCAAACTTCATATTTTAGTTTCTGTGATAAAGGAGAATCGTAGCTAATTACCGTTTGTATATCCCACCCTTCCCAAATGACGCTGCTTCCCTGAAAAATATTTTATAATGTTTGATGGTTATTATCGCAAAAACTCGTGCATTGATTCATCGGTTTTTCAGAAAAGCTTCTGTTTGAGAACACAGAAACTTATTATCATATATGCCCTCCTACAATTGAATGATGCTAAATGTCAAACGAAAAGAATTTATCCATTGAACATGGAGAAAAAAAGAACGGAACTCGGTGAACAAGCGTAAGATTTGACGTACAGAAATCTATCGTGTAGGAGTCAAGCCATCAGATTGCCTTCAGCTGAATTCAGTATCACGTGACTTAGATCGGTATTTTCTTCCCCTCCTAATAGTACACTACACGCGCCACGCGGTGTACTCGCATCAACTATGCGAACGCATGCCTCGGTCACCGCGGGTGCCTTGTCTTTCTGTCTATCTGTCTGACCTTGCCCGAATCTTCAAGGCGTGCCTAGCTGTCATGGGTTGGCATTCGTATACGGCCTTCTGTAGGGCGGCAGGTAGGGCTTTCTTCCCCGCCTCGGTCCCCTGCATAACCCTAAGGAATGCAGTCTGGACGGACACACGCACGTAGAGAAAGAGAAATTCCTTTGATTTGGCAGCCTTCCCAGTGTGTTTATTCTTTGTCTGTTCGTAGTATTGGATCTTTAGTGATCAAACGGTGTAACTTGCAGCTATAAAATTATTTATTCAACTATATTAATTCTTAGTAATAGTTAAAAGGAGTAGTTTTTATAATTGTCGTACGAAGGTAGCATAACAACGCTTTTTTTTTTTTTTTTAATGTGATTATTTAGAACGTGCCATGTTTGTAAAGTAATATATTTCTGAAAAGTTTAATGAAGAGAATCTCGAATAAAAAATGAGACATTTATTTTACTATTATTTTTTTTAAATTATTGATTTCTTTACCTTTATATGATAAAAAACATTGACATTTTTTGAATTAAGGTAAAAAAAACCGCAGAAGACACACGGATCAGAACAAAATGTCGACATTTTTACAAAAAATATAAATTATTTTATTGCGTTTTATTTTTTGCATCATATGCCAAATAGTTTTGCCAGTTAGTGATTAAATATCGGGCCATTTCTAGGTCCGAACAAAAGCTACCTTGGGAGTCTTCACTCCCTGTTATGCTCACGGGAGTACAGCTCACTTTTGATTAGTGCTTAGAGGCGTCACGTGACAAACTATAACTCATCTTCAAGATGGGTGTAGCCTGTTTTCATTTTTTTCCTTTATGTATAATGTACATTGATAAAAAAAAAAATAATAAAAAAAACTCATCTGTATGTAGAGCGATGAGTGGCGGAGGTAGATTTTCTTTAAAGATACTGTTACTTGGCAGTCAGTATCTTAAAGCATCAGAGATAAACGGATTGACAATTTGTATTGTAATGCAATAAGAGTGGTCTTTAGGTGTGTGTACAGTTGCAGATATTGGCATATGAATGGAAATATGTAAATTTTCCTAAAACTCCTAACGAAGCGCGCAGCACCAACATCGTACGATACACCGCTGGTTGAAAACCGTTGAATGTAAGGGATTCAAGCAATTCGATATACAGGGTTTGATCAAAAAGTTCGGTGAATGATCTTATAATTTTTGAACGCATAAAAAGATTGTGAACGGGATAAAAGTTTAAAGGTTAAGGGATAAAAGATTGAGTGCTACATTTTGGGCTGCGCACACCAAGGTCCGAACTTGTTTTTACGTGCCACTCTATCAGAAAGCTGCTTCGAGTGAACATTTTTTCTCTCATTTGTCGCATGTACTGAAATTTACGAATTTCAAACGTCAGCAAATTAAATCTTGTTGTTAACTTGGAAAGTCAATCACAGAAACACGTGAAATGCTCATTACAGTTTACGGAGATGATGCTATGACAAAAAAACCGCGTTTTCTAGTGTTTTCAAATGTTTCGCGATGGAAATTTTTTGCTCTAAGATAATTAAATATAGTATTCTGTTTAAACTTTAGCGCAACCAATAGGTCGCGCCAAATTAATCATTTCGACAATCAGTTCGAGAAGTTTACAATTAATCATTTCGACAATGAATACAATCGTTAATCATATTAGCATTTAGGCGGGCTTTAACCATGGGCCACTGCAGTCGCCCGTCAACATTCCGAAAATCAAAACATCTATGAAGCCCTGACCATCATTCATCGGATTGACCATTCAAGAAATAGCCGAGGAGACATCTCTTTCATTTGTTTCCTTTTAGGCCATTTTGACCAAGTATTTGGGCATGAGGTGAGTGAGTACCAAGTTTGTTCCACGCATTCGTACTCGAGATTACATTTCATCTAAGTTGTTCGAGCAAGTTGTATCCCGCATTTTTAACAGATCGATTGCATTAACAGTGACGACTCACAGAACGAATTCTGGTAACACCATTCCCTAGTCAAAATATGTAATGAGCATGACCTTTACATGTGATTTTGACTGCCTCGCCATTTTACCACTGGTGATATTCTGGCTTATGTTACCCATTTATGGACTAATTCAATGGAAAAGTTCGGTGAAATACAAGCAGTTGCTCTTGACATCTCAAATGTTTTTGATCGTGTTTGGCATAAATGTCTTCTAAACAAGCTTCCATCTTATGGTTTGCCAACTGTTTTTAGTAATTGGTTATCCAGTTTTTTCTCTGATCGCTCACTGAGGGTAGATGGCTCTCTGTCTTCTAACTTCTCCACTAATGCCGGTGTTCCCCAAGGTTCAGTTCTTTACCCCACTCTTTTCCTCTTGTATATTAATGATCTTCCATTGACTGGAAATCCTATCCATAGTTTTGCCGATGATAGCTTGCATTCCACTTTCCATTTTGAGAAATCTTGTCCTGCTCAATCAGCTTCAATTTCTCGAAAATCTGCTACCAATTCCTTAAATGCCGATCTTCAGGTAATTCTCCAGTGGGGCAAAGACAACTTAGTTGATTTCAGCCCTTCTAAAACTCAGTATTTTCTTATATCTCGCAAAAAGGATTCTTCTGCTCCTATGCTTATCTTTAGTGACACTCCGATTTCTAGGCAAAATGATATATCTCTTTTGGGGATTACCCCAACTTCTAATCTCTCTTGGCACAAGCACATTACAAATATTGCTTCTTCTGCATCTAAAAAAACTAGGTTTTCTCTTTCGCTCTCGGCGTTACTTTTCTTCCAAACAGCTGCTTACTCTGTATAAATCGCAAATCCGCCCTGCCATGGAATATTGTTCCCACATCTGGGGTGGTGCCCCCAAAACCCCTCTCAGGCTTCTTGATTCCATTCAGAAGAGGGCAGTTAGGTTAATTAATGATTCATCTCTAACAGAGTCTCTCCACTCCCTGTCTCATAGACCTACTGTTTCTGCTGCATGCCTCTTCTACAGATACTTCCATGGGCACTGTTCTTCTGAATTGGCTTCTATAATTCCCACTCTCTCTTTCAAAACAGTCCGAACACGTGCCGCCACCAGCCAACATCCATCTACTGTCCAACTTCAAACTCACAGAACCAACTTTTCATCTTCCTCATTTATTCATTCAACTGCCGTTTTTCTGGAACAACCCTCCTTCACACATATTTCCTGAAAATTACAGTCTACAGAAGTTCAAGTCCAATGTCAACAAATATCTTCTTTCGTCTTCTCAACCTCCAACACAAGCACAGTACTAAGTACTATAGGTTCTAATACCTTTCGTGTTTGGGGTTTACATAAAATTAAAAAAAAAAAAAAAAAAAATTTTTTTTTGGCCTTTGCACCGACATTATTTTCTATTGGAACCTTTGAATCTTGTACTCTGGGTCATATCCGTACACTTAAAACTCATCCCCAGTTGCGATTTGTTAAAAATGCAGGATACAACTTGTTCGATGAAATGAAGAATCGATGCTGTCCGATCTCGTGCGAATGCGTGGAACAAACTTGGCACTCACTTATTTCATGCTCAAATCCTCGGTCAAAATGGCCTGAAAGGAAACAAATGAAAGCGATGTCTCCTCAGCAATTTCTTGAATGGTCAACCAACGAATGATGGTATGGGCTTTACTGATGTTTTGATCTCTTTGGAATGTTTGACGGGCGACTTCAGTGGTTCAAATTCGCGTGAATGCGAATTTAAACCACTGAAGTGAATGCCAATACGATTAACGAATTGTATTCATTGTCGAAATGATTAATTGTAGATGATTGATCATTGATCTAGTATCAAGAAGTTTTAAAACGGTTAAGAGGTTCGAGCTGCCGTGAACGGCGCGAATAATGGTGGAATAGCTGGCTACGACAATTCGCTGTCAATGTTACGTCACTCTTCCACGGCAATTTATTTACCGACAGAAACATTGCCGTCATGCCGATTCACTTGCCTTGCCACCATGCGACTTCTAGCTATTCTCAAAATTAAAACAGGACATGAAAGGTAAACGATTTAAGTCAATTCAATGAAACATGAACTGCCTAAGAGCATTCACAAAAAAAGGACTTTCAAAAGTGTTTTTATCAGTGGCATGCACGATGGAACAAGTGCGTAGTTGTAGAAGGAGATTATATTGAAGAATATTAGCAATTACTTATTGAATAATTTTTTTCACCTTCACCGAACTTTGTAATCACACTTTGTGTAAATAGCAAACATAAACAAAAGATAATGAAGTTTATTTATAATCTATAGATAAAAGCTGACCTACTATCATCGTACTTTTCCTCCGACAGAAACATATCAGAAGAATTTTTACCCACACGTCTCCGGGTCCTGGCAGCATTTTTCCCGTTGTTCCATGACCTTCGTGCTAGTACAATAGCTCCGACGGCTGTTTTTCCATATTTTGTGTAAAATGCCTATTGTAGATACGATTTCGTTGAATTGAGGAAGGGGAACTTGAGTTTTTTTTTTTTTCCCCCTCTGATGCAGAAAGGTCACTTCCATCATTTGGTATTACTAAATATTTCCTTAACTTTCGTAGCAGCACAAACATATTATGTGTCACTTCCCCTGCATTCAAAAAAAAAAAAAAAAAAAAAGTCCCCCTCCATTTTTCTTTTGAGCAGCCGTTAACTGTACAAATTGTACAAATCTGGGATCTTCTCTGTCATGCAGTATTGTTTCTTCGTTATGTTGGAGTTTTCCCAAATTAGGTTTATCCAGTGGTTTCCAAACGTTGGGCGCGAATCTCCCCATTCCCCCAGGTGGTGTCATACCGTTCCTTATTAATTATACGAGGGGGGGGGGGTTCAAAACAGATTCGTATTCACCCAGAAGTATTTGTGATAGAAGGTCGAAACAAACACCATGCATAACACTTTTTCAACATGGTGACCAGACAAAATGACACATTTTTTTTCACCTCAATGCGCTTTCGCAGGCCAGTTTTGTAGGTCATTCAAACCACGACTCAGCAGCAGAAATCACCTCATCATCAACAGCAAAGTGTTTCGCACGAAGAAATCCGTGGGTGCAAGGTCGGGGGAATAAGCAGAATGCAGGAATATTTCAGTTTTTCCTGACACAACAACATTTCATGTGCACATTTTGCCCTTTCCTTCTGGTAAGATGTCAGAAGTCTGGAAACCTATCTAACAGACACTACTCGTATGTAATGGTTGATGTTTTCCACAGACCTTGCACTAGTTTGGAGTTCTGCAGCTATTTTCTTTGATGCTAATATGACGATCTTCCAGGAATAATGCCTCAAATTTTTGCAGCACTCTTTTATTACAGCAGTTGCTGGCATCCTAGGATTTCTTCATCATACACTGAGGTTCTTTCGCACTTGAATTATTTATACCAGGGGTAGCCAACAAGTCGATCACGACGAATTTTAAATATATATAAAAAGATTAGTCAAAATTTAAATGTTATTATTATGCGCCCCACTGCATACGCTTATTACAAATCCTGTTGAACCACGTGACTATTGTAATCACGTGCAGGTTTGTCTAGCGAAAATTCACGCAGTTACCTTGTGGAGAGCATAGTGTATGTGTCGAATTCTTATAGCTTATTAATACCTTACTTTAATACCCTTTGATTTAAAATGAATACTACGAAAAAGAGTAAAACGTATCATTTTCATCAAGGGTGGAAACTAGAATACTTTTTTGTAATGATAAAAGAAAAATGCTGTTACTAGATTTACAGTGCTTCCGTGACTATACCCAAAAAAGGACATTTAGAAAGGCACTTCAGGGCACTTCATGGCAAATACCAATCGGATTTTCCGCCCTAATAGTGACATTAGAAAAAATAAATGAAAAGAATTTAAATCCAGAATATTCGCACAACAAAATTTCTCCATGACACCTAATTTACAATCTAAAACAGTAATCGTAGCGTCATTTAAAGTGAGTCATCTTTTTGCAAAAAAAATGCAAACCATTTTCTGATGATCAATTCATCAAAGACTGATTTTTTTAGAAGTAACAGCTTCCTTTTTGAAAATTTTAAGAACAAAAATGAAATTAAAAGTGCTCTTCGAGATCTGCAATTATCTCGAAATACTGTGATGCGACGCATCGAAAAAATGTGAGCTTACAATTGCGTGCTCATATTGCTAATGTGTGTCCTTTTCTTTACAACTGGATGAATCTACAGACGTCAGCGATACAGCTAAATTGCTCTTTTTTATTCGTATGGTTTCGATGATTCTGCCACTAGAGAACTGCTGGGTATGGTTTCATTAAAAGAAAGAACTAGAGGTCTTGATATATTTAACACATTCAAAAAATTTATTGAAAAAAAATAAATTACCACCATTTAAGCTCGTATCAATGGAGCTAAAGCAGTGACGGGACATCTTAATGGATTCATCGCATTGTGCCAAAAGGATGACGGATTCACAATTTTTTTGAGTTACCACTGTATCATCCATCAACAAGCGTTTGCCAGAAAAAGATTAAATACTAAAAGTGGACATAGTTTTCGAAATCGTGAATTCCATCAGAGGACAATCTCTTCAAAGGAAACATTTCAAAATGCAACTCAACGAAAATGAACCAGATACTGATATTACACACAGATGTGAGGTGGCTGGGTCGAAGTAAGTTTCTACAGAGATTTCGAAAATTTCTGAATGAAATTAAAAAAATTGTTGATCAAACGGGAGATGATTATCAACAGCTGCAAGACACGGAGTGGTTGTGTGATCTGGTTTTTTTGTCAGATTTTAGCAGTAAATTAAAGTGATCTGAATTTGGAATTACTAGGAAAATATAAAAATGTGGGTGACATGATTAGTAGTATTTCCGCAAATAAATATCAATTTTTGGCAATGGCTAAGGATTTCAAACAAAAAAAAAATTCTATCATTTTGCGAATATGCAAGATCATTCTCAAAAATATTATTTTTTATCATTGTCATTATTTAGCCGTATGGCGCAAGAAACCTGAGGCCTATGCTGCACCAGCTAAAAAATTTTCTGAGTTACCTTGAGAGAGAGAGAGAGAGAGAGAGAGAGAGAGAGAGAGAGAGAGAGAGAGAGAGAGAGAGAGAGAGAATGATGATGATATCCAGCTCAGGACCCTGGGTGTGCCAAGCCCATACTCACCAGATGTATAGTGAGAAATATGTTTCTGAAATTGGTACGAAAAAAAAAAAAAAAAAAGACCTGACAGATCGAAACCAAAATTTTATGGTTGCTATGAAGATTTTAAATTATTAAAACGAAATAAAAATAAAATTGATCTTTCTATCATACCCACTGGTGTTGATAAAAAGATGAATACAAATCATTTTTGTATTCATTTTTGAATACAAAATTTTTTGAACTTCCCTCTTATAAATGGGATAAAGCTGCTATATATTTTAGTATAAAACTATTAATTTTATGTCCTCATCAACAGTTAGTGTTGTCTTTGCTCTCATCCTTGACATTCAATTGTGTGTCTTTAATAAATTTCATATGTTGCGGACTTAATAAAAAAGGGTTGCGGTGCACCGGTTTGTTTCACATCAAAATTAAAAGTTACATTCAAAGATTTATAGTTCTAGGTATTTTTGTAGTTAAAAAATGCTGCAGAACTAAAATATAATAATAATTGTGAAAGGAGAAAATCGTATCGTAAGTAGTTGCGTGGCCTAATTTTTACCGTCAATGGTTAAAAGCTTGCAATGTGATCACAAAGATTTATTTGAAAATAAAACCAGTGAAATATTTAATATATTCACCAAATAATTTAATATGAAGAAGGAGGTGCATTAAACTAGTTATGCTTTTTCGGGGAGGGTTGGTCCCAGTGAAACTTAAAGTTATGGGTTTGCTACTACATAAAGTTTGGGAACCGCTGAGTTAAAGGTCCTTTATCTCCACTCATAGACACTTCCCTGGCGTTTCTTTTCTGTACGCACTGTTCTGAATGAACGTGTGTGTGTGTGTGTGTGTTTCTTCTTTCTTTTTTTTTTCTTTCACGTATGTATCAGCTAAAGCATCCATTCACAGTGCGAATTCTTACTCGCCAAACTAATTTTCCTTTTCGTTTATTCTCAACTTTTGATACCATCCTCCATATGCCCTACAGAAATTAAAGGTGTTTCCTCACAACAGTTACCTCACCTCTGTAGAAAAGTAAAGTATATGTTTATTGTTTTGTGTTCCTTGAACTGTACAAATGAATCGATATTTTAGTTGGGAAAATTAGTTTACTGTGTTTTTTTTTTTGTCAGTTCGGTACCATGCTCATTCCGTTTTCTTAGTTTTTCATTAGTGTCTGTTGGACTCGTCGGATATTCGTTTTCTTTCTGGTACCTTTAAAATGGAAGGAATTATAAAGCGAAACTTGATATTCCATTAGAAAAAGTGAGGCCTGATTGGAAATGGACTTTCGTGATTAGAATTGGCAATCTTATTTTTGAAATGAATTAGAAAGTGCTTGGGAGATTTGCTTCTTTTCTGGGATGATCTTATTCTATTAGTTTGAAAATTTATTTGAAAGTTTGAGACATGTGAAATATGATCCAATGAAGCTTTTAAAAAATATGCAATGGTTGGATATGAAATATCCAAATCCTTGACAAAGTCAGGAGCGTAGCGGTCCGTACAAAAATACAGCTAGAGACATTTTGCAATCGGGGAGCTGAACGCATATTTAGTATTTTTCCTCAGTGCAAAATTATCCATTTGGGCCTAACATTAAAAGATCTCTCCTACTATGTGGCAGAAAGGGCAGGGTTGCTCTAAACCACTGTTTTTTCGACCTGCACTCGAGTATTTTTTTTAGTGCAAAAAAGATCTACGACCCATTTACTAGTCATAAGCTTTATTCTTGTCTTCGTTTGAGACTGTTTTTTTTTTTTTTTTTTTTTATGAGAACCCCAAACACGAGAGGTATTATAACCTATAGTACTTAGTACCGTGCTTGGGTTGATTTTGAGAACTTGAGACTTACCTCAAGAAATTTGAGACTTACCTCAATATCCAAATAAGATATCTTCTTTTCCAACTTCCGGGATAAAATGAATTAGAATAAATCAAAATTTACATTTAATTTTAAATCTCCAAGTGTAAGCAAATTATAAAAATACATCAATGTGCTCGTACTTCCCGTACGTGAACCTCCAAACACCGGAAAACAAGTCAACATCAGCCAGCCCCAGACGCTAGATAACCCACGCACTCAAAAAGACTGAACACATTTTGTCAAAATTAAAATCAAAACTCCGTATAAAATCGTGTAATATCTTCTAAATCTAAATTTAATATATTATATGCTCCCAGGATATCCTTTAAGACCCATTGCAGGAGCAGTGTTCATAAACTACTCAGTAGGCTTTTGAGTACCTCAAGGCGTCAGTGAGCAAGGTGGTGGTGGTATCACACCGAAATGATGAAACTTTTTGGATATTTAAAATTTTATAAATAAAACAGAGAAAATAGCGATTCTCCTTAGCTGACTGTAATACGTTTTCAAAAAAAAAAAAAAAAAAAAAAAAAATTTTTTTTTTTTTTTTTTTTTTTTTTTGCAAGCTCCTTTCCAAAATCCAATATTGTGATATGCGACTGTAAAGCATGGGATTTTGTGACCAGGATAACTGTTTTTTTTTTTTTTGTTTTTTTCCCTGCCTCACGAGAGAAACATAAAACGAGATATTTTCAAGTGGGATTTCACTCGGATATTTACATATACATATTTTATTATTTTTTAAAATTTTTATATTAATTCATATTAGTATTTATTATTGTTTTGTGACTTTTCAATCCTGCAAAATAGACAAAAACATTAAGCTGGCACACATGATTAAAACGCACCCAGTACACGACACTTCTTGGCTTGGCTGTTTTGGGGCCAATCTAAACAATCTAACCACGTTTCTGTATAGCTTTTACTGCTTAGCACAACCTAAAATATAATATAATTTAAAGTTATCAATGTTTTGAGAAAATAAATTAAACATTCTTGGCCAACATAAGCATTTGTTTTTCTTGCCATTTTTTTGAGCTTACTTCCTTTATAATATGCTATGCAGAATTCCACCCTCTTAAGATGGTGAAGCAAAACGTGAATAAATACACTACTGCAAAGGCCTCGATTCTAACGCTGGCCAAGAATGAACATAGGAAGTCGTAAGCTGCTGATTAGCTTCCAATGTTTATTCATTGATGTCTTGTTTGCAGATTACACTTGTCACCTCCTCAATTTGATATTGTAATTGGGAAAGGCTTTTGGATTGGTATGAAAAGTTCTAAAAGTTCCTAAATATAGAAAAAATTCTTTAGTTAGAACTTAAAAATACCAGAAGACCAAAAAAAAAAGAAAAAGAACCATCACTAAAAAATACCAGAAGACCAAACAGCATAGTCAACAGATTCTAAACTTTACAAGTGTTTTATTTCAAGTATTTAGATGAAGACCTGTGCAACATGCCTTTCAAATATTATACAGTATTGACATAACAACCCCTGGCTTGTAGCCGTGAAGGGTATTGTGTACGGCATGTGCGTTTTGTATGCAATAAAGAGTTCTTCTATTGTATGCCAGTCAGACTATCAAGTGGAATTGAGATCCGATTATGTGATGCGAACGGAATAAAGCTGAGACATCAGCCAGTTCTTCAGCATGCTTTGACAAGTGACTGATAACTGCATTCTGCAAAGAAAGGCCGTACACTTTCCACATTGAAACAGCGCAAAATATGTTGACCTCAACGGTTGTCCCTAAAAGGTTTGATACTTGGATGAGAACTTTCAACTCGCCACAATGTTATGCTAATTCACTTTTACCAATGAGGAAACGTCGCCAATCCATGTTACCAATACTGTGATAACACTTAATGCCTGGAGTATTTTAATTTTGTAAGGTTTTACTGGAAGTCCTTTCCTTAAGGTCTTCCGCGCTGTTGGCCGAAGGACACCTAATATGGAAAGTATATTTATTTGATTTTAGTAGACTACAAAGAAAACTCGTGAGAACGCACCCACTGTTTCTTAACTGGCAGGGTAACTCTGTCGACGATAAGTCGCGACACTCCTTATTCTTGTTTGAAAAACTTTGCTGTACACGAATAACCAAAACTTCTATAATATTCAGGACCAGCAGTCAATTCTCCGGTGGGGATGATAAGACGGTTAACTTAAGTGCTAGTACAGTTCAGTATTCTCCACTCCCTTATGTATTTTTTATTTTTATTGTATGTTTACTTTCGTTTAATATTCACTAGCCATGATCAGATTTCTCTACGTGGAATAACATTAACTTCCAACTTTTTCATGGTATAAACATGTCACATATATCACTCCCTCGCTGTCTATAAAAGCTAAGGTTTTCTCTTTGGCTTTCAGCGCTATTTTTAATCCTTGAATAGCCTTTTACATTATCCTATATAAATCTATCAGGTGGAATGATAAAATGATTCCCCTATTCTCCTTTAAATGAAAATGAGCAATTCTGTTTGATACTAATGAATAAGGCCAAAAAAATTCCATATCACTCAACATTTCGTGGAAAATGGATACAAAAATAATCCATATTAAATTGTATTCACATTTTTGTTATTAAAATGTCCTTTTTTTGTTTGAATAATTATGTTTTTTTTTTTTTTTTTTAAGAATTGCTCTTTTTTTAAACAAATGATTTAATACTAAAATAAATTTTATGCAAAATATCGTTATGTTCTTTGTAAGACATCATGCGGGTGATTTCTATACATTGACCATAGTGTTCTAAAGTGGACAGTGACAAATGAGATTTCGGTAGTCACTTGTAGGACAAGTTTAAATTCAAGAAAGAGAAAGTTGTTGGACTTCGTCAGTTGGGATGAAATAAATAAGACTGAAAGTACAGTGGACTGTGCAATGCTTTCAAGACACTCGTCATCGAGGCCACTAGTATTGTCATTTCATTAAGGAAACGGTATACAAGAAGAATACTAAGGTGGATGAAAAAGGATGCAAAGGCAATTACAGCATGACGAGCTGCTCAGATTTACATAATAACAAAGTGATTTGTAACAAGATCACAGAGGAGGAGGATTTGAGTATGAGAAGTCTGAGTATGAGAAATCATTTAGCCACGTGGACCAAGAATGTGGACAAGGAGTTTTATTTGTACGTAAATGCGACGATGGAAAGAGTAGACAACCAGACAGGACCTTTGCTCAGTGGAAACGGCAGCATCGTAGGCAATTCAGTAGATGTTCAAAGTATCTCTGCAGCTGGTGAGCTGAAGAGATACTTTGCATCTGTCTTCACAGGTGAAGTCTCTCCCAGTGGTGGATGCTGTGTTAATATACCTGAACACAGTAGGATATGTGATTAATTTACAGTAGAGAGTCTAATAAGAAAAAAAAAAAAAAAACCTACTGAACTTGAATGTCTGTAAGGACCGAGATATTTATCTAGCCGCAAGGTTATGCGGCCAGAAAGACGCAGTGTTTTATTATCAATGATTTACGGTACCTTTGCATCTAGGGGAAAAAAGGAGGTTACAGTTCCTTATACAAGTTAATGGTGAGAATTCATTTGAAATATTGTGTCCAGGTTCATGAAGACCGCATTTGATAAACGACATGAACTTGTTCAAAAAGTCCAAAGACGGGCGACTCATCTAGTACGAATATGAGGAGAGATTACGGAGATGTGGGTTACAGAGCCTGGGAACAAGGTATTTCAGAGAAGATCTAATTGAAGTATATAAGACATTGGATCAGAAGGCATGAATAAACTACTGGGAAAAACTAATAGACTGAACCTCAGGAAGTTGGCATTTGTTCAGCATGTTGCAGACCGTTGGAGTAAACTGCCTTTCTGGGCGGTTTTGAATGACACTGGTGAAATTTAATGGACAGCTAGGTGTGTGCCTGTTGACATTTAGAATACAATAAAGGGGATACAAGTATTGTCATTTATTTTTTTGTGATGGGGAGGGCTGATCAGCAAAAGCTTAGCTTCCTTGCACTTTATTGTCTTTACCAACAGTTGTAATTATCAATGGTGTAATCGATAAGAGCATTTCATATGTGTTTTCATTGCTAGGTGTGACGTAGCTGAGTAGTCAAACGCGAGGTGCAGTAGTACACGCATTTGAGTGGACCATGGTTCAAGTCTTTGTGACTGCTAAATTCGGTTAACGATTGTATTCATTGTTGAATTAATGATTAATTGTAAATTTTTCTGACCTGTTGGTCTTTCCTGAATATAAATAGAACATTATTATTTTTTTAAAAATAACTATTACAGAAAATATCAGTCATTTTTGCGAGATGGGAAGCAAACTCCCCCCCCCCCCCCCCACACACACACAACGTCGCTCTTCGTGGGACGTAACCCTGTGAACAACAAATTCCTACTGCATTTAGTTACCTGACGAATTTTGCTTCACACATCGCAGTGGGACATGCTGGTGATAGGATTTCCGAGAAAGATTCTGAGTGGGGGTAATTAGTACCATTGTTTACAATTACAGATGAGGTCGGTGACCTATGAATCACCAAACAGGATGTGGAAGATAGCACTTCTATTAGGCAATACCTTGGTAAACAAAAACACGTGTTTCCAATATGATGTGAGAATTCGTTGCAGAATATTTTTGAGTGGGCCGCTATTATGTCGCTTGTATTTAGAGAGAAAGACATCTTGTACAATAGCTGCGTTCTTAGTGTGCGATGAAAATTTATAACTATTTTTATTTATTTGTTGTATTGAATTTGTGTTAGCAGAACGGCAAATATTACCCAAGTTTTACTAGGAATGCCCATACGGCATCTGTGGCAGTTTTGTCATATGACACCATTTGAAATGGTATGATTGTAAATCCCGTCAATAACACAAGGAACTTGTTTAGCAGAAGTGCAGAGGTTTTCCCAGATTTTTTATTGGTCAGACTGCATTTGAGTGCACTTTATTTACAAAGAATTATATGTTACCTTAAGACATAAGTTGCTTTGTCACTAATCTAAACAGACTTGCTCCAAGAATTTATAATATAATTCAGAGTTGTCATTTATTTGTTATTGTCTTAGCAATTAGCAAAGATCTCCATATGAAGACTTAGGAACAATGTAGGAACAATTCTGTAGTGCCAAACCGAAAGGCTTGGCACTACAGAATCGATTCTGCTTTCTTTCCTAATTTTCTCTTTTGGCCTTTTATTATATAAAATATGTAAATACATAGCATTCAAGTTTGCCTTATTTTAAAGATTTATTTTCATATTTTAAGTTGATTTATTATTTTTATTTAATAAATTAAAAAGAGAAATTTAAAAGTAATGTCATTTGAACTAGAAACTTGAAGTCATTGATAAGTAATATTGAAAAATTTAGTTTTCGCGATAAAATGAAACTGAATGCGCACTGGAATCAAGTGACTATAATAACATGAATAATAGGGATATTGTTGTTTCCCCCTAACGGCAGTATTCGCGTACAGCTATCAATCTTTCTTTTCTGTTATGTTCTGTTTATACTCCCGTACGACCACATAAGTCAGAGGAGTTTACAGTTAATCATTTTGTTAATGAATGCAGCCATTGCTGTATTTAACAGTCATGTGAGCTCTAACTACGGTCAGCTCAACGCATGTGCTACTGCACCTCTGCGCTGATAACTCGGCCGCGTCAAGCCTATTTAGCTTTTAAATTGATTTGTTCAAAGGTGACCTTTACTATTAAAGAAAAGTAAACTTGTAAAAATAGGATGGAGACAAAACTTTGTGCATGATTTTCCTGCACCATTTTGCAATCGTAGGAAGAAATCTCTACTCTGAGAAATTTCGTTGTGAAACAGTTTTCCGGCATGTTTGCCTAAGGAAAAACTAAAACTTCCCCATAGACATTGAATTGGAATGTAGTGTCGGCTAATTTACGTCGCAAATTATAAAGGCGGTGAGGCGTCAGAAACTTGATGCTGCACAGTATTCAACTTGCTGAACAAAATAAAGCAGTATTTTATTATCATCATTATTTTCTCCTACAGCGCAATCTAATTGTTTTTAAATAATCAGCAGACAGGATATTTTTGAAAGTTTGTCTAAAGGTTCTTGCTGATGGATAGCGGTTTCGCCTCCTTTCACTTGTTTGGAAAGGTTTAAATATCGTTGACAACTGACAGTGGCGCGTTATACCTTCATGGGCTCCATCTAAAGAAAAAACCAATAAAGAACATGTTCAATTTCATTTTATTGTGACAGCAAAACAAATTATATGACATAAGAACTAAATATAAAATTTCATCAAAATCGGTAAAACTATTTTTGAAAAAAACAATTTTCAAATTAATCTCAAAGTTCATTGACCTTGGCAGATAAAAAAACAGCAACGAGTTTTTGAAAGAGTGATTTTGGAGCCCCCCCCACAATGATCGGGCCCTAAGTAGATGTCTTTTCTGTCTATAGGATAACGCGCCACTGAAAACTGAAGAAATTTTTAGGCCTTTTAGTCGGGTATGTAGTCAGCCAGTTGCAGGATGTGAGGTGTAAGGATTTTTCTTCGTGTGGTATTCAGAGTTTTCCATCGTGAAGGCATCGCAGCCTAGCTTTACTAACACTCGTACTTGTATTAGAGTGTATATCACCGATTTCGATGATAAAAATAGAAATAAGCCCCCCCCCCTTTTTTTTTTTTAAATATCAGGTGTTTATAGCATCTCCGTTATGTGTAGAACAAAAAAAGGATTGTATGATGCCATATGTAAAATTCCATTATAAATCGTTTGGATTATTTAGTTGCTTTTTTATTCAACCAAACGATTCTGTCGTGACAGCTTGCATAGCGTTACAAAATGGGCTTGCACGGGAGTGATCACAAGGGAGTATTCCTTGTTTGCTGTCTGGTTATGGATTTTTCTTCGTGTAGTCATGCAGTATTGCATAACTAAATGAATAATAACCTGATGGAAGACTGAACGAGTGTTATTTGAAAACAAAACAAAAAACAACCTTTGGTTGTTCACCGACAAGCGTCATAGAAATCGCTCAGTACTAGGTGAGTCATTTTTTCTTCTTCTTGTTTCTGCTGTCTAAACGGGAAATTTATTTTAAATTTGAACACCTTCCAGATTCGTATTAATTATGCTTATTTGCATTTATTTTATTTTTTTTTTTATTAAAAACGATTCCTATATGTCAATCTGTATGTGAATATGGCAAAATAAAACTGATATAATAATACTAAGTTCCCCCCCCCCCCCATTTTTATCACTATAAAGACGATGCTGTAGGGGTTTTCAATCTAGAGAGCGAATATATTTATAAAATGCAACACGGTATGCATCAAATTGCAGTTGCTGCCCGTCATCACGACCATTGGCATAATATTATTAAGTATTATAATATTAACAAAGGTTAATATTCTATAACTAGATAATAAAGATATTCTATAACTAGATAATAAAGAATTGTATATTAAATATTAATAAAAAATAGACTAAAATAAGGAAATACAATAAACTGGGAAGCGGGGGGGGGGGAAATGGTGACAATTGCCATAGCTGATAGGTACTCAATCAGTGCACATCACACCTAAATTTATCAGGCCGACTGGATCATCCCAGTCGAACTTGGATTCAAGTATCTGGAGGATTCTTCTACCGCATTGCATGATAGAATCGCAGAGACCAGTCGGTGCTAAGATCTCCCAACAAACACAGTCACAGGTGATGACTGTGGTCTCTTCAGCCGACCATCGTGGAGTATTCCTTTTCTATATGTACACGATCCTGACCACTTCTTGAGGTCGATATCTAGACGCGCCATACTATCTGCTGAAGGAGAAAACAGTCGGACATCTGAAGACGTACTTGAAGAGGGCAGAGCTGTGGAGCTGCTCGGAGATGATCCACCAGGCAGAGCCATCCCATTTACTGAAATAGATATCAGGAACTCTTCATATGCTTTCTTCATTGATTCTTAGGCGCTCACACTTGTGTAAAGCTCCTTGTTTTCTTCACCACATCCGACTAGTCATCCACCTGCAACAGTTCGATTCTCAGTGTACGGAAGATCATGAAATATTATATTTAGCTCTTTTAGGAAGATTTGTTGAGCCATCTCAAATGGCACTAAAATCGCACAAATAGAAACCGGGCAGTTATATATATTTATAATACATATCACATAGGCTACCAATGTACTGTATATTGTAGCTGAAGCACTGGATATCATGTTTATAGCTGATCGCCCATTGGAGGAGTAAACCGGCAATGTGGAAGATGCGCAGAAAAGAAACATTCACGGTTCGTACATATAAAATCCGTTATTTTTGAGAAGTTAGTTTTTTTTTTGTTTTTTTTTTTGTTATCAGTTTACTAAACATAAATCATGAATTATTACTATTTAAAAGTAATTAACTGACAACAAATTAATTAGTTATTTACTTTCCACTTTTATTGATCAGAACAAATGAAAATTTAATTAATTTAAGAAAAAATCGAACGCCTGAAATGTAACGTACTGCGAACATTACCTAACTAGTTTATAATAAATTTGAAATAGCTTTAGAAAAACACAGTGCTGCTCTTATTATGTTTTTACGATGACTATTTGGGGATGCTGTTGTTCCTCCATTGACTGCGCTTGGGATTAGGCCCTTTAGAAACGATATTTGTCGAAAAATGTAGCCTTTTCTAAAGAGTAAATTTTCTAAATGTAGTCGGCCTAAAGTAACTAATATCGATTTTAGTTGGATAAGATCACCAATTAGGCGAATCCGTTATATATATATATATATATATTTTTTTTTTTTTTTTTTTGTTTTTACTTCAGTCTCAGTTGCTAATAATAACGGAAGCAGATTTTTCCGAAACCAGTCACAGCAATGTTTTTGAGCTTCTAATGAATAACGGATTCGCCTAGTGGGTAATGTTATCTGATTAAAAACGGTAGATTGGACAAATGTAATAGTTTCTAAAAAAAGCCTAAGCTGAAGAACTGTCACTAGAGGAGTATATGCGAAGGCTCATTAGAGAGACAACAGCGTCCCCAAACGGTTGAAAGAAAAACAACTTAAAGATTAGAATTATTTTACAAGACAATTTAAAAATTTCAATAACCTGCATTGAAATAGTACAACACGTCTTTATATTGTTTATTTAATTTGTGCCCTTAATGTACAGTACCGTTTTAAAATATATTGGAGTTGCATGAATGAAATTGGTTTGTAAAAAGAGCTCTAGGTAGTATTACCAGATTCATTTATTTGTTTCAGATGATAATGAAACGAAAGCTTTGAATTCCGAAATAATTACCCCTCCTCCTCATATTAGGAAAACTAATAGCGTCTTACCCGGTTAAGTAAGGCGTTATCAGTTATTCCTTATTATTCAGGCAGGATGTATCTGTATTTGACAACTTTCGTTATTAAGGAGACAAAAGCAGATTCCTGCCTCTTTCTTGGAGGGATTTTGTGTTTTTATCATTGTTAATGCCATTCCGTGCCTTCATTAAATTAATTATTCTTTTTAGTGTTTATTCTTCATATATAAAATACATTTGTTTTCCTTGAAGATTAGACATGTCTTTTCAAAATACATTTAGTCATCGGACGTTTACGTAAAATTGAAAATGCACTGTGTTGTGGGGTTAAAAAATTCCGAAATAATAACCCCTCCCCCTCCTCCTCCATCATTTCGGCACTTTGGCTTAATGCCAAAAAGAAGTCCGTGTTCCTTTTCTTCATGATAGGAGATATGAAATCTTTGATATGGGAATTGTAACGTCCTTAATGCATGACAGACCTTGTAAGACTATGCTGGAAAATAGCAACGTATTGACACATATCCGGACCTTCACTGTAATTGACGTTCCAGTGGATAGGAATTTCCCATAATCAAATGTATTGCGAAATAGGTTGCTTGTAAACATGGCAAAACTTGCGTTTGTCTCTTGAATGCTAATTGGAAATTTTGTAATATGCAGAATTCACTGTGCCAAGTAGTTTGTCATGTGTGGTTTATAGCGAGCACTTTTTTTTTTTTTTTTTTTTTTTGACAATTAGCTATTGAGTTATACGTAGCGCAAAACACTGCGAAGGCTCATTAAATTAATCATTTGTTTACTATATTTAGATAAATATAAAATTTCGTGGATTGTTATATTTGTTCTTGTGTACATTTCTTGGTGTGTGTGGGGGAGGATATGGTGAATCGAATTATAAATCAGTTCTGAACTGTGGCGTACAGTTAACAGCGTATTTTTAGCAGCATTGAAACAATCGGCTGTTCGAAAGGGAGAAAAAAGAAAAGAAAAAAAGAAACCCTATGAAGTACTTGCGCGATTTATGGTGAACCTTGACAAACATGACGACATCACTTCGGCACTCGTTCGCCTCAGTTGGCTGAATTGGAAAATAGTCGTTCTCTCCCCTCCTTCCCCACTCCTTTACTGTCCAGAGAAGCGTTTTCTTTGTTTTAGTAATAACTTTATCTTCGGTCAGATTAATAATCATAACTATGACAAGGTATAAACTCTTAGTCACTGTTCATACTGCTTTCTGCATATTGGTTTTAAAATATATATAACGTTACAGGGGCAGCGATCATTGCCTAGTTTCCCCAAGTGCAAGTTTTCGATTTTATATACTGTGGTTCTTTTGTCACTTTATTTCCTACAAATTAGAACTAATACTCTGGGTTTTACTGTTCCGTGACTGTCCCACATCTACTGCTTGTTTTTCAATGATTTCTTCACCGTTGTGGGAATTCCTCCTGTGGAATAGAGGATGCCGAAGTTAGTCCTGCCTTGGAACATAATGTACAAAGTGAGTGTAAACAGAAACAAAGTCGAAATCGTTTGTAATATTTTTATATAAATAAAAATATTACAAAAATTTATTTAGGATTTTTCTCGTATTTCGTTTCCATTTATTCACGTCTACAAATTAACTTCACTTATTTTTAAATTTATAAATTAGTTAATGTAATCAATACATTACATTTTAGGCACGTTAGCGAATAGTAATAATTAAAATAATAATAATAATAATAATAAAAGAGCAAAACTGAATGCAAAAGTCGTTGCTAAAAGCAACGAATTTTATGTGCGAACTGAAAACATTTCGTTTCTGCGCATCCGCCATATTGCAACAAACAATATCCAGCGCTTCAGCTAAGCTAACAAGGTATGGTATATGATAGCCTATGTGATGTATATGGAAAAAAAAAGTCATGATAATTACCAGATTTTTATCGGTCCTTTTTAATGAAATTTGAGAGGGCTCGACAAATTTGTCTGAAAGAGTCCAATATAAAATTTCATGAAAATCCAAGATACTTAGAGTCGAGTTATTACATGCAGACGCACGGAGAAATAAATAATAATTGCCAAAGTTCTGTTAGTCCTATTTTAATGAAATTTTGGGCGACTCGATAAATCTTTATAAAATAAAAAGTCAAGTATGGAATTTAAAGAAAGCTCATCCATTCTGAGTCGAGATTGCATTCAGACCGACGGACAAAAAAATAATAAGTGCCGGATTTCTCCTGATTTGATTTTGATAGAATTTGGGAAGGCTTGACAAATCTTTCTAAAAGAGCCAAATACGATTTTTTTTTTTTCTTCTGAAAATTGATGCATCGAGAGTCATTATTACATACGACGGACATACCGACATGGTGAAGACAATAGACTTTTAAGCATATATCCTAACGCGCCAGAAAAATACTCTCTTCCGACTTTGTGGTTGTCCCCGAGTATAAACAGAAAATTTATTTTTATTTATTCACCCTTCCAATTCTGAGTGTAAACCATCCAATCAAACCCGTTCTGGAATTCGTTTATTTTGGCCAGTTATTCTCACGTTCTACCTTGCTCTAGCTTTTAGCAAATTTGCAAACCTACCTACTCAAAGAATTTGAGCACCTGGGGAGCCGATAAACTTTTGAAAAATTTAGCTGTTTTATTGACCTAATTAGCGTTTTAAATCGAATTCTATAAATAGCTTTATAGCCCTAGTCATATTCGTTAGTTTATTTTAAGATTTAGCTAGAGATTATTTCAGATACTACTTAATGTACGCAGAACCTTTGCATTGGTGATTTAGCGTGAATGGTATCTCGTAACTTTGCTGTAGTGCGTGGTAGGGGAATTCTATTGTCTTAATTATGGTAAATAGATGTCTCGAAAGTTTGATTTACAATAAATCAATACAAATGTTAACCGTATTTAGCAGTTACAAGCTTGAATCCCGGTCCACTCAAAGAGCGTGTGCTACTGCACTCGCGCTCCTGACCACTCATAATAACGTATAGCCTAAATAACGTAAACTTGATAGCTAAATATGTATAACTGCTGTATGATAGTTTTATTATTACATTCCACTATATTACTTTAGTATACTATTCTGAATTAAATTGAATTTGAACGGAAATTATGCCTCAGAGCAACAAAGCAAAGGGCTCAAAATAGCAGGAGTGCTGGGGCTCGAAATGAGGGGTAGATTGTCCATCGAATCACGGCCTCACGAAATGTGCTACTTGTTTGATGTTTGCGGCTCTATCTGAAATTGGAAATAATAAATACAGCCAAAGGAGATGTCCGTGCAAAAAAAGGTAATTCCTTTGGGATGACCATTCAGTGCGAAGAGTGCATGAAGATATTACCCGTCAACACAGCGCTCTGATAGGCGTTTATGAGAGCTTGAAGGAATTAAGTTTTGGAGGCCCATCAACCTCTGAGCTGCCCACCTCAATATCAGACCTTTCAATTGGGCATCAAGCAACACAGTGGGAAACCCCAAGGAAGAATGCGCTGGTCCCTCATTTCAGTATATTAGCGATTGTTGTAACTGTATTGTCACCGAAACAGGAAATGTATTATGCAAAAAACAAGAGGTGGAATAGTGTATGTCTACCAGGGGCAAAAGTTTATGATGTTGCAGTGCAGATATCTTTTAAGAACACAAAAGGTGATATTGTGGCACTAATGGCATTAAAAGTAGATCTGCAGACTTACTGAACAAGTACAGGGCAACGTTAAAAAAAGGCTCGAATTAGGTTTAAATTTGAAATTGTCTGCAATTCTTCTCAGACACGATAAGAAGAGTATATGTTGAGAGCCATGTCAATCAATTCGGCCCTGGAGAAATTGTGCAAGGCTCATGGGGTAGAATTTTTTTCAGCGTGGTCTGTGCTTTTTAACACAAGAGATTGCTTCTACAGGGATGGGATACACTTAAGTAGAAAGGGAGCAAGAATATTTGCCGATGATGTCAAGGCAGTGTTAGGTGGTTTGCAAAACTGCTTGCTTAGGAGGGGGGGGGGTATACGTGGATTAATAGATTAACTACAAGGAGGTGAAAGTGATTCTTGCACTGTTTCTGTTGGAACATGCAACTGTTGATTCTGCTCAAGCTGCTGACAGGTTGAATAGGTATTTTGCATGTACATTCACACATGAGGAATTATTTAGGGAGGGGAATGACAGAAATTTATCAAAATAACGGACCTGAATGATTTTGTGATGACTGAGAGGAAAGTGGAAGAGAAATTGAAGTTAAACATAAAAAAACACCTGAAATTGATGGGATCTATCCAATTATATTAAGGAAGGCAGCAAAGGAGGTACGCAAACCTTAGCCACAATTATTAGGGAATCTTTGGATTCAGGGAAGGTCCCCATTTAACTGGAGATGTGGGAATGTATTCCCAATTCACAAAGGGGTTCAAAGGGTGACATGAGTAATTACAGACCTGGTAGCTTAACTTTTGTTCCAATCACTGGTTTAAAGAAGTGATGCACATCTAGACAGGAATGCAGTTATACTGCAGTCGCAACGTGGATTTGTGAAGGGGCAATATTTTCTGACAAATCTGATTGATTTGATTCAGTATCAAACAAGTGGATGCAAAAAATAATTTTGGCAACGTTTTTCTGAAAATGATTTCAGAATAACGTTGATACCGTTCCGCCTCAAAGACTGCTGTACAAATTGGAGCAGTGTGGCTTTAAGGGCAAGTTACTACTGTGGATAAAGGAATGGTTGAGTGGGAAAAGACAGAGCGGTTATCAATGGGCACTGCCCTTCTTGGACTAATGTTATTAATGGAGTGCTCCAGGGTTTAGCTCTGGGCCCACTGTTATTTTCTGTAATTGTTATTGCAGATGATATAAAGGTTGGCAGGATGGGTAACGACAGTATTGAATGTATGCTGCTGAAATAAGATCTAGAAAAATTAGATAAGCTGAGAAATGGCAAGTGAAGTTTAACGTTGCCAAATGCAAGGTAGTGCATATGGGTTGCAGTGTTCCCATAGTAACGTATCAATTCTGCGGTGCTACACTTAGGGTAGTGGAATATGAAAAGCATCTGGGGATAATTGTGCAGTCATATATGAATTTCTCTGAGTAGTGTAGACAGGCTGCCAGAACAGCTCATGGTGTTCCGTGAATGATATATAGGAATTTTGCTAGCAGGAACAATGAGGTGATTATGCCATCGTATAAGGCAGTGATCAAGCCACCCACATCTTGAGTCCTGCATGCAGGCTTGGAGGGCTAATTTTAGGAAGGATGTAGAGCTGCTGAAATGGTACAGAGAAGGTCATTGAGATTAGTGAGAGGAACAAAGGGGTTTCTCTTACCAAGAAAGTTTTCAGTTCTGCAAATTGCAGCGTATGGAGACCAGGAACTTGCGAGGTGATTTGTTGGTGTGTTTAAGGAGTTGAATGGATTGAGGAAACTCAATGCTGATGGGATTCTTCCAGTTGCTCACGCTAATCATATGAGGAGGACATGGATTCAAATTGAGGAAAGATAGTTGCAGAACAGATGTGCGGAAGCTTGGCTTCAGTGAACGGGTGGTTGATTGTTGGAACAAGCTACCATTCGTAGTTGTGGTACTGAATAGTTTTCAATAAATTCAAGGAAGAACTATAAAAAGTATTGGAGGGATAGGTGAAATGGAAGTTTTTTTTTTGGCTGTGCTAACTTGCTGTCTTGCATCATTTGTCCCAATTAATACTATCAACAGTGGGCACTGCACCATTAAATCAACCCCCAATAAATTCAGTTACACCAAGAATCCACCTATAAAAAAAAACAAAAAAAAAAACAAAAAAAAAAACGATTTCCTTTCAAAAATGACAAATTGTTGATTTTAGTTAAAAAAAATTTTTTTTTTTCCTTTTTCCCGGTTAAATGCAGTGTGACAATTCCTTGATTGGCAGCGAATCTTTTTTTTTTTTTTTTGCAGATTACAAATCTGAAGTACGGTTTAATTGGCTGCGCGGTCGCCATCCAGCATCAGCACATTGAAACCAAATAAATCGTCACTATCCATAACTTGATAGTGCTGTGCCCCTTCAGAATCTGGTGCCCGTGTGCCTTTCGCACTTGACACTCTCCTGAGTGTAGCCCTGCCTGCATAACTAACATACAGCTTATTTTATATATTCACAGTGTACAATGCGCTGGGTTGGTCGACCAGTTTTTCCCCCTCCAACCCCAGGTCTTCTAAGAGGGCGAGCAGCTGACCACAACAAATGATTTCCGTGCTGATTTTCTCCGCCCCTGTTTTAAAGCTAGATCCCCTTGAACGCTGTCCAATTCTTTGCATTCCAACGGCGAGATACTGCTTCCTTCCTCCCCCCCCCCCTCCCCATTTTCAGCCTTACCCGAACTACTTATATTGGAGATTTGTCAATAGAGAATGGTGATGAACCAGATGCTGTTTGGATGAAGTCATGAATTAGGACTTTGTCTCCTGCCTTCTGATATAAGGCCGGAAAAGAATATTCCCTTTTATATCTCACTGAACGATTTTAAGAAGCATGACATATTAAACTTAAAAAAAATAATAATAAATAAATAATAATAATAAAAAATAAAATAAATGTACACCTAAATTTATATTTGATTTCGCAATATCCAAGTTAAAATAAATGTTTACCCTCGTGAATAAAGCCGGCGATACTGTTCTTTATATTGTGGAAAATTTCTCGCCAAGGTTGAAGTGTTTTATTTATTTACGCTCTCTATATCTCTCTTAAACACACACACACACACACACACACACACACACACACACACACACACACACACACACACACCATAGTGTAAATTATCATTTACATTTTATGTTTATTTGATTTATAATGCCATAGTGTACTAGTACTATACGTAAAATTATTTATTTATAATTTACCATTTAATTATTCTTAACTTTTCATTTCCCATCTATTTACTTTTAAAGGAAGGAGCGAATCGTTAAGGAGTAAGATTCTTCTTAAGTTTTATTTATGAATTATATTTCTTTACAGAAGATCTGCATCCTGGAGTGGGTATCTAGAGACCACCCTGATGACATCAGAGTATGGTCCAAGATGCTGTTTACATATTTGTATTATTGCTAATATGTACTAATCATAATTTAATGTTTATTAACTCATATTTCTTCATTTCGTTGGATTTTTCTGGATTCATGTCCATGAATTTAACCCGTTTATGTACTAAAGTTATTTTTATGTGCTGTTGCTGTGATATGTTTGTAGTCAGTGTTCAGTATTGAGCAGTTAATTAGGCTAGTGTTGAGGCTCGTATTATTGCTGAGCAGGAAAATACTTTCCGTATCTCTTTCGGCAGTTACTGAATTCGACCCGTCGAAGATCCTTTGTTCTTATTATCTTCTTCTCTTGATGCCGTCACCTATTGGAGGTTGGTAATCACCACGCTGTACTTCTCTCTGTCTTGGGCAAGATGAAAAAGATCCTCAGCTGATCTGCCAGTCCAGTTGCAGATGTTTTTCAGCCAAGAAAGTTTCCTTATTTCTTATTATCTGCATATAAAATTTCAAAGATTATCCAAAAATGTTGTGGACTGAGGGTCTTTCGGATAGTCATATTTTTTGATAATCGTTTTTAAATGCAATCTATTTATAGTTTAAAAAGAATTAACGAGAGAAAATTACAGTAATTTGCATCAGTTGTGTACATATTATGTACTGTACATGCTTACACAGCTTTAAAATAATTGCAGTGTTTTCTGTTTGAAAGATGCCTGTCATTTTCCCCTCTGTAAATTTTCATATTTTCTTCTAACATTGTTTAGATGTATATTCTTAATGTCCATTTTATTGATTCGGTAGTATTTAATGAAACACTTGGATTTTAATTGATGTAATGGCACGTTTATAGCCTTTTTATTTTATTTTACAGTGAAGTTTTTATGTGATTTACTCTTCGCTTCATTCATCTTTATATGAGTGGAATCATCATTTTATTATATTTGTATGAGTTTTGTTTCTTACAGTTTAAATATTAAATGTATCAATTTTCTTTGAGGAAAGGGGAAAAGCCTGCTGTATTGTTTTATGTCTGTTCGATTTAAATTCGTCTTTTGCGCAAATATTTTACCTATTCTTTCAAGTATGTATACCCTGCCACACATATAAACGTTCAATGATATTATTGAGCGCCTGTCTTCTGTTCGATGTAATGGAACAGCTGCTGGTGCCAAGAGAATTAAGACTCCGTTTTCAAACGCTGGGCACGCCAACTACCCTAGTAACTCCCCGGTGCTTGTCTGTAGCCGGGTCAACAGGTGGTCACGTCTTGCCGTGCGGCATGTACGTTTGGGATGGATCGTGAGCCGTAGGGTTCTTAGGATAACCTCTGTCTGCAGCTGCCTAAGTGCGAAGGAATGCGCTTGGGTTGGACCTGGTGGTGCTTTCTGAGCGCAGGAATCTTTCAACAAAGGCGTCTTTCATATAACATCTGGCTGTGGCCCTTCCTTCTGGAAAAAAAGCCTTTTCAGAAAATTTATGGAAGTGGTTTTAAGTTATGGTTTTTGTTTTGCAGATTTGTAATGTTGATTTGTTTTTCCGGATCCATTCACGAGAAAATTAATACTGATTGTCTGCCAAAATAAGCCTATTGGATCACTTCTCTTCCCATTGAGTTTTTCATATATAAAATGGAATAGACTTTTGCGTTTTCTGCATGGAGTAGCATTACCTGGTTTAATTTATGCACATTGATTTCGTGCCAATTTATACACATTGATTCCGCCGAAAAAAGAAAAAGAAAAGATAAATAAAGATGATATCGTTTAACTGGTATTACACAAGCATCATAAACATGCATTTTTTCCCTTTTATACTCCTGTGTATTCAACACAGTAGCCCAGTGGCGAAGTCAGTGTAGGGGCACGTGCTTCCCCTGTCGTTTTTCGGAAAATATACACCAATCGTTTAAATTCCCTTTAGATAAAAAAAAAAAAAATTTTTTTTTCATTGTTAACACAGGATTTTATCTATTTTAGCATTGTGGCTCAGCTATTTTCAACTGACTACAGTTGGCAACACTGATGCTAATGTGATCGCCATTCTAGTGCACAAAATGGTGCCCCCCCCCGTCATGTTTTTTTTTTCTGGATCCGCCACTGCAGTAGTCAATGCAGTGTACAGTTCATTGTAACTGTTTTTATGGTAGCTGATATACCAGTGCCCAGTTAACAATGGGCCCCGTGATGTTTTTTTTATATATATTTCGTGGCTTCGTATTGATCTGATGATTTGATAGCGCAACGCGCGTATAAGAACCACGTGCTTGGATTACTGTTAAAGCCTTTGTGGGCGAGAGGTTAAAAATAGACACCGATATTCGTGAATTTAAAGAATGAGCTTTGGCAAAAGTGCAATTTGTGTATCGATTACACTTCTATTCATACCTATTGATGATTTATTTGCTCGTTCCATTACGTTTTCTCTATTTCATATTGTGGGTTTATGTAAGCGCTCGTTTGTCATGCAATGTCATTCCATGTACTTGCTGTGTATTTTCCGGCAGAAGAAATTATTTCAACTTCAGTTATTCTGTTGTTTATTCTATAGTAGTTTTTTTTTTTTTTTTTTTTTTTTGTGCGTGTTTCGATTTTTAGCACTCAGCTTTTTTTTAAACTGTGATTTCAAGAACTGCCAGAAAAATTGGATGTTGAGGGATGTTTGTTGCTTGCTTTCCGGCGATTAGAGATGCACATGTTTTGAGTTTTACGCGAATTTTGCTATCTCCTCCGATTTTATTTAATTTTTTTTAATTTGAGTTAAACCAGAAAAAAATAATTTAAAAGTTAAATGTTGTTTAATAGGTAAAAGGCGGGCAGATATTCTTTGTGTAATCACAGAGTTGAAAATATTGGTTTCAAATGAATGAAAATTAACCTTGTAGCTACACTCATTTCTCATTTATTTATGTACAGTATATGCAGTTGAAAAAGCCCTAAGTTATTAAACTCTGAGTGTGACTAGAAAATGTATTGCCAAGCAAGAAGCTGTTTTACATTTATCGAAACAGTTAGATAGTATCTCTGCATGCAAAAGTGTATGAATTTTTGGAGTTGACCCATTTTTTCGAACTAGTTTTTTACACTAGGATAAAATCACTTGTTATTCAGCAGTATGTTACAGCACAAAGGGCCGGCCCCAAAATTTGTGTGTCCCTATGCAAGAATTACTTGCGGCCCTGGGGGTTCCGTGCAAACGAAATATCAAACGCAACACACACATTGATAATGAAGTACTGTGTACGCTCTTCTAGGAATTTTCAAGTGACGATAATGTGGATAGCTAAACATTAAGACGGCGGTAGGCTTGCTGATAGAAATGTGGAAAATAGGCAGATGATATTATTATTTAGACCATTTGAGCGCGGGACCCTGTTCGACAGAATCGGTTGAACATGCTTGTAGCTGGTGCCGAGTCAGCACTTTTACTGGAGTCTTGATCACTTCACTGAAGTAAGTCGGACTCCAGCAAAGGCGCATTACTTCAGTGAAAGTGGTCAAGGCGTCAGTAAAGGTGCTGTAACGTATTGATTTAATAATAAACAATTTTATTGTGGAATACATAGCGTAAGTAATTAGTATCAGTCTTTGAGTATCTCCCCCTCCCCGTGGATAAATGTCCACGGGGAGGGGGAGACTCATTCAAAGTATTGAGTCGTTTGTTCAGAATGAATTACACACTTTACTCTTATATTTGAAAGGATGGTTAACGTCAGTTATCAGTTTCCCAAAACGAATTGAAAATCAAGGTCCTGCAGTACATAACCATCAACATTGTGTAAGTTGCATTCTTGGAAGCCACTAGAAACAGGTGGTTGCACTACTACTATCATGACAAAACATTGTTTAACACCGCTGCAGTCATTGCCGCCATAAGATTTTTTTCTGGATTTGGCCAATTGCACTGCACTGGACAAAACCTGTTCTTGATTACGGTCTACTTCATAGTCCTTTTAGGGACCAGGGGGAAAAACAAAAGTGTGAATTGCGCTTTTTGGGGTTATGCCTGATTTCTCGTAGGCAGGTGTAATTATACAGGAGGCAGCAATGGCCTATATGCATAATGCTTCTGTTGTCTTCACCGCTCCCATCCGATTGTAATAACTTAACTCCTAATGGATGGATTTTCATAAAATTTTATAATGGGCTCTTTTAGAAAAAATTGTTGAGCCGCCATCCCAAATTTCATTAAAATCAGATTGATTATAATCCATTAATTTTTAGTTTTTGTCCGTCTGTGGGCCCGTCCGTCTGCATGTGATGACTTAACTGTCGTTGGATGGATTTTCACGAAATTTTATATTTAGTTCGTTTGGATGAACGATTTATTGAGCCTCCCGTTAAAATCAAATCAGAAGAAATCGTCAATTAACCCTCCCCCCCACATATATTACATAAGCTATCCATATATCGTATATTGTAGCTGTAGTACTAGTATTAAGATTTTTGCTGTGTGCGGATTGGAGGAATGAACAGGATTAAGGCTGATACTGAGAAATGAATTGCTTTTGGTTCGTACATAAAACTCGTTGCTTTTTGCTCGTTTTTTTTTAATTTTTATTATTTTTTTATTAAAATATAAATTATGAATTATTACTATTTGTGTATATTTCTGTTCACTGCAAGGCCAAGGAATAGAGTTTATACTTAGCGAAAGAGGGAGAAAACAAGTTTTATAAGGAAATTGTAACAACTCTTGGTGGTGCTCATGATTTTTTTGCACTGAGGTGCACCTCTAAAACACATCTGTAGATAAGGCAAAACAACCGAGTAGACTAAAGACTTTAACCACAACCATGGCGATAACACTAGACGTCTTCGGCAAATGGTAATCAACAGTTTGACGAGGCATACATTTGACTTATCAAGAAGACCATACAAAATTATCCCTAAAGAAATTGAGACTCCAAATTGCGCGGATCAATCTCCGGAGACAGACGTTTGGTATATTAGAAGAAATTTACACGTAATTCGTAGTACAATTTTCTACGGTTACGTATAATATAGATGTCCAACTCGGTTTGAATGCAACCGAGATGAAAAGTAATAAAGACAATGACGTTTTAATATAACAGCTTTCTCTACCAAAAGTAATGTGAAATCCTTATTCTTGAACTAAAAAAAAAAAAAAAAGTTGATGGTGCCGTCCACTTACTGTACAAAGTATTTTTATCAGGTGTTTACATAGTAGTAAACGGTAATTATCTATTATTAGTACTTTGTTTGCTTCCTTCAAAAACAAAAGAATTTTTTTTTTTCCAACTGCTGGGCAATGCCGAAGAGTATAAAAGCCATTCTTCTGCAGTTGGAAGCTGGTTAACCCGAACTTTCGGATTCTGCAAAATTTAGTCTATTGCTTTCGGATTCTGCAAAAGTACCAGAAAGCAAGAGGCAGGTGAAGCGACATCAGTACTTTGAGATTATTTGGTAGATAATTGATGGCATTGATGATAGATTTTCATTGAACTTTTATACTTTCTTTAAAGTGTCCAGAGAGCACAACCACTGCATAACCTTATAAAGCTTATTGTTTTCTCAAAATTCACGCCTTTCATAAAAAGAACTTTTATTTACATGCATAAAATAATTGTATTTTTGCATAAATGTTTTCCACAAAAAACATTTAAAATATACTGTTTGTGTACCTATAATAGAAAAATTTATCAGATTAAATAGTAAATAACCGTGTAAAAAGTGCCTAATGCGAAAGAGAAAGGTTTTTTTTTTTTTTTTTTTTAATGCAAATGAAAGAAGCTAATCAAGTAGAGAAATCGGTTTTTGTTTAGAAATTCGGTATTACTGATGAGCAGATTATTATTACTACTATTTTTTCTTTAAAAATCTTTCTTATTTTTTCCACCCCGTGATGGGTACTAGTACCAAGTGCATGGGATGGTTGGTTGTGTCCGGTTACTATTATTATTACTGTTGGTTGGGGAACTTTCTGGCTAGCTTACAGATGTTCAGGATCGCGGTTTTCTGGAGTTCCATATAAGTGTTCTCTGGGAGACCTATTGCCGCTAAGTTCTTGTAGAGGGCTCCTTGGCACCATGCGGCTCACTGTGTCAACCGCCGGTTGATACAGTGATCCTAATGGTTATTACTTGTCTATACCACATCTCTTTGACTTCTTGTCTTAGGTCTGTATACCACATCTCTTTGACTTCTTGTCTTAGGTCTGTATACTTCCCGATCTTTTCCTCGTAAGTTTTTTGAAGATTGCTGGTGTTGGGCGCCGTTATGTCAACCAAGTAGGTAGCCATTTCGCTCCTGTCGATGAGGGTTATATCTGGTCTGTTGTGCGGTATCGTCTTGTCCGTTATTATGGCGCGGTCCCAGTATAGTTTGTGAATAGGGGTATCTAGTACTGCCTGGGGTTCGTACTTGTATTACAATACTTTCTTTGATCAATTAGTATTTTTGAGCTAGCTTCTGATAGGTTATCCTGGCCACCTGGTCGTGTCTATGAGTGTACTCCGTTTGAGATCATCGAGCAGCGATGTGCTGGATTGTTTTTGAGGCCAGCTGACATGTGTCAACTGTCACTTAGCGATGTATTTCTTGTAGTTCCTGGTGTCGATTACCTGACCTTGGATGGCGAGCATGAATCCTCCGGTGTCGGGAAGAGCCTCCTGCTTGTGAGCCATGCGTTGGAAGCCATATTATCTGTGTAATCTTATTGGAGGTCATTGTAGTGTTTACCATGGAGTGCTTTCACCCATCTTTCTGACTTTTTCTTCTGTTTGTGTGAGTGGGGTTTCCTTGTTGAGGTGTTCAGCGGGGTGTGCCGCTTGTCTGTCTTCTTTATGGTTCAGTATATGGGTGCTGTGTTTTCCTGGAAGTAATTCCTCAGGTTCATAATCTCCTTTTTCTGTTGTTCAGCGAGGTCTGGCAAACCCCTCCCTCCTTTCTGGGCTATGATCAGTCGGTCTCTCGACGGCCGACTTGGCGTGGTGTTGGAGTCTCTTGGCCTTCATTATTCTGGTCGATTTCATAATCTCCTCCAGCACTGTGTTGGTCCAATCTGTGATCTCGAAGTATGTTAATACTAGGACTGCCTAGGTGTTTATGGCTCTGACAATGTTCCCACCATTCAGCTCTGCTTTTAACAGGCTCCTCACTTTTTGATGGTATTTCTCAGTCAAAGTGATCTTGAACTCTATGTGTTCTAATCGTTCAGCCTGCATTATTCCCAAATATTCGTAGGTCTCTCCCTCTATCATGGCCTTCAGCTGGTAGTTTCGGCTGACTGGATTTGCCTGATGCAATCCATAGGTGTTGCATTTAGGCCAGATTGCATCCTGATGTGAGTGGTGAACTCTTTGATGATCCAGAGTAGCTGTTGGAGTTGATTCTCGGTTTCCGCATAGAGTTTGATGTCATCCACGTACGTCAGGCGAGAGAAGGTGTACAGGTTCGCCCTTCCTTCTTTTACGGTATATATCTGTACTTCTGCTGTTGAGCATGTTAGACGGAACCATAGTGGGATCGGTCTGGTCGTGACATTCTCGAACTTGTGGTAATTCTCCATTCTATCATGGTTGCTTCTAGGAAGTGTCGGGTTGACCTTATAGATCTTCAGTGTTTCTATCAGCCAACTATGGGGCACGCAGTAGAAGGCCTTGCGGTAGGCTGTGTATAGGTTTTATTTTTATTATTATCATTATTTATTTATATTTATGCAAATGACCAGATGATGTACCAGGGAAAGTGAGGAGTACCTTACTTGGTACAAACCGTCATATATATATAGTGTGTGTGTGTATTTTTCTTTTCTTGATATATTTTTTCATTAAACTACTATATGAGAGCTGCTTATGGCAGTGTGGGTTCATTGAGTTTTATTAGATATGCACGCAAATTCAAAATGAGTAACCTGCATTCTATGCAGGTTACTCATTGCTGCTGAAAGTTTTGATTTAAATTACGTTTCTGCTGCGCTGTTATAAGTTTGGCTCCACAGATTTTCTTATTTTTAATCTCGCAAGTTTATTCGATATATAATTAATAAAACAGTTTTTTACTGCAGTTTAATACAGGCGTTTGATGTGAGAGGTGCGTTATTTATTTGCTTACTAGCTGACCACTTCATTGTTTTGTATTTTTGTGAAGTACCGCGAGGTATTTAGAGCACGAAGATCCGAAACAGCTGCTTACAACGAATATTTTGGTATGCCCTTTAAGCGAATGGAATGGCCTACATTTTTTGGTTTCCTATTGCTTTAATACTGAAATTGAGGTTGCAGAGTTCAAAAGACTAGAGACAGCTTAACGGCAGTTGTACATTGGTAGTAGAGAACGTTTATAGCCGGAAATCAAGTGTCATCCGATTTTGAATAGAGATATTGTTTATTTTATTTAATAAGTTTTTGCAATAAAATTTTCCTTTTGCAATAAATTTGTTTTGTTTAATGTTAAAAGCTCTCTGTCTGGTTAGAATAGACTTTAATTATAAGAAATTTAAATAATTTTTCAATATATTGAAAAGAGTAACTTTCTATGAGACAGTCCTAATAATTTTTCACCGACCGTTGGGCTGGGTTGAAACCTATTAGTACTACATCTGATAGAAAAGTTCCCAGTTGCTGTTTTTAATTCATTGTAAAACTATTTAAATTAGCTTTATTAGTCCATTCCTGCTTACAGATGGAAGGAGGGGTGATTGATCATGTGTCTTCATACTGAAGTTTAAACGACTAAAATTAATAGTCATAGTAATTGTCATTATTTTTATTAATTATTTTTTGAAGAAAGCTGTTGCAAGAAAATGTTTGTAATGGAAAAGGCAGTCACAAGAAAAACATAATGCATTTATATTTACGTATTACTGTTTCCTTCAAAGATAACTTATAAAGGGGTTTTAAAATTTTTATTAAAATTTATGCATGTTGTGAGCTCCCATTCACTGGGCATGAAATATGTATGCCCTGTTGTATATATGTATACAACAGAGATATCATTTTGTTGATTGTTTACATTTAATAAAAGTTATAATACTAACATTATTGTATTAATTTCAGTGTTATTACTGTTGATTGTTTAGATTAATATCCTAATATTAAAATATACCTCACGAAATATTCAAGTTATCTTATTGCATTAAGTAAATTTTAAGTTTTAATTTTGATGTAATATTAATGAAAAATATTACCAGCAATTTATGTTATGCTTATTTGACAAACAGCAAATAGTATAATATCACAATAAGGGATAAAGAAATATTTCACATCAGAATTTCTAATAAAATGTTTATTGTGAGATGCAATGATATATCTCTGTGGTAGATATTATTGCATTCCCCAGTCTGCAATTGATATATAGGATTAAGTATGTAAATGATGAATAGTTATCCCACAGTGTAAATTCACTAAAAGGAAAAGAGAGAGAGCGAGCGAGCGAGCACATGTGCCCTGAGGAGATTCTAGGTCAGTTCTGATTCCATATGACAAAAGAGGATGAGAGAAAGGAAGAAATGACCCATATGAGGGAAATCAAATAAGATTGAGAGAAATACAGTAGGTTAGGGCTAGGGCTCGCAATACTGGTCAAAATCTTAATAACAGTATTTCGATATTTTTAATTTATGAAACCAGGATACCGGTATTCCAAAAAAAAAAAAAAAAAAAATTTTTTTTTGCAATAAATTTTAATGACAATTAGGTGCAATAAAGTGAGGAAAAACAAGTAATTACTTGAATTCACATTTTAAATCAAACTTTTATTACAATAATAAATATTCTATCAAACATTATTAAACATACAGTTATTCTAAAAAAAAAAAAAAAAAAGAATCCACACTACCTGCCTGAATAAAGTGAGCTTTTAAGAAACTCAATAGTGTTATCTTTAAATTGGATCTAATTTTGGTACATATTTAATTAGTGGCAGAAAATGTTCTTTTGGATTCTGTGCTAGTTGGTGCTTTGTACTGAGATAGTCGTAGATGAATTGCAGTTACCCCCCCCCCTCATTCCCTCATCTTCAAAAAATTTCCTTTTTATCAAAAATAAAAAGCATTTCCTTTTTGACTTTTTATGGCACTATATCCATATTAATGAAAGAAAGGGACTGACAGTTAAACTTGGTGAGAAGAAACCAAATCTAAGTTGTGGGAGGGATTAATTTTTTCCCCTATACTTAGTATTGCCGTCAGTGGCCATTGTTATGATATTCGTACAGTAGCTCCCTTCAAGCACAAACCCTACAAGCTATCTGACTGCGTTAAAAATGAGAATTTTCAGGAGCTGAGGGATATCTCCCCCCCCAACACACACAAGTATATACTGTATATTATATATCATATATATATTTTATGTGAGCTGTCAGTTTCTCAAGAGCAATGGCACAAATATAAAACAAAAGTCATTTATCATACAAATCTACTTACAATACATAACTAGTGTTCATTTACATCTAATCTATTCATTTTTCTCATTTAATCTGTTAATACATGTTATCATTTCCATAAAATTTCTCTCAATTAACAATCCCAACTCTCTCTACAGCTTAGGTTCCTCCTAAGCTGTAGAAAGAGTTGAGGTGCGCAGGAGCTCATCTGGGGTTCGCACATAAGCTTTCGTATAAAAAAGTAATTTAAACCTGACCCAATCATGATGTTATTCTTTAAACTCACTTTTCTTCCTTTGGTGGGAAAAACAGAATATTTTTCCCACAAAAGAAACACATCTTTTACCTCAGGATCACCTGTTCACAATACCTCTGAACTGCTCCATACCGACACCCTTTCCCAAAATGCACTAAGTGTCACATTCTAAAGTAGTGGTGTAATAGAGGAATTAAACTATTGTTCAGAAGCTTTTAATTTTAACCCTTGTGCACCTGCCATATCATTGTTCACCATATTCCTTAATTGCACTACCAGACCTACTGCCATTAATGGAAATATTTCTATAATGATGTTTTCGTTATTCCTTAAGTGCTTTTCTTCCACACATACTATACTTACTAAGAGAAATATATTTGTAAGATTTTGTCTTACAGTTTCATGACGTTTTCAGGTTTCCTTTGCATTTGTACTGTGTATAACATTTCATCATTTGCAAATTCAGCAGTATTAATGATTTATTGTTGTTGATTCTATAACCTTTATGTGAATAAATCATGATAATTATTTTTTAAATTAGTACTGAAAAAACGGTATTTTTGTATCAATACCGGGATTTGAATACCTGAAAAAAATGACCGGGATCCCACAATCTCAGTATTGTAAGCCCTAGTTAGGGGGATAGGGTCAAATAGTATGACTTTTGATTCTGAATGGAAGTAGTCAAGAAATATGCTGCAGGAAAGAGAAGGGGGAAAAAAATGATTTTGTTTCTTTCAGATTTCATCAAGAAATTAGATTCAGAATGGCAGTGCATTTAGTTTATACTCATAGGCTAATATATACATAAGAACTTTTTACGTAATGGGCACTTTAATACATTCTTAAAAATAATTATTTTTTCTTAATACATTCTTAAACATAAAGTAATTATTTAAATTTTAATTCTTTCAGGAGTCTGCACTTCAAATCTTAAATATACCAGTTGGCACAAGTGGTTTAGTCTGTGTTCAAGACTCTGAATTAAAGAATGGTATTGTGACAAGAGCAGGATGCACTGGTATGTATGAAATTTTATTTTATTAGTACAGAGACAAATTATTCTTTAGTTAAAATTATCCTTGATTATTCTTATATTATTTATTTTTAATAATTGGTGAAATTATTTTTTGGTTAGTTAAATAAACTTCTTTGTAGTTGGAAGGTAATTTAAGTGGACAATTCATCACATAGTTCCCATTTTGTATTATCTGTATTGGGATAGTTATCAGTGTCTGTAAAACACCACCATTGTTCTGTTTTGTTTCAGCCACTGCATAGAGGTTGTGATAAAAGGAATTTTGCCATATTTATTGTTTCATAGTTAACCCTGTAACTGCAAATTTCTGAAATAATATATGAGTGGATGTGTGGGAGGTCTTTGCCTATTTAAATTGCTCACAGAAGGTAGTTTGCAGATTTCCCTTTTTTTTTTTTTTTTTTTGGGCAAAACAGTTATTAGTTCTATAAAATTAAAATAAATATTTGTCATGTCAGCTTTTCTTAAAATTTAAATTAAGTAGTTACACATACTGGTTTTTACCTACCAACCTTTAGAAATGCTGCATATAAATATTTCTGAATGGAATTTTGTTTTTTGGTTATTAATATTATGACTGCTTTAAAAATATATTGTCATATCCATAGTTAGTGTTTGAAAAAACTTAAAAACATTTCTTTGGGTATATAGATTTCACTTCTAGTCACTTTTCTAAAGAGAAATGATTAGAAGAATAGTTTTAACTATAGCTGTTCAAATAAAATGAACAGCACACAGCGAATCCTTTCTAATAAATCAAACTTGAAAATAAACTTTTCTGCTGTATCAATTCATTGCCAATCAGTAATGAAACCATGTGGTTTTATGTTTGTATCTCTGCCACAAGTGGTCTGCCTCACTATAGGAAATGTAACCAAACTTATTCATAAACAAATACGTGAGTGAAAGTGTTGAAAGTAGAGAACTACCCAGAGGGCATTTGACCATGGTCAAATGCTCTCTGGATAGTTCTCTAAAGTAGTTCTCTACTCTTTTGATTTAAGTTGTACTTTCTAAGAATGCACCCCTGTCTTAAATAGAAAAGTGTCTATAGTTATATAGTTTATCCAAAATGACATTTGATTTTGTTTTAAATACTAATTTTCATCATTCCTATTTTAGGTGTGCAGAAAAAATTTCAGCAAGCACAGAGTATTCAAGATGGAACATCTTATAAGGGCACAGCAAATTTGGATAGTTCCAATATTTTCATAACTGGCTTGCAGAGAAAAATTTTGCCTGATCATCCAAAATTAATTAGAAAAAATTCTGGTTCAAGTTCAGAGTGCTGTAGGAATGTGAATCCCCATATTTCTTATAATAAACAACATACAAATTTTTCAAATGAAGCACCACCTCTACCTCCTCCAAGAGTAACTCTGGGTCCTCCTCCTCCACCCCCACCTAAAGGTGCTGCTGTTGCAGCTGCCACTGCTGCTGTTGCTGCTGCAGCACTATCATCATCTACACCACACATAGAGTTAAATAGACCATATATTGGAAACAAAGTAACATCAGTTCAAGATCAGCATCTTCATAAACGAATATCACCAGTGTCACCTTCACGATCCCCTGCTTCTACTCCACAAAGGGGAGCAAGTCCATCTTGTGCTACTCGAGTTTCTGAAGCAACAATAAGTAATGCACATGTACAGCAAAGGCTAGCCCAGCAGCTTCATTCTTTAAGCTTAAGTAGTGCTTCATCTTCTTCAGTTTCATCTCGTATTGATCCTCCTCCACCATATCCAGCCAGTCTTTCAAATTGTTCATCTTGGTATCCATCTCCACCTCCATCATATGCTTCATCAAGCTCAGGCCGTCATAGCCCAACATCTACAATTAGTAGCAGTGAATACTCTGTTCTTCCTTCTAATGTTCTACAAAAGAATGAAACTGTACAGCCTAATTTTACTTCAGCATCCTTGACACAGCCACCTTTACAACCTCCTCTGTTATATAATTATAGCAATAATTGTGTGACTACAACTACTGCCATTGCTACAACCACTACCTCAAATGTGCCAAATACAGTATGCCACTCATCACTTCAAGCATGGAGTTCTTGCCACACTAAGTCTCATCCTGTAGTAATTATGCAGTCAGTAAAGAGCACCCAAGTCGAAAAACCTATATTGCAAACTGCCGTTGCCCTTGCTATTCCTTCTGTGTGTGAATGTACAATTGCACCTTCATATTCAACAACTGACTTGCAGTCATGTACTTCGGTACCTCCTCCTGCATATCCAGTTCATGCTCAAAATGAAGTAGCTCAGGTATCTCCATGTGTATTTTATCTTCCATGTGCTTCAGTTAGTGAGAACATAGGTGCTAGTCCAGTGCTTCATTCCACAAATGAATCGGAAAACCCCCCACCTCTTTATCCTCGTAACAAAAATAAATCATCCTCTCATATGCCAGTAGTGAATTCTAATTCTCCTCTTTTTAATTCAAATATAGCTGCTGAAAATTCTACTACTGTGGTACCACCGCCTCCCCCTCCCTATGTGTATGCAGTACAGCAAAGTTTAATTAGTTCAAGAACAAATGTAAAACCACCACCGCCACCATACTTTGTATCAGTGCAGAAGTCTACACCTGGACAAGACTCAGGCTCCTCATTATCTGCAGTTTGCATACCTCCACCATACATAACCAGCAATTCTGATCAAGATGAGCCATTGTATGATGATTGTATCAATTTAGAAACACCCACATTTTCAACTGAAATTCTCTCTTATACACAGCTTCCAACATCAATCCCTACTACAGACCCACCGAGTTATGCTTCCAGTGTAGCTGCTATTGCTGCACAGAGGGCAGCAGCTACATCTGCTGTGTCTGTATTCAGTAATAATGTGCCAAGCTTTAACTCTGTAAATACTTTAACCGATCATAATTCGTGTCTTGGAGAGAAAATCGTCTTGACCCCTCCTGATACAACAGATGGCATAAAAAATTATTCTAAATATGATGCTCCAAATTTAGTTAGCACAGTTGAAAGTATCTGCTCTTCTCAGGTATCTGGATCATATGATGTAGATCTTAACTCTGCAGATCAGCTTAGTGATGAAGCTTTCTCTTATCTTAATAGTCATAATTATATGCAAACAAACTCTTTCCCTCTTGCTCTAGACAAAAATGTAACTCCTGTTTCTTCTATAAAGTCTGAATCACCAGTTTCTTATGCTGCAACCACTTCATCAATATCAGTGGTACCATCTACCTCTACTCATTCTGTTCAATCTGACTTGGCACAAAATTCTGATAAAATTCATGGAATACTGACATATAAGGTGACTCACCAATCTCCAATTCCACCACGTAAAATGCTTTCAAAAGAAATAGAAGAAGAAAGAAGAGACTTCAAAGTTCGGAATTATTCACCGGCTGCATTTAAATTTTTTATGGAACAACATGTGGAAAACCTCATGAAGTCACATCAGCAACGTGTACAGCGAAGACAACAGCTAGAAACAGAAATGTCAAAGTTTGGACTCTCTGAAGAAGCTCAGTGCCAAATTCGTAAAATGCTTCATCAAAAAGAGTCGAATTATATTAGGCTAAAACGAGCAAAAATGAATAAATCTTTGTTCATAAAATTGAGAACAATTGGTATTGGAGCATTTGGAGAAGTGTCATTGGTAAGAAAAAAAGATACTCAACAGCTATATGCTATGAAAACCTTACGAAAAGCTGATGTGTTGAAGAGAAACCAAGTAGCTCATGTGAAAGCAGAAAGAGATATTCTTGCAGAAGCTGATAATGAATGGGTGGTTAAACTATATTACTCATTTCAGGATAGTGAGAATCTTTATTTTGTCATGGATTACATTCCCGGTGGTGATCTTATGTCATTACTTATCAAGTTTGGCATTTTTGAAGAACCTTTGGCAAGGTTTTATGTAGCAGAATTGGTATTAGCAGTAGAAAGTGTACATAAAATGGGCTTTATCCACAGGGATATAAAACCTGACAATATATTAATTGATAAGGAAGGCCACATAAAACTTACAGACTTTGGTCTTTGTACTGGATTCAGGTGGACACATAACTCCAAGTACTACCAAAGAAATGGTAAGACTTAAAAAAAAAAAAAAAATAATAATATGTTTTACTCTTTTAAAACTGTAATTTTGAGATTTTGTAGTGTATTAAAAATTATTGCTATATGTATCTCAAATCAAGGGGTAAATATGGCAATGATTTTTGTTTTTCCACATTTGGAAAATGTCTGGATTCAAATCACTTCTCAACAGAAGGAACTTTTGTGCGTGTTTTTCAAGTCAAAGCCCAAGGCATGGCATGAAAATCACAAAAGTTCCTTTTGTGTGATGGTTTTTTTGATCACAGAAACTTGGGAGCAAACAAGACCACAGATTGAACCCAGTTTACAAACACATTATATACTTATGTTTCATAGCCTTAGTTATCTTGGTCTTTATTTAAAACATTCCAGCTCAACTCAACTCACCCCAATTCCAAATAAAGATGGTTCTGAATTTAAAAGAAATTTCTATTTATTTTAGTTTCAGAAAACAAGTAAATTGGCATTATGTAATAAGAAAATTGGTATTGCTTCAACCTGTTGATCATTCTGGGGTGAGTGTATTTATCAGTAGTAACTAAGGGAGAACATATTTATCAGTAATAACTAAGCAAGCTGTTTTTAGTTATTATAAAGTTTGTTTGTTATTTGATTTTTAGGAGCATTAGCAACTAAGGCCATATTGCTCCGGGAATATGCAGTGGTCATTCCCTGACCTTTCCGCATCTTCCGTATTTGGTGGTGACGGACTCGAACCCTGGTCTAATCAAGAAGCGTGTGCTACGCATTGCTGCTCCTTTCCACCTGGCTACGGAGGCGCCCTATCGATAAAGACTGAGTAACTTATTGCACCTAGTTGATGTGGGTGGCCAGTGCAATGTTGAGGCAGTTTGGTTTGACCTAAGCCCTGGGAACACGAAATAAGAGTAGACGTGTATTATAGACCGAATGACTGTAGGGAATATAACAAACAGCTATATAGACAAATAGAGTGGGCCATTAAATCAGAATGTCTTATAATGGGGATTATAACTTTCTCTATATTGAATAGAATTTGTGGATTGAAACTCAGTTGTAAAACATACCGCAGCATAATCATTAAGACAGGCAACAAGAGAAAGCAATACTCTTGATCTTATTATCAGTAGTGAATCTACATACATTAAGAATCTGCAGATAAAAGAACCACTAGGTGGCAGTGATCACAATGTATTGATATGGGATTTACTTAAAGTTGTAACTACTGTCAAGAGCAAAGGGAAGGGCTTTTATTTTCATAAAGGTGACTGCAGTGGGCTCAGGCAGTATTTAAAATTTATTCAGGCAGTATTTATTTAAAATTCATAAATACATGATATTACCAATGGCATATTCTGAATAAGAACCATTCAGGGAAGTAATCATAGAAGCTTATAACAAACAAAGACGGAGGTCTGCAACCTGCGACTCTTTAACTTTTGGCCCACATGAAGCACAATTTGAAATGGAGGACTTAAAAATCAAGGACATGTGGAGTGTAAGACTAAAATGCCTTAAAACTGAAATTGAGGATTTGGAGAGGCAAAAAGGCTGCCCTTGCACTTCTACACAAATGGGCGGTAATAGATGAGTTTAAAAAGCAAGACCAAATTGTGTTCGATGCGTGGAGTAGCTTACCGGACATGTATATAAATTTGAAAATATTTGCATTTGGACTTCTCTCAGTTTTTGGTTTGATGAATTTCTGCGGGTAAATATTTTTGAACGTGAACTATATTAAAAATAAATCAAGAACTGATTTTGAGACGCTTACTCAAGAAGTTCAGCAGTAAAAGTCATTAATTCATACCTAATTGGTTGTTTGTTGTGGTTTTTTTTTAGTATTGAAAAATATTTCAATATATATATATATATATTTTTAATGAAACACCTTCCCACTCTATTCTATTTCTTAACCCCCCCCTCCTTCCAGCGGCTCTTCAAAATCTCTCTTTTTTTAATTAAATCAAAAATGGCTCTTCACTCAAAAAAAAAGGTTGCCAACCCCTGAACTAAGAGATACTGTTCAGGGCTTAGACCTACCTAAATGGATGTCAGATGAATTGATGAAACTAGTGGCAGAAAAGAAAGGCACGTATAAATTATACTAATTTATATGGGATCCATATAAATTATCAGGGGATATAGAAACTTACAGTAGGTATAAACTAATCTGCAATAAGTCACAAAATGGGTTAGGCAAGCTAAAGCAGATTATAAGATATCTGACAGTGTGACATTAGGGCAAAGTTACTGCAGTGGATAAAGGGGTGGTCAAGTGGGAGAAGACAGTTGTTATCAGTGAACACTGCTCTTTGTGGACTAATGTTATTAGTGAAGTCCTCCAGGGTTCAGTGCTGGGTCTGTTGTTTTCAGTATTTATTAACGATAAATCCATATCAGGCTTAATGGCTAAGTTTGTGATTGTTACAAAGATTGGCAGGGTGGTTAATGATAGTAATCTGGGTACACTACTGCAACATGACCTAAAAATAAGTTAGGCAGGTGGGCTGTGAAGTGGCAATTGAATTTTAACTTCGACAAATGCAAGGTGCTCTACTCATAAGTTTTTTTTTTTTTTTTTTTTATTAACACGAGGGGGCAAAACTTTAAATTGATGCCTCGGTGGGTAGGAGCAGCAGTGCGTAGCACACGCTTTTTGATTAGACCGGGGTTCGACCCCGTCACCACCAAATACGGAGGATGCGGAAAGGTCAGGGAATGACCTTAGTTGCTAAGGCCATATTGCTAAAAACCAAATAACAACAACAAAACTTTAAATTGAGGAAAGGTGGTTACAGGATAGAAGTACAAATGATGATCCAGAATAACATAACAACTATGTGGTGCCACATGTAGGGTAGCATGAGAATAAAAAAGATACGGAGGTAATTGTGCAATAAAATGTGAAGTTTTCTGAGCAGTGGAGACTGGCTGCATTGACAGCTCATGGGGTTTTGTCAGTGACATACAAGAGTTTTGCCAGCAGGAATAAGGAGGTGATTATCCTGTTTATAAGGCAATGGTTAGGCACTACCTTGAGTATACTGCATACAGGTCTGGAAGCTTGATTTTAGGAATGATGTGGATCTTTTGGAATGGGTGCAGAGAAAGTAATAAGATTAGTGAGGGGGAACAAAAGAGTTTGGATTTCTGAAAATTATAGCATCTGGAGACTAGGTATCTCCGAGGAGACTTGATTGGGGTGTTTAAGGCTCTGAATGAATTGAGTAAGCTAAATGCTGATGGCATCTCTTCTTTTAAGGTTGGTTTTTTTTTTTTTTTTTTTTTTTTTATTAACACATGAGGGGGGCAAAACTTTAAATTGAGGAAAGGTGGTTATAGGATAGAAGTATGGAAATTTGCTTTCAGCCAGATGGTAGTTGATTGTTGGAACAAACTTCATCTGATATTGTAGAAGTTGGTAGTTAGAATAAATTTAAGGAAGACCTAGACAAATTATTAGACATCATGGACAGGCAGTGTGGGAAGTGTTTTTGATTTATTATTATTTTTTTTGTTAATACTGTATAAGCTTGCTTTGTTGCGTCATTTGCCAATACTAATACTAACTTGTTCATTGGTTTTTGTCCAATTTTTAGTCCTGGAGGCTGGGCATGACTGGCGAACCTTTCTCTCTAAGTGCTCTGAAGTATTTATTCTCTTTTTCTGTGCTTACTAGTGCCTGAGTAGAAAGTTTTTCATTATACACTTAGTGGTGTATCATTGTAAACTTTTGGTTTTTTATTGCTTAATATTTTCTTTAAATAAACAGTAATATTAGTGAGTCTAGGTGAAAGAAATGTGTGGATTTGGTAGAGGAAGCTGTTTGCTTTCTGGTTTGAATATTTTTAGTCAAGAATTGGTAAATACTGTATATAGAATATAGATACAAATTTAGATCATGGCAGTTGAACGTTCTCAGAGCGTAACTGCCTTTAATGGCTTCCTATGCTTTACATGGGTTTTGAAATTTTGAAATGAGAACTAATATGATTCAAAATTCTGGGACTGTTCCTTACTGACAGCCTTATCTTAGGTCATGGCATTCATACCTCTAGCTCGGGATTACATTTGTAGAGGTAAAGAGAGCCCGATGGCTAGTATTTAAATTATTGATAGTATTCTAGGCCGAATGATTTTAAGTCAGGTAGCCATTAACAATAGTTTATGTTAGTCGTTAAAGAAGAATTGTTGCACCATCTCTTAAATTGGTCATAAATGTAAACTGTAAAGGAGGATTCGATAAGCTTTAGGTAGCATAAGCTGTGCTACCATTTACTTTGCTCATAAAGTTTACAGTTGCAGATTCTCACCATGGATGAAAGGATAATGGCTAAGGGTTTAGAAGGTGCAAAGGACATAGGTGAAATTAGGGAAAGACAATTGGATGATAAGTTAGGGGACAGAGGTAGATGTATAGGTTTAGTTGAAGATATGGAAACAAAGGACAATAAAATATTGTTGGGTGGACAAGAGAGTGATTTTGATGACAATGGGACATTGGTGAATTACATAAACTGACTGTATCAGGAACCAAAACAAGGACAATGGTCTTCAAGAGCCAGTTGTGAGAATGAATGGGTCGAGCCTAAAATCGGCAAGGCAATTAAAATATCCAGGTATTATGTTTGATGGATCTTTGACTTTCAACTCACATGTTACATATCTATCAGAAAAGGTGAGGAAATTTATTGGAATGATTACTCGAACCACTAGGGTTGGCTGGGGAATAAAAGGTAAGGTGCTAAACTTGCTATATGAATGTGTATTTATCCCCATGGTAACGTATGGTGTACCAATTTGGTTTGAGCATGTAAGTGGAAAAGTATTTACTAGAAAGCTCAGTTCCATTTAAAGAGTAATACTCCTTAGGATATGCATGGCATGCAGAACTGTGTCAACCCCAGCTTTGCAGGTTGTGACTGGAAAATTGCCCATTGATCTGCATTTGTGTTTTGTGCATTGTCTTACTTCGTCTGCCGTGGAATTCCCTATTCTTTTCTGAATATAGAGGTGGACATCTTGGCAGATCCCAGGAAGGAAAGGACAATAATCTATGACACTTTGGTAAAAGTCTGGTAAAAGTTTGCCAAGAGCATTGGAGTGTTTGTGATAAAGGGCAGATTACACAAAAATTTTTCCCAGATTTAAGAAATGCAGCCTCAATAAAATTCAAATGGTTTGCACCAAACTTACAAGCCATGTTCTTATTGACTGGTCATGGTTCGATTAATGCAAAGTTGCATGATTTAGGAATCACTGAAAGATCTAGTTGCCATTGGAGTGAAAGAGAATCACGGGAATATATTATGTGCAACTGTGAGGAGTACAGCGATCTATCAATTGAATTGGTATCTCAAGTTAGTAATCTCAGTCTTATGGTAGAAGGCTGTGAGACAATTCTAGTTTATAAACAGGAGAACTTCTTGGCTTTCCAAGCCTTTGCAACTGCAATATTTCTTAGGCAGAAGACTTTTCTGCATCTGGAAGCCTTGGATTTGTAATGCGGTACAGTGTAGTGCCGAATTACCTAAAGTTCTGTGAAATCATTCTGAAAGGCTTTGCTTTGGTGGAGGCATGAGTCTGCTATATCCACTGCAATTCCAGCTCTTTGAAAGAGTACTGGCATTTCTATTCTCGGCAGCTCCCTGTGCTGACATTTCTATTCTTGGCAGCTCCTTGTGCTGGTATTTCTATTTTCTGCTAGCTTTCCAACAAACTGTGAACAGATGTAACTCTTTCCAACGAAGTTTGGACTTTGTCTGAAATTTAATTATATGTATATTTATTTTTTATGTAATTTGATTATTCTCAGTTTGTTCATATCAATCTTTTTGGTCATGGCAGTTTTTTCTTCCTTGTACTTTGGCAAAACAGGAGAGGGAATATATCAGAGTACTGCCAAATTATCTGTAACTGACAGCGGGGTTGCCATTGGTTGGTTGGGACCGCTTTAATTAATAAATAAAAAAAATAATGTATTATACACTTAGTGATCGTTGAATTGTAATCACCCCATCCATAATGGACTATGCCACATAACTCACAGTATAAAAAAACTGAGTTTTATATGCTAGAGCAGTGGTAATTTGCACCTGGTTGTGCAAGTCAAAGTGATAAAGTAGCAGTTATGAGATGCAGTAAATATATCATGAAGTTTCAAAAGGGTATGATTGTGGGAGCTCTTCGTCTGGTGCTTCCATATCGGAAACAGCATGTCTTGTCAGTTTCTTACATCCCACTGTGGTTAAGGTGTACAAAGAATGGTGTTGAACAGGTCAAACCGTTGACAGAACTGTAAAGGATTGCTCAACGTGGATATTTATGGCGAGTGAAGGGTGTAGTGTGTTGTATGGGCTCAATGGCAGGTCACTGTGTGACAGTTAACATTGCAATACAATATAGGGAATGCAAGAACGATATCCCAAATGATGATGTTTTGCACACTCAGATATATGGGGTTTCCACAGATGACTCAAGAGACACCCTATCCTCACTGTTGATCATCTTTGACAATGAATGCTGTGGTGTCAAGAGCATGCTGGCTGGACATTATAGATTGGAAATGAATGTGCTGGTTGGATAAGTTGAAATACCTGGTGCAATGTGCTGGTAGATGTCTTCTTGTGTGATGCAAGTAACAAGGGTCCACCCATCGTGCATGGTGCCCTCTATCCAGGCAAGTGGTGTCTTAATATGGTTAATTGGTGGTTGCTTAATATTGGGCATGTTTTGTTGGCAAGAACTAGGGCTCCTGGTGTTTATTTAGGGAGACCATGTGCACCTTTTCATGCTGCATTTTTTTTTGGATAGGAACGGTATCTTCTAAGACAATAATGCACCATATCATGGTCTGTACTGTGCATGAGTGGTTTGAGGAACAGTGAAGATATCGCCCATATCTATTGGCTTCCAAATTTGCCTGACTTCAATCCAGTTCAGCACCTGTGGAATGTTTTGAAACAAGAAGTGAGGCATATGGACATGCAGCTGTCATCTATTCTGACACTGTGGAAAGCCGTTTAGGCAGCATGGCTGCAGATGCCTGTGGACCTTTTTAGACTTCTAGTAGAGTTAATGCCTAGGTGAATAGCAGCTGTAATCTGTGCGAACAGTGGTCCAACATGGTATTAGGTAGGTGGTCACAATTCTGTGATCACTGAATTGTGACCACCTACTTATAGTTATAGTTGATGTATGGCGTATAGGAGGAAAAGCATTTCCTCTCTGCATCATACATCAAATATATTTGATAAAAGTTTTTTTTTTTTTGTTACCAATTAATTGATTTAATTGAGTACATTTTATTCTTAATTTACAAATACCTTATGATTTATGAACTTTTTATCAATAACAAAATTTTTTGAAATATATTTTTTTGATGTGCATTTTCTGAATTTCAGCAACTCTGCAGGACATAATATTTTGAAAGTAAAATGAATGAGAATAAAATACTTTCATTATATATATACATTATATTCATTATAGTGTATTGTACATATATAGTACAGTATTGGTACTTTTTTTTTTTGGTAAAATTAGTATAGTGTGGAAAATCATCTTCTTGATATTTATTGAAATACAGTGCATTATTTGTTTTTACCAGGAAATTTCAGAAGCAAAATTGAAAATAAATAACAGTAAATGCAGTAGAAACTCTTACATACAAGTCAGTTGTATTGATCTTGCTTGCTGCTGCCAGATTTTAGAATGTGTGCTTAATCAAATCAAGAGTTTAATTATTTTTTATAAAGTGCACGCACGTGAAATAAAAATAACACAGAGTGAAGGAGCTCAAAAATGGTTTTATGTTATTCAAATCAAATTAAACAAAGTAATCACCAGCTGACTGACTGCACTTATTACACTGTTCTAAAGGTTTTTTGAAGAGTCAGTGAAAGCATCCAGTGAGGTGATGTTCAGTTTGGTGGTTATGTTTTTCTTTGTCCTCAATGTCCTGAAATCTTTCTTTTGAGGGGAGCTTTCACCTTGGAAAAGAGGAAGAGGTCTGCTGGCACTAATCAGGAGGGTGGTAGGGTGGATGGTTGATTTGTGCAGTGCTGTGTTTCATCAGAAATGTTTTCACACCAAGTGCAAAATGGGTGGAGTCATAGTTGTGCAACAAGAACCAGCTGCCTTTCTCTCAAAATTGCAGTCTCACTCAAGAAATGGAAATGCACTTCAGTAGTCTCTGAAGCACCTGTATCTAGAATGCACCACTGACTCTCTCCCCTTCAGGTACAGTTTCTTTTGAATCACACCCTGTTTGTTGAAAAACACGATCAGTGTCGTCCTGATCCTGTAAACAAAACTTTTTGGGATTTGGTGATGATTTTGAAGCTGACTGCATGCTCTTATGTTTTGTCTCTGGATTGTACCAAAATACCCAACACTTATCTTTAGTGACAATACAGTCGAGGAAATAGGATTGTTTTGACAAGTCTGGATGAAGGCTTTGCGTGATGACACTCTTTGTTGCTTCTGCTTGTTTGTGAGACTGTGCGGCACAAATTTTGCACTTATCTTCCTTTTCCCTAAATTTGATGATTCATCTCCTTATCAGCCTTATCATATGCAATTCATCAGTCATCATTCTAAGGGTCAAACAACGATTTCTTGCAATATTTCCCAAACTTTTGCAACTCTCACCTCATTTTGAGATGTTGATGGATGCCCACTTCTTTGGGTCATCGCAAACATCCTCACACTTGTCTTTGAACTGCTTGTACCATTCAAACACACTGGTACCACCTAACATTTCATCACCATAAACAGTTTTTAACATTTCATATATTTGTGTTGCAGATTTTTCTAGTTTAAAGCAAAATTTGATATTCGTTCTTTGCTCCCTTGCAAATTTGTGGCAGCATATTAATGCTACTAACAAAAGTGGTTGTTACTTGCAACTTGTCAGCCTACTGGACAGTCTCTGTACCACCATATATGTTGGAGGAAGTTTGAATTACAATTTTCCATTTCTGCTTATTTTCACACTCATTGAACATAACCACAACAGCACCATTTTGGGAACTTTATTGCCACATCTCATATATATAAAATAAAGTGCGCTATATATATATATATATATATTTGTTGCATGCTTTTTCGACAACCTTTTTCACTTGGAATTGAAAACTATGGGATTTAGCCAATCTGGATTGGGGAGGACAGAGACATTTTTCGGTTTTCTTCTCACTATGACTGAATTAGGTTGCTTGACAAAAATATACAAATTTTCTTCTGTCAAATTGGAAGAAGTCAGGTGGCTTACTTTCCACGTGGATTAAAAACCCCATGATGCACATGTGCATGATCATGAAGTTTTTGTGTTAAATAATAAACATACTATATATTAAAAACAATACAAAACAAAAAAAATTGGTTGGGTATGCATCCTCCTATTATGTCATTATATCTGTTGAAAAATTGCTTACAGCTTTAAGATATTTTCTTGTACCTCAACAGTGAGAGGCTTGTTACAGCTTCTGACAACCCATTAAGTATAAGTTACAAGATGAGAGATACCAAAAGCCTCCCATCAATGAGGTACCAGTAAATACCAAAATGGTTCTGGGAGAGTTGCACTGTATACTAATAAGTAACATCTCTCTAAAAATGGAAGTATATTGTTACTTATTAGTATACAGTGCAACTCTCCCAGAACCATTTTGGTATTTACTGGTGCCTCATTGATGGGAGGCTTTTGATATTTCTCATCTTGTAACTTATACTTAATGAAGCTGTAATGAATGTAACTTAATGAAGTCAGAAGCTGTAATAAGCCTCTCACTGTTGAGGTACAAGAAAATATCTTAAAGCTGTAAGCAATTTTCCAACAGATATAATGACATAATAGGAGGATGCATACCCAGCCAATTTTTTTAAAATAAGTAACATTATACTTCCATTTTTAGAGAGGTGTTACTAAATAGTAGTGCAGGGTAGTCATACAATTTGAGAGATTAGTGTCTTTTCACAAGCCGTTGTATCTGTACACCTGTGCTATAAAAATAGGGTTGCAAATTCCACCAGGTCTATTATTGTATTACTTACAGCCAGGTTTACAGCTTTATTAGCTAATGCGTTATAAGTTACTGTTTGCACCTTTTGACATCTCTTATCTTTGTAAGCTTATACCAGCACTTGGTTATCAGATGCTTTATTGAGGTGCTTAGCTTTCTGTTGATCAAGTACCATTAAGTATCCGAATGGCCATCTGAGAAGGGGGTGCAACTGCATCCTAATAAGTAACATTATACACCTCCTCCTTTTTTTTTTTGGGAGTATTTTATTACTATTTTTATTTATTAGTACTGTAATACAGCATAAAGTAACTCATTGTTGGTCTTGCAATTCGAGGATCAGTGCCCTTTCACAATACTTTTTTTTTGCATTTTTTACCTGTGGGCTATAAAATGAAAATGCAATCCCACCATGCCTATTACTATAAAAAAAAAACTATAAAAAATGTTCTGTTTTTAATTTTTCAAAATCTGGTCAGCCTGTCTGTAGATAACAGATTTTGTCTATACAGTAGACTCCCAATTAACTGGCCCCTATGGGACCAGACCTCAGGCCGGATAATCGAATGGCCGGTTAATCCGAAAACACATGCAAAATACCATTTATAGGTTGTCAATTAAATAAAAAAAAATATATACAGTATGTTGTATATAAATGTTTATTAAACATTTACTTAGATAAAAAATTGGTAATAAATAAATTTTCTGTTTATACTCTGGCATGACAACCAAGTCAATCTAGTTTACAATAAATCGTCAATACAAATATTTATCGTATTTAGTAGTCACGGGCTTGAACCCCAGTCCACTCAAGGAACGCGTGCTATGCACTCTCGCTCCTGACCACTGGGCTATTTGTCTTTTTGATTTAAATTCGTTTTTTTAAAGCAAAATCATGCCACTTTTTCATAAGAATTGTATCAATGGTAGATGAATTATCTTGCTGTTCGATATATCTTATTGCAATATGGCCTTAGTTGCTAATGCTCCTAAAAACCAAATAAAAAAAAAAAAAAAAAATATCTTATTGCAGTTTCAAGCGCTTTCTTTCCTTCCAAATGACTTATTCTTTTGTCATTTTTATCTCTGCTCATAGCTTTTGGGTTCTCTGGTTCTTTATCTTCTTCCATTTCTCCTTGACTAACTGCTTTGATAATTTCATCGTCTGTTAACATTTCATTCTCTAGAATGTTATTGCCTACAAGCCATTTATCGATGTCTTTGAACTTTGATAATTGTTTGAAATCGTTAAGCAGAGCAATGTTTTCGTGGTCTGTCAGATCCTCAGCACATGGCTGTTTGTTCAGATCACAGTTTGCAGTTAATTTTTCGACATCAGGTTATATTTTTCTCCATGACCTCACAAATGTTGATGATGGCATTTCCTCAAAAGCAGATTCCAATATGTAAATAACATCCTTGATATTAATTTTCTTAAGGGCCTCAGTGAGTTCCGTTTCTTCATTGGCAGTCTTCTCAAGAATTTCTGAAAGAAGTTTTCTTCTGTAATGCCTTTTCAGAGTAACTATCACAACTATCCATAGGTTGCACAAAAGGTGTAACACCAGGTGGTAAAAGCACCACCTTGATGTCATCAGAAGATAAGTCGATAGGATGTGTTGGAGCATTGTCAAGGACAAGAACAGCCTTGGGTGGTAATTTTAAACGCATCAAATGTGCCTTAACTTTTAGAACGAATTCAGTTGAAAACCATTCTTCAAATGGAAAAGAATCCATCCAAGCTGACCTCTGGGCTTTGTAGTAAACTGGTAGAGCGTTGAAATTTACATTTTTAAATGCTCTTGGTTTGGCTGACTTTCCTACAACGAAAAGGGGCAGTTTGTGACTCCCAGCAGCATTTGTACAAATGGCCAAAGTGATTCTCTGTTTATTCATTTTAAAACCAGTAGTGAATGTTTCTTGTGGTGCTGCTAGCATTTTCGTTGGAAGAAGCTTAAAATTTATGCCTGTTTCATCCAAATTGTAGACTTGTTCAGGATTAAGATTTTCCTTCTTATAATGTCTAAAAATTTTTGGGAAAATTCACTTGCAGCATTTTGATCTGCTGACAATTTCTCACTGCAAACACCTAGATAATGAATTCTGTGGCCCTTTTTTCATTGTGAAAGCCATCCCCCACTGACTAAGAATTCTTCTCCGCTGTTGACTTTCTTGTGCAAATGTACTGCCTTTTCCTTCAAAACCGGTCCTCTAAGGGGTGTTCCTCTTTGTCGTTCTTGCATGAACCATATCCATAATGCGTCATCAATGACTTCATTTTTTGGCTTCTTCATAGTGCACCTGTCTGAGAGCACTTTTTTTGATTCTATTTGCATACTGAAGTCTTGAAAGGGATTTCCAGTTTCTCTGCCAATCATTTACTGTACTTTTTCCGACACCCAGTTCGTTACATATCCGTTTTACAGGTTCTCGATTATCAATACATTCCAACGTTTTTAGTTTTGTTTGAATAGTTAACACATTCTGTTTATGTTTGTTCAAGCCTATCATTTCAAGTTAACGTAATTTAAAAAACAAAAATTAATGAAGAAAATATGTACACGCGGAGTGACTGTGATCCATATGGCACAAATAGCAAAGACTAACTGAAGTAAAAAAAGTTAAAGGATCATTACAGTGCACTGTACTTGTTTCCAGAATCTTTTAATTTTGTTTTCCTGCTGGGCCCACGACACCAGAAATCTGATTTGCAGAAAAATTTCGACGAAAATATGGCCGGTTGAAACAGAGGCCGGTTAAAGTGAGACTGGATGAAAGGGAGTCTACTGTACTTGCAATTCGTTTATATATTACAGATTTTGTCTGTTATAATACTTGCAATTCATTTTTGTTGCATAGTGAAAAAAAAGATACAAAGCCCAGTGTTCTTCCCAGAAAATTTTGCCAGGCGGATGGCATTATGAAGTAGACAGGTGGGGAAGTGTAATACTTCGCAGTATTATAAAATTTTCTGATATTTATAAATGTGACTTAAGCGATCCAGAGCAAAAATTAATTGCATTATTTAACATTATATGCTCCTGTCACATTGATCTCGATCACATAGTAAGTTCAAATTAATATTGATTGAGATCAGTACCATACTGTACTGCGAGAATCGCTTAAATTTTAGGTGGGTGGTCAGTTAAATTCACCGGGTGGTGCGCCCATTCGATAGGGCCTGGGGAGAACACTGAAGCCTAATGAAAGGCATTGATCTCTCAAATTAAAAAGCTGCCGCCATGAGTTGCCCATTGCAGTATGAATAAGAAGACTCCTAACAAAAGTAGGTTACTTAATAGTAATGTGATACCCTATCCAGACATCTGTTTTGTTACATATTGGCCCTTCATTAGCCATCTGGGAGAGGGGGGCACATTATATTACTAAGTAACATTATACTTTTTTCAGAGAAGTCTTACGTATTAGTAGCGCAATATGGGGCATGTCAGTGGTAGGTTTAAAATTTGAGAGTTCAGTGACTTTCATTAGAGCCCTGCTCACTGACCTAACATTTCCCCCTCCCCTCCATTAAAAACAGTCATTTTCATTACAGTACATTTTCCGAATATAAACTCATTTCCACACCTAACTGTAGTGGACCTAGGAGGATATAAAAAAATGACTATTTTCTATACTGGTATGTGATTCCAATCCACAGTTCCATTTCCTTGGAATAGTTTTCTTCCTGATAACATTATGGTTTGCCAGTCATTACTTTTTTGTAAAAGGTCTAGACATTTGATTCCTCTTATATCACATGTGTAGGGAATATATGAATGAGGTCTCCTTTCCTCTTAAACTCCAGTGTTTCTTCTAGGTACATGCAGACCAATCTAGAATACACTATGATTTACAAATATGATAAAATATAATATATGACCTCTCAATATATCATTTTTTAATAGCACATCATTAGTAGTTTCAGTGTTTATCTTAAAATCTGCTTTTTAAAAAACTAAACCAATCCTTCAGAGTAGTGGAATGAGCCTTTTTCTTTATCTTCACCATATTATGACCAAATTATTAGTACTCTATTATAATTTTTTCAGTGCACCACACACGCGCACCAGTTTGCCACACGATTAGCTGCATATATGAAACATGAAATTATTGTGTGTGTGTGTGTGTGTGTGTGTGTGTGTGTGTGTGTGTGTGTGTGTGTGTGTGTGTGTGTGTGTGTGTGTGAAGTAAATTATTGAATACAAAGTTTATTTTTCTGTGCACAGAAGTGATGTAGTTACAATGTGGGAACCACTTTGATACTCTTGGGTATTTTTGCTTTATTGACAGCAAAAACATGAAACAAATTGATTACGTCCTAGCAGAAACAAAGCAAAAAAAAAAAATAGTATAGATGTGGTGCATGTGGAAAATGAAGGATGGTTGTGAAGGGATGACTCATTGCTAATTTTAAAACAAAAGTAATCAAGGTAAATATGAAGAAAGAAGTCCAGTATGGAATCATCTCAAATAGCAAGTGTTAAGACTTAAAAAGAAAGAAAAACCTGTAGAATTGTAAAGGGAAAAGGATGAGAAAGGAACAGAACAATCTATTCATAATGAAAAGTTTTTTTAATTTTTTCAAAGATCAGGCTTATGCAGAGAAATAAGTTGTCAAATTGTGCTCACAAATGATGATTTTTAGTCAATTTCATTGTCGAAAATTTTGGAATTAGTGTTTCAGCTTTATGCTAATAATTGAGAGAAAGGTAAGATTTGGGTAAGTTGGATTTCTGTTTACAGACACCAAATATTCATCTGTGGTTAAATCATGTTACATTTCAAGTGCTGTCGCAAAATTGTCATAGGTGGTAGCAATTGGTGGTTTTATCACCCTCTGTGAGGTACCTTGTTTATTCACTCACTTTTATTAACTCATATTTTTATTGTATTCAACTTTTTTACAATGTGTGTTTTTTTTTTTTTTTTTTTTGTTATCAGTGTAACCTTCACAGTCACCCTATGCTAGTGCTTGCACTGATGCTATGAGTGATGTACATAAGAAAATATATTGGAATGCAGCCACTCATAAACAGGTTATACCATAAAAAATATCTTTTTAGCATTAGTAGAGGCATATGATGCAAGAAAGCAAGCTTATGCAGCATCAGCCAAAAAAAAAAAAAAAAAAAAAAACACTTCCATTTCACCCCTCCATTTGTTCGAAATACCTGTCCAGCTGAGCCTTAAATTTATTTAGGCTATCAACTTCCACAACAAGGGATAGAAGTCTGTTCCACCGACCAACTACCCACTGGGTAAAGGCAAATTTCTGCACATCTATCCTACATATGTCCTTCCTCAATTTGAATTTATGCCCTCTCAGGTGATTATTCTGAGCAAGAATCCCATCGGCATTGAGCATGCTCAAACCATTCAAGGCTTTATACACCTCTATCAGATCACCTCACCGGTGCCTAGTCTCCAGACACTGTAATTTGCAAAACTTAAGTATTTCTTCGTAAGAGCAACCCTTTGTTCCATTCACTAATCTTATTGCCCTTCTCTGTACTCGTTCCAGCAGCTCTACATCCTTCTTGAAATGAGGCCTCCAGACCTGTATACAGTACTCAAGATGTGGCCTGACCATTGCCTAATACAAGAGAATAATCACCTCCTTATCTCTGCTAGAAAAATTCCTGTATATCACTGACAAGACACCATGAGCTACTCTTGCAGCGTCTGCATTGCTCAGAGAACTTCATATCTGCCTGCACAATTACCCCCAGATCCTTTTCATTCTCTACCACTGTCAGTGTAGTACCACAGAGTTGATACGTTGCTCTGGGGTTGCTGCAAGGAAGCAAGCTTATACAGCATCAGCCAAGAAGAAAAGAAAAAAAAAACCTCATTTCACCCATCCATTTGCTCCAAAAGTTTGCCCACTTTGTCCTTGAATTTATTTAAGCTATCAACTTCCATGACTGATGGAAGTTTGTTCCAGCAATCATCCTTTCTAAAATGTGGCCTACAGACCTGTATGCAGTACTCAAGATATGGCCTGACCATTGCCTTATACAAGGGGATAATCACCTCCTTATCCCTGCTAGCAAAATTCTTGTATAAAATTGACAAGATCTGCTTTAGCAACCTGTCTGCATTACTTAGAAAACTTCATATCTGACTGCACAATTAACCCCATGGCTTTCTCATTCTCCACTAACCTGAGAGTAGTACTGCACATTTGGTACGTTTATTTAAATACAGATTTATTGACTATATCTAGTCATGCAAACCATAACTATAATTGCAAAATTATGGTGCAACACAGTTCCCATTAGAAACTTTCAAGTATTGTTACCGTTTTATAATATTAAATGTGTTTACTAATTTTAGCCATTTTGTTTTAATGGCACCTGAAAAGTGTTATATTTTTGTTTCATCTTATTTCTGGTAACACAAGTTAGAAACAGTTACGTATGTAAAACCAATTAGATAGTATGAATCAGAGCTGTAATACTCGATATGTTTATGTTCTACGTTGATAATAATATTAGTAATAATATTAGTGAATTTTCATTCCTGTGATCAAGACAGTCGGTCGAAAAGCATTGTCAGCTTCAGGAAGGAAAATCGTTTTGAATATTTTCGTTAGATTCTTTTAATTGCGTTAATTTGAATTTTAATTGTTTTAAATTGATTTTGAATTGTGTTAAATTGATTATTTAATTATTTATATTATACTTTAATGTACCGGTAAGTTGTCGATTTTTTTCGTTTTTTCCGTTTTAATTTCTGGAGGGTATCATACGGAAGTGTTCCATGTACTATATTGAGGTAAACTCCTCTTATTAATTTACTAGTATGTAAAACCAGTACCTGTTCATGTGTAAAGTACATTTAGTTAGGAGAGAAAAAAAATATTACATTCTTAGTGTTAAGTGTGATGAAAAACAGTTTTGCCTAAAATCTTTATCTTTGAGATAGTAGAGATGCATTAAGAATCTGCAGATAAAAGAACCACTAGGTGGCAATGATCACAGTAGTGATGTGGGATTAAGATGTAACTACCATCAAAGGAAAAGGGAAAGGTTTTTGCATTTGTAAAAGTTACTACAGTGGTCTCAGACAGTTTTTAAATTCTGTATAGTGGAACCAACTGATGACGTTACCATCAGAAAATTCTAAATGGAAAGCATGCTATTAACTTTTCATATCTGTTAAGAAATACGCTTCAAGGTATGTCTAAATGGACATCAGATGAACTAATGAGACTCTTGACAGAGAAGAAAAATGTATGGGATGCATATAAATTATCAGGTGACAGAATTCTATGGTAAATATAAACTAGTCTGTAATCAAGTCACAAAGGAGGGTAGGCAAGCAAAGGCAGATTTTGAGAAATCTTTGGCAAAGGATGCAAAGAAAAACAGCAAAGACTTCTGTACTTACGTAAACACTAGAAGGAAGGGGATGAATTAGATCAATCCACTTGATATTGATGGTTCGATTGTTGATGATCCTGCTCAGATAGCTGACAAACTGAATGAGAGTTTTGCATATATGTTCACACATGAGGAATTCTGTAAGGAAGAGGACAGAAGTTTACTAAACTCTAACAGGGAGGTAAATGATTCTGTAATAACTGAGAGAAAAGTGGAAGAGAAATTGTTGAAGTTAAACATAAAGGCATCTGGGGCAGATAGGATCTATTCAATTATATTAAGTAAGGCAGCGAAGGAAGTAAGCAAACCTGTAGCCATAATTATGAGAGCATCCTTGGATTCAGAGGAGGTGCCTGCAGACTGGAGATGTGTATCCCAAATTCACAAAGGGGGATCAAAGAGTGACACAAGTAATTATAGACCTGTTAGTTTAAATTTTATTCTTGTGAAAATAATGGAATCACTGGTAAAAGAAGTGATGCAGGATCATCTATACAAGGCTACAATTATACTTCTGATACAGCATGGGTTTGTTGACGGGAAATCTTGTCTGACCAGTTTTGATTGGATACTACAGTGTGGTCATAATGGAACTGGATGCAAAAAATAATTTTGATATCATATACTTGGATTTCAGGAAAGCTTTTGATACTGTTACTCATAAAAGGCTGCTGTACAAATTGTAGCAGTGTGGCATTAAGGGCAAGTTGCTGCTATGGATAAAGGGATGGTTGAGTGGGAGAAGACAGAGTGGTAATCATGAACACTGCTTTTTGTGGACTAATGTTATTAGTGAAGTCCCTCCCCCAGGGTTCAGTGTTTGGTCCATTGTTGTTTTCTATATTTATCAATGATATTGATGAAGGCATATCAGGCTTAATGTCCAAGTTTGGTAGGCAGTAATGACAGTATGCTACTGCAATAGGAACTAGAAAAGTTAGGCAGATTGGCTGAGAAATGGCAATTGAAGTTTATAATTAACAAATGCAAAGTACTGCATATGAGTAGCACTACCCCCAGAGTAATGTACCAACTGAGTGGTACTATGCTCAGGGTAGTGGAAAGTAAAAAAAGATGTGGTGGTAGTTGTGCAGTCAGATATGAAGTTCTCTGAGCAATGCAGACAGGATGCCAGGATAGCTAATGAAGTTTTGTCAATGAAATAAAGAAATTTTCCTAGCAGGTATAAGGAGATGATTATCTCATTATATAAGGCAATGGTCAGTCCATATCTTGAGTACTGCATACAGGTCTGGAGGCCTCATTTTAGGAAGGATGTAGAGCTGCTGGAATGTGTACAGAAAAGGACAGAGATTGGTGAGGGGAATGAAGGGGAATGAATGAATTTCAGAACTCAAGCCTATCGTACCAAGATAGGCTTGAGTTCTGAAAATCGCAGCATCTGGAGACTAGGCATCTGCGAGGTGATCTGATTGTGATGTTTGAAGGCTTTGAATGGATTGAGCAAGCTCAGTGCTGATGGGATTCTTCCTTTTGCTCAGATTCTGCATCTGAGGGGATATAAATTCAAATTGAGGAAAGACAGTTGTAGAATAGATGTGTGGAAATTTGCCTTTAGCCAGGTGGTAGTTGATTGCTGGAACAAAAAGTATTTTTACCAATTTTAAACCTCTTAAAAACTGGAAACATACCTCAATATTACAAGTTATCTTTTTTTTTTTTTTTTGGGTATTTCAGCATATACTTCTATATTTTTGTTGATATGCTTTGCAGAAAGCATTTCTCGAATGATTAGATCTGAATATGAATTAAATGAAATTGAAATTTTAAATGAAATTCAGTTATTCTACAAGCATTGGTTTCTGAGACTTGGTTAGTTGCAGAAACAGTACGAACAGACAAATTGAGGCTTTTTGATTGGAAAAATATTATGCACATTTAGGAAATTTTAGACTTGTAAACCTTTTTATACTATAAACTGAATAATAATTGGAGCTCCAAATAGAATGCCCAAAATATTTTAATTTTATTGAGGAATCATGCAAACAAGACTTATTTTTTAGTTGAAGTTGTCTGATTGACAGCCCTCAGGCTACATGTATCCTACCAGATGCTTTTGTGTAGTTTGCATGAGCTCAAACTGAGGAAATTTGTGCCCTCACAAATATATTCTTTTTTTCTATATTTTCTGGATGTGGAGATTCGTTTTGGAATTAGTATTGAGGACTGTAATTAAATCTTGAAATATCTAGAGAATGGAATAAAACCTCTGAACATTCAAATGTAAAAATTCATTTTGGAGTTAACTTTAATTATCATTTGCATAATTAGTGGCGCCTCCGTAGCCAGGTGGGAAGGAGCAGCAGTGCGTAGCACACGCTTCTTGATTAGACCGGGGTTCGAGCCCGTCACCACCAAATACGGAGGATGCGGAAAGGTCATTCAGGGAATGACCACCGCATATCCCGGAGCAATATGGCCTTAGTTGCTAATGCTCCTAAAAACCAAATAACAACAACAACAACAGCATAATTAGTTTTGTATTTCTTCTTGCTACAAGGACATATTTCATTTAAATAAGTAATCTCACACATGCATATATAATTTTTATATATATTTTATGATTTTAATATTGCAACTCATTGGCTAGTTCCTAAGATAAATTTTGATCTTAAATGATTGAAACCATGATTGGCCATTAGCAGTGCTGTTATTGTAAAATTAGTAGAAGGTATACTCTTTGAATGTTATGATGTTTGTTTTTTCAAATCTTTCAAAAACCAGAAGATATAAGCTATTCACCTAAAAAAAAAATTCAGAGAATATAAGGCATATACCTGCATATACCCTCCACTACAGCGCTGGCCATTAGGGTGTAGAAGATGGGAAACAAGCTGTAAAAATTGCAACTTAACTTTTGGATTATAACATTTAGAAATTCAGGAAAGGATTTAAACCCTTTCCTGAAAAGAAATTCAGGATTTAAATGAGTGGCTGTTAATGCAATTAATTATATTGGCGGGCACATGAGATAATTTTGACCCCTCTTCCCTTTTTTTTTGTTCTTTTACACTAAAACTATGCATGTGTGGCATGCATAGACACTCGCACACCACACACACACACACACACACACACACACACACACACACACACACACACACACACACTCACTCATTCACTCACTGGTATGTATATATTTTATGATATTAGTATTGCATTTTTTGGGTTGGTTCTTAAGGTACAGCCCTATTTTGCCGTGAACCATGATATAAAGCCTTGAATCATGATATAAATATGATGTAAAAGAATGGAAATAAGCTGCAAAGTTGTAGATTAACAGATTATAACATTCTAAAAAATTCAGAAAACCTTGAATTTTATATATTAATTGGTTATTAAACTTAGATTTGAATAACTGTTGGTTAAAGCAGTTAATTGATTAATCCATTGTCAGTTTTAACCAGATTTGACCCCTCTGTTTACAATTGAAAATGATTGTCTATCTAGCTGTGACTTGGTACCTATCAGGAAACGTTTTTTCCTCCATTTTCTTTATTAAAAGTTTGAGAAATTTGTTTAATAGGGTCAGAATTATCCCACAGTATTCATGAGTTTTCCTGCCTCTTGTCAGTGAGTTAAACATTGGTGTATCACGTGTACTAGTTAAATACTGGTATATATGCCTACTGGTATATTGTTTGATCTTCTTGAAAACAACTGCCTCAAGATGTTAAATAGGATTTTTAATTACAGAACATAATCACCAGGATTCAATGGATATGGATGAGGATTGGAACAGTGAATGTCATTGTAATACAAGTGCCAATCTAAAACCTTTAGAACGAAGGAGACAGAGAGAGCACAAAAGATGTTTGGCTCATTCACTTGTTGGAACTCCAAATTATATAGCACCAGAGGTTTTGATGAAGCCAGGTAGGTTTAGCTATTATTTTGTCTTTTGCAAAGATAGTATTATTTAATATAAAATTAATAAGTTTTTTGTTAGGTACATAGGGTAATTATAAAGAAACTTTGCTTCTCACAGTTTTGGCTAAAATTACTTAATTAAATTAATTACTAAAATTACCACAACATGGATTCATAACCACAAATTGTTTAATCCTTTACAACAATCAGAAATTTATAGCAAGTAATTTCATTAATTTTATATCTACATCCAGGAAAAAAGAAAACATTTTTAAATTCACTTTTTCATAGATGTGGAGAATTGGTAAACGAAGTTGCATTAATTGATTTTCCCAAATTTTTTTCCCTTTTAAGGTTACACCCAACTGTGTGATTGGTGGAGTGTTGGAGTTATTCTTTATGAAATGTTAGTTGGACAGCCTCCGTTCCTAGCAAATACTCCTGCAGAAACACAATACAAAGTAAGAATTTTATATTTGTTTTTAAATAAAAGTTGGAAGAGTTTTATGCAGAGGGTGATCAGCCATGATCACATAGCAATCTGCAGACAAGTAATGGTGTGTTTGATTCTAGAGGAAACCATTTAGATACTGACCATTTTGATTGAAAATAGTATTTTTTAACATTAGTATAAATAAAAAGTTTTTTAGACACATATATTTCATGTGTATAAATATTGTTTGATCTTAAGTGTAAATTTAGGACCCTTTTCCAAATGTGATTGAGGATGTCTGGAATTATATTCTCTATCACAATTTGCTCTCTTATTGTAACACAAATTATAAGGATTCTTATTGTGTAGGTGATGTTTTTTACATATTTCCACATGAAAAAATCCAAAATCGTGAGTTCAGGAATTGTTTGAATCTCTAATCATGATTATGCACGTATTAGTATTAATAGTGGCAAATTATGCAAGAAAGCAAGCTTATGCCGTATCACAAAAAAAAAAAAAAAAAAAAACTTCATTACACCTATCCATTCCCCTCCAGTAGTTTATTTAGTTCTTCCTTGAATTTATTCAAACTATCCACTTTCACAACAATGAATGGAAGCTTGTTTCAACAATCAGCCACCTTTTGGCTGAAGGCAAATGTCTGCACATCTATTCTGCAATTATTCTTTCCTCAATTTGAATTTGTGCCCCCCCCCCCATATGTGTATTATAAGCAAGTGGAAGAATGCCATCAACATTAAGCATATTTACTCCATTCAAGGCCTTAAATAGACACTGCAATTTGCATAATTGAAGCCTTTCTTGATAAAAGCATCCCTTTGTCCCCTTTACCAACGTCATTGCCTTTTTCTGTACTCATTCCAGCAGCTCTACATCCTTCTTAAATGAGATCTCCAGACCTGTATGCAGTACTCAAGATGTTTCCTGATCATTGCCTTATACAATGGAATAATCATCTCCTTCTCTCTACTATAAAAATTTCTGCATATCATTGACAAAATTCCATGAGCTGTCTTGGTAGCCTGTCTGCACTGCTCAGAGTACTTCATATCTGACTGGGGTGCCTCCGTAGCCAGGTGGGCAGGAGCAGTGCGTAGCACACGTTTCTTGAATGAACTACTGGTCTGTGAAATCACTTGAATTCTTCTGAATTTGTGGCTAATTAATGACTGTCGTGTTTATTTACTGAGGCTTGTATATGTGTATCTGTGACCCCTATTGCAGTTAATTGAATTGATAAAAAAAATATATTCGAAGCTTCATAATTATATTTAATACAAATAGGTGAAGTTGATATTTTTTCTTTTTTATTTTCATCATTCTTTTTTTAGTTTCATTTGTAAATATTTTTAAAAATAATAGTCCAAATATTCAGTCGAACTCTTATTTTTGTTTTAAAAAATGCTCTTTTTTGTTCTAAAATATCCTTTTCCCTATTACTTTGGAATTTTCTCACTTTGTATCGTATATGAGCTATATAATATTGGTGTAAGCACACCACAGAAAACTCTTAAACAAAAAACTACATTAGTAGTTTGAAGGGCATCATTTTATCTGTATCTCATATTGTGCTCTTCCTTCGCAACAAGTTGCCATGTATGCACTACCTCGAATAAGTAACACCCCACTAAAAGAGAAGACTATTGTTACTTATTCTCAGTGGGCACCACCACCACCACCACCCAGACGGCACCATTTCAAGGCTTGTTGGCTTTTCATCAGTGGGCGGGCAGGTACCCTGGTATTGCAGACATGACAATCCTACAAACTATTAATGTAGTTTTTTTGTTTAAGAGTTTTCTATGGTGTGTTTTTACACCAATATTATATAGATTATTATACTCTTAAAGATACGATGCCTTGTTGCATTTAATTTTACTTAAATGTTATCACGTACACCTTCTGGCATCTCTCATATTGTGGGATTATCTTCACAACTGGATTGTCATGATTGAACCTGCATGCAGTCTGCAGTACCTGCGCACCCACCGGTGAAAGGCCAACAAGCCTTGAAACGGTGCCGAAGCTGCATGTTTGCATGTAATGAAAGGAGCGTGAAAGAGGGGGACGACACTAGAACCCATGTAGGGCAAGCCAACTCCAGGTGGCTGCCAGCCTGGTGGTCACATGGACTGGGCCTTCCCCGGAGTGTCTGTGGGAGAGTGAGCAGCCCAGTTGGGTTGCTTTTTTTTTTTTTGGGTAGTTTTTGGCACATAGGCTTCTGTGGCCATAATGCACCTCCCAGGGTTTTTGCAGTACTTTGATTCAAGCCCAAGGTGGGAATCAAACCCGCGACCTTTGGGTTGCCAGGCAGGCACTTGACCCACCCGGCTAGCCCTGTTGGCTTTTGGGTTGCTCATTCTATTTCATTATATTCCCTGTGACTATCCAGTTGTGAAGATAATCCCGCAAATATGACAAATACGAGTGGATAAGGGTGACTATCCAGTTGTGAAGATAATCCCGCAAATATGACAAATACGAGTGGATAAGGGTGACTATCCCTTTCTGTTTCTTACAGGGGACAGGGAGCATTAGCATTAGTAGAGGCGTATGATGCAAAAAAGCAAACTTATGCAGCATCAGCCAAAAAAAAAAAAAAAAAAAAAAAACCCACTCCCATTTCACCCCTCCATTCTTTCAAAATACCTGTCCAGCTGAGCCTTAAATTTATTTAGGCTATCAACTTCCACAACAAGGGATGGAAGTCTGTTCCACCAACCAACTACCCACTGGCTAAAGGCAAATTTCCACACATCTATCCTAGATGTCTTTCCTCAATTTGAATTTATGCCCTCTCAGATGATTATTCTGAGCAAGAGGAAGAATCCCATCGGTATTGAGCATGCTCAAACTATTCAAAACTTTATACACCTCTATCGGATCACCTCGCCGGTGCCTAGTCTCCAGACACTGTAATTTGCAAAACTTAAGCCTTTCTTCGTAAGAGCAACCCTTTGTTCCATTCACTAATCTTGTTGCCCTTCTCTGTACTCGTTCCAGCAGCTCTACATCCTTCTTGAAATGAGGCCTCCAGACCTGTATACAGTACGCAAGGTGTGGCCTGACTATTCATTGCCTCATTGCCTTATACAAGGGAATAATCACCTCCTGAGTATGGGGAGTTTTTTTCCCCCTCCTCAGAACCATATAGAGCACTATTATTCCAAAGCAGGACCCATATTGAGTCCTTGATGGGTTTAATTTTACCGAAATATCCGAGAACTGGAAAGCATGTCTGGTTTAACCAGGATGCCTACCTGCCCACTGATGAAGGCTAAATATCCAGAAATGGCACAAGTGGGAAGAATTTAATTATTGTTGTGGGACCCCGATTGGGTAATAACAGTCCTCGGTGGTGGGGACGCATTTCCTAGTCGGGGTATGGAGCTTTGAGTTTGTGTGTGAGAATTAAGACTGACTATCCCTTTCATTCTTCTACGGCATCTTTTCCTCTTCCTCTCTTACTGTCACTTTCCTACCTCTTTCTTTCTTTGCTCAGTCCCATAGGGATATTGTGAAGATAGCTGAGATCTTTATCCCATACTATTTTCAAAAACGGTGCCATCTGGGTGGTGGTGCCCACTGAGAATAAGTAACAATAGTCTTCTCTTTTAATGAAGTGTTAACTTGTTCGAGGTAGTGCAATATATGGCAACTCATTGTGAAGGAAGAGCACAATGAGATACAGATAAAATGATGCCCTGCAAACTACTAACGTAGTTTTTTGTTTAAGAGTTTTCTGTGGTGTGTTTACACGAATATTATATAGATTATTATACTCTTAAAGATATGATGCCTTGTTTCCATTTAATTTTACTTAAGTATATGAGCTAGTATATGGATTTTCCAGTGAAACCTTGAGGCAGTAACAGAAATAGGAAATTTAAATGTAAGATAAACAAATATATATACATTGCCATAACCATACAAGTCATTGTTTTCTGATTAAATAGATGTATTTTTTAGGATTTGATGTTTTTTGTATGATTAATAAATTGGTAGAATATATTTCCTAATTTTTTCAATTTCTTGAAAGCAGGTTTTTTTAATACTAATAATGAAATATGAAATAATATTCTTTTTCACTATTTTTTTTTTTTTAAATTTTATTTATTTATTGTACTAGGCAGTCCCATCCTTTAAATCAATTGCTAATACACAGTCATCGATAAATTTATTGCAGGTTCTTGGAGATGACCCTAATAAAACAGAATTGAATTATTTACTTTCCTAAATCGCATAGGAATATATCATAAAATATAGTTATTATTTCATATTCACATTTAGAAAGACACAATATGGCCCTAGCAGCCTATGTATTATTAAACTCAACAACAACATCCCATCCAGCTTGCTGCACCCGTGCCATTATTTACATACTGTATACAGATAATTACATTTCCACATTGTACAGATTGCTTCATCATTACATATTGAAGTTCCACACTTCATGTGCCCACTCCATTATAGGGTATTGAAACCCTACAGTTTATATAACTTATTAAAGTTCTGCATATCATGTGACCACTCTATTATAATTGTTTTAAATGTTTTTTTCTTTATTTAATTTTTTTTTTTATATTAATTTATCATTACCTTTTCAGGTTATAAATTGGCAGTCTACGCTTCACATTCCAAAAGCTGCTAATTTATCTGTAGAGGCAATCGATCTCATTTTCCAACTTTGCTGTGGACCTGAAAAAAGGCTTGGAAAAAATGGTGTAGAGGAAATCAAGCATCATCCATTCTTCTCTGATATAGATTTTGGTGGGAATTTACGTAAACAGCCTGCTCCCTATATACCTCGTATCTGCTCTCCAACAGATACTTCCAATTTTGATCCAATTGAAAGTGATAAATTAAAAAATTCTGATTCTGTGGATGAGACAGAGGTAGAAGATTTTTCTGAGAATGGGAAACATCCAGAGCATGCTTTTTTCGAATTCACATTTCGCCGTTTCTTTGATGATGGTGGTCATTTTTATCCTCTAAAAATCAATGAAGAAATGGATAGTAAAGCTTCACCAGTGTATGTATAACTGCTGTTTTGGAATACAGCAGTAATTATATAACCACTGTATTTTATCTGTTTGTGTATTATGGTTTACTCACTGTATTTTACTTTATTTTATGCTTTATAAAGCATTCACAGTACGAATGACAACATAATTCTGGAATATAAAAAATGTTAGCAGTGTAGTAATGGAAAGCTTTTTTTTTTTTTTTTTTTTTGCCATTATTATAATTTTATTAAGTAGGAATTACAAAACCGGAGATAATTCCTAAATAGCAAAACATTTAATATTTATGATTAGAATATGGGAAGTCATGTCTCTTTCACTCTCTTTCTCTCCCTTGTCACTGTGAAAGCCTACACTCCAGTGCTTCACCAGGTCACACTTTCGCTGGTGCTATTTGTTTATTACTGTATTAATCCTAGATTATTATATTGAGTACCAGCAAGAGAATCAGCTGCTCAAATACAACGTTCAACAGGATATGTGCATCATTGAATTATTTCATATGAATTGCACAGCATGCAATACTGTTATTTCAGAATGTTGTTACGGAAGAATATCATTAAATTTTTTCAAACGAGGAAAATGCATAACTCTACTATGTTTTTGGTACTTTTCTTTTGGATTAAAAATGATCAAAAACTGCTTTTATAGGCACTTTACAATTACATATACATTTGTATAAATATACAAAAAAGTATAGTTGCAGAAAAGTTTTATATGTATATGGGTGGCATGCAACAACCACATAATCTCCTGAATACTACAGTTTTGCCTTTGATAATAGATTGAGCCATTTTTTTGATAATAGTAGTATGTAGATAACAAGGTACTCTTATGTTGAAGTGACCTGTGCAATTTGTAACTTTTCTAATAATTCATTATTTTTAGATGTTTGGTATCTGGCAACAAAGAGCATCTACTTGCTGCAGTAGAAGGTTAATATTTGCATTTGGGATCATGTTTACATTCTTATAAATTAGCATTGAGTCCCATCATTTATGTAGAGAACAAACATGAGTAAATGAACTTTGCACTTTATTTGTAGGATTAAATTAGTTTATTTACAGAATATCTTTACTTTAAAGTTTGTTAGTTTAAGGTAGTAATTGTTCTGTGAATAAACTAAGGCAGTACTACCAATTTATTGCAAAGTCCATTTATTTTATATTGACAAATAAATTTTAGTACAGTAAAACTTCCCTATTTAAAGTTTCTCTGTAGGACAAAGTTTTTATATGATTAGGTTTTTACACATTATTTATTTAAAATTATTAAAATATATTTTTGTAGGTATTTCTATTTATAATATGAATGAACTATTATAAACCAAGTTGCCACGATAACAAAATTTTCCATAAATAAATTACAGTGTTAATGGTAAGAACAGTACAATGTCATGCTGTACAATATTTTAGTAGTAGTTATGCTGCTAGTTTTAAACATACAGTAATAATACTGTGGCTGTATGTAGTCAAGTGGTCATTGCGGGAGAGCAGTAAAAGTAGTACGTTCATTTTGATTGGCCATAGTTCAAGCTCGTGATCATTAGATACAGTTAGCGATTATATTCTTTTTGAAATCTAACTGTAAACTCCTCTGACTTATGTGGTTGTGATGGGGGGGAAAAAACATTACTAATCTATTTACTTAACCTTTTCATAGGTATAATGATTTTTTTTAGCATGCATTTCTACTTAAGTTAAGTTCTAAAATGTTTTATTTCACTATATATAATTTGTATAATTCTGAAAATTCCTTAAATGTTTTAGACAGCTTGTGCAGTTCAAAAAACCCTTAAAGAACTATTTTTTTGTTGAAGCATTTCTGTTTTAAAATTACACAGAATTAAATAACTTCATATTTGGTTTTGCTACTAGTATTGCTAAATGAAGTCTGACCGTCTCATTAGCTATAAGCTAAATTTCTTTATTGTTAAATTATTTTAACTGATGTATAAATGATGTACTGTGCTGCTACATGCATAATACATATTTTCGTAATCATGAAATATATAAAAAAAAAAAAAAAAAATTAAAAATTTAGACATTCTGTATGATTTCATCAATAAATCAATAATAATGTAATATGATAAATAATCTATTTACTTAACCTGTTCACAAGTACATCTTGGGTAATTTTGATCCACATGTTTTTTGTGTCTACATAATTTGTAGAGCACAAATTATTCTGTCCACTCAGCAGAAAGTTTTGTTGAATTTTCTCTCAGTAACTCACAACGCTTTGCAATTTTCTCTGTTAAAATATATATCAGGGTGTGGCTTCTCCTGGGATCCATATATCTGACATGATAGAATCAAATAGAACCTTAACCCTTTTGTGAGTGAATTCCTGAATGTTTTGTGGGCTTTCAGTAGTGAATTTGCTATGTGTGTGGGCCAGGTAGTAAGTGAATTTTGAAAACTACATAAATGCTTTTAAATAGTAATTTGGTTTTATTTTGATTTGGGTGCCCAATGTTACAGTAAAATTATTGTCGAAAATCAAAATCAGAATTTAAAAAAAAAAAAAAAAAAAAATCATGAATTTCTGAATTTGAATCCTGAGAATTCAGCTTTTGTAAGCTCAGATACAGAAATAGCTGGCAGGTGCGCTTTCCTCCTCCAATTTTCAAAGCTATTTTTGTGCTGCCATCTGTTACAAACTGTCTGTGGTTACACAGAAACACAGATGAGCTAGCATCACTTACTGGAAGATATTTAGTTCTTACATAAACATTAATTGAAACATGCATGAAATTACCTTGAAGAATGTATATATGCATATGTACTCTGGGGAGCCTGCATGTGAAAAAACAGGTATGTAGAGCAGTGAGTCCAGAGTTTACTTCACATTATCATCAAAATGACAGTCATTTTGGACGAAATGACTGACGAAAACCACATGGACAAAAAACTGACATGTTTTTGAATTACAATAGTTCAAAATTTCTATATATATTCATAATGGAAACAGTACAAAATGATTGATGGGTTTAGAATGCCAAAAGATCAAAAACACCAAATCGGCTAAAATGGTGATTGCTGCTATGTAAAATGTATCTGTTATTAACAATTCGTGCAAAACATTTTTGGTGAAAATTTTTTGAAAAGTTTTAGTTATCACCAAGCAGTTAATTAAATGTTTTCATGACTGAAACGTTGATTTATCTAGTAAGTTCAATGATGAACTCATTCTGAATTTTTATTAGATGTTTCTTAGTTACACAAGTACCATAGAGCAAGACCATGAGAAATCATATCTGGATGCTTTATTAGTTGTATGGTATAGTTGTTTTCTGAGCAGGTTTAATATATGATAGTTTCTCTTCCATTTGCCTCATTATTGCTACGGTTTCTTGGTAATTGATCAGAATCAGATTGTATGGTGGGTAGAAATACCCTTAGGATAATAACTGGTAAACTTATACCCACATTATTATTGTTCTCACACACATGAAACTGTTACTGATTTCTGCAACTTGACCTTCTCCCTTTCTGTGACAGTATAATCATGGATTCCATCCCATAAATTCATTCCAAATTAGATGTTTCAGCAGTGTAAACTGTTTCTCATGATTGTTGAAGAGTCAGGATATTGTAGAGTTATCGGTGATCAGCTGAATCTAACAACTCATCACAGTCATCCATCTTTTGTCCCTGTTCTACTCATTCCTACTCACTGTGCAGATTCACCATCCCTCCCCATGCCTTAGCTGCCAATGCGCCATTAAAATCCAAATCAATCAATCAATCAATCCCCTCCTCCTCCCATACTGTTTCACCATTACCATGAGATTGTAGGAGTGTTAAGAGAAGTATGATGCCTTGGAGATGTATCATGGTGTTCCTGTACAGAAGATAACTATAATAGAAGCATTTAATTGTATGCCATGATTATTCTTTATAATACTTAATGTAACAAACAAACATGTATATTTGGTAATCAAATATACATGTTTGTTTGGTTGGTTGGTTGGTTATATATCCATGTCTTCATCATGATTACAGTTCCTAATCATAGTGGACCTTTCTATATAAGATGAGTGTGGGAAAGGGTTGACTGCAATATTCAGTAACTCATTTAATAGATACATTTTAAATTACAATATTGTAATAGGTTTGCATTTTAACTTGTTATAGATTATTTTAATCCTGTTGGCATCCTGACCTGTCAGTGTTTTGACCATGTTGGAATTTAAGTATTTGAATTTCAATACTTGGCATCTTGGGCTTTGATTATGTCAGTGATTTTAACTGCTGCATTTTGTACTTTTCATTGTTTTGACATCTCAGATTTCTTCTTTGTCAGCATTTCGATATTTCAGCATGTTTAACCATGTCAGTTTTTTGATTGATTGTTGGCATTATGACTTTTGGAAGTTTGATTAAAATACTGCATTTATACATAGATACTCAAGAAAAGGGTTAAAGAACCTATTATTCTGCCTTGCACCTGATTCATTTGTTCTTGGTGGTGTTACTGAAACAAAAACATAGGTTTCCCACCTGTTTTTGTTTACATAATTTTTTTGGCCTAATTTGTCCACAAAATATGTTTCTGATCAATTGTCTGAGAACATATTTCCCAACTTATAGCAAATTATAGGAAAATCCATTTTATTTAATATTACTTTGTGTTTTCCAGGAACATATCTATTAAGCAAGACCATATTCAACAACCTTCTAGCAAAACATGTTTTTGGCAGCATTACTGTATCACACATATCTTTGAATAGCAAGCAAGCACAAAGCAACTTTTGAGTTCTCTTGAAAAAAAATTATACATTAGCATTTGAGATGGCTCTCATTTGTCTCCATAAAGTAGAAAACCACAGATTCAGTCTTCCCATTGATGCTTTTGCATAATGCATATGTTTAAGTGTCACAAAAATGGTATTTTTCCCTTTGGCGTAGAATTTTTATTTTGATGGAAGAATAATTGCAGCACAGGCTGATAACAGTAATAATTTGTTACTGAGTGGTTGGATGTCTAAAAAATCGATTATAAATCAAATTAAAGAGATTTTTTAGCACTTCCCCATATCTTTTAAAGGTAACCATTTTATGATTCTTTTCTCATTTTTACAGACTCTTCAGTTTTGAGTTTTCTTTAGCACTGCATGGATTGCAAAGTTTGTATTTGCATGAGTGATAACTTATAATCCTGATTTTTCATACTCTTTTTGACACAAAAAAGTGTAAAAAGCCTTGCTCAGATATGTTAATTGTAAATGTTTCAGGCTCTTATTAGCGACAGTAATTGACTGAATAACTTTCACTAGGGACATTAAGCCAAGCTGAAAAATGTGATATGCTTATTTATATTCATTTAAAGAATATAACGTAAAACCAATCAGTATTGATTACAATATTTTTGAAATGACAGTTTGTATTATATTTATGTATGTATGACGTCTTTTGTGAAGATGGTGTTTTTACAATTTCAAAAAATATGATTTACATTGGTAGTAGAAAGATAATTTAAGCCTGACATTTAAAGAAACAAGAAAAACCAAAATAAGCATGTGTGTGTGTATATACATATATTAATTTTATCAAAAAATTTTTGGATCACAGTTAAATGTCTAAAGCAGTTAGCCTAAAGACCTAGAAATTATCAAGATTATAAAATGTTTAAATGTGCACTATCTTTTTCCTTAGCAATATTAACTATAATTTGCTGGGGCTAAGTTGGGCTCCCAGAAAACCTGAGTACTAGATTCTCAAGCTCAAGCACAGTTTTATTTCACTCTGTGTAAAACTGTATAAAAATTTTTATACAATTTTTAGCTTATATATATATCATTGCCTATCTTTGTGCAAGAAAGGCATAATTCTTGCTTAGCACTAAATGTATGCAGAACATACTTAAATCTAATAATTTAGACAGACTGATATACTGTATAATTTAGACAAATTGTTATATATATTTGCTTATTTTTTGTAAGTTAAAAATAATATTTCGGTTTATGGACTGAAGCATCATTTAAGTGAAGTAACGAGATCAATTAGTGCCTAGTTTAAATCAAAAAGTTTTTTGAAGACCTGTGTGTATATATATATATATATTTGTCTTTAAACTCATTTATAGATATTTAGAAGCAATATAACAACAGAGAAAGCTAATTTATTTCTAATTTAGTAAATATACCTGGTGACCATTTAAAGATGAAGTAATTAAGAAAATACTACAGAATATTAAGATTTTATAAATCATACGGAAAGATAAAGGCTGATTTTGTTTCTCTCTCTCCTGTATTGAGTCTGTTTAAAATATATACTTACTGATCAACATTCCATATCTATGCCTTCTATTTATAAAATATATGACCAGCTGTGATTCCAGTTTATATAATAGTGTGTGTTTGTAATATGTGTAATAATTTCTATTTTTATAGTGAAGAAAACAAAAAAATATATATACTTTTTGGGGATAATATTTTGAGATGAAAGTATGGTAAAAAAAATTTTCAACTTTTATACATTCAGTTAAGTGCTAAATGGAACATCTTGACTTAACTGTTCAATAAGTAAAATCTGTAACCTTAATGATGCAGAGGGATTTATATATATTCAGAGGATTCTTGAATGTTGTATTTGTGATTATATATTTAAGCTCATAATCACTTATGTATGAACTGTAACTAACTACATAATTACTTATGTATAAACTGTACTACTGCAACAGTAACTACATTAATATTTTTATTAATGGAGAATCAGATAAGGTTTTCATGTCTTGTTTGTAAGTATTTTGCTACTTTTGGAGAAATTTAGTTACAGTGTTTAAAATGTCTACATGAATTTAAAATAAAATAAAGTCAACGTCCCCAACTCCCCCCACTTCTAAGTAAAGTTTATTTTACCACATAATGGAAAAAAAATATCCACTTATCTTGTTTTTGGCATCACAGAAATATAATGATTGTAAATAATTTTACTTTGAGGAAAAATCTGAATGAAAATTTTCAAGTTTTGTGTTGAAAAATTGGAAACTAGTTCCTATAGTTTAGTTTTTTTGGTTACAATTTGTTTCAAAAATGGCTTATTGAATTTAAAGTTTCTAGGAATACATAATATCATAACAATTAGGTTGCCTACTAATAAAAAGAAAATTTTGGAATTAAACTGCAATGCAACGTAACTGCTGATTTACTGATAGTAATTAATAAAACTGGAATGAATGTTATGCAGCCTGTTTAATAACAGTAAAATATTTTTTCTGCTAATTTGCAATATCTTAACTATGTATATTTTCATTAATGAATTTCATTGAAGATATTTTTCAGCTTTCATTTTTCTTTTTTTTTGCATGTTAAAAATATTTATTGTAGTTCATTATATATCAGAATCTTTTCACACAAATGCTGTTTATCAGTTTCTTAAAATTAAATCCATACCTTCTGCAATTTATGATTTTAGTGTTGGGCATGTATACTTAAACTTCTTAATGCATTTAAATTGTGTCCCCTCTCCTCTCATTCCTCATGCAGTTCAACTAAATTTGTGTGTTAATTTAGCAGAGAGGCTTTTTTGATATTGTAAACAAAAGTATCAATTGTCATCTTGTAAATAGTGTATAGTTCTTGCATTACATTACATCTTCTCAATTGTATATAAAGTATGTTGGATGAGTTCAGAAACTGCTATAAATGTGATGACATTTGTATTAGCAAAGCATTAAACTAATTTTGTACAAAGCTGGTAATAAAACTTTGTTATTTATAGTAATCAAATGTGATGTAGTAACTTTAATCACTCATTTGATGTAGTACTTGTGAATGTCACTTAAAACCTATTTCTGTTTTTCTAACAAAAATGTTTTAATTGAGTTACCTTTTAAAGCATTTATTTACAATAATTTCCAAAAAATTTTTAGATACAAGAATCTTCTCTTCTTTCTGTCACTTCTCAACTTTCTCCAGGGCTTCTGGTGGTGATGAATGAAATTATGTTAAAGCATAATTTAAAAACTACAGAAACACTGAAACATATAGAAAACTTTTATGTAGCATCTTGTGGATGGTACTGCTGGATAGATTACTTTGATTACAGACACATATGCTATATTTTAATTATTTAGAATCTGAAGATTTTATAAATTGGTAAAGATACTTATATGAGCAGCTCCGAGTCTGCACCCACATTTTTTATTAAATGTTGTAATCGTGCATTATGTTCTCTAAAAAGCTTGTTTTTAAAAACATTTCTCTAAAAACAAGCTTTTTAGAGAAATTACAAACTATTTCAACCCTGTCTTTCTGCCCCCAAACTCAGGTTTTTCTTTTGAGTATAATATAGCACATTAGGCTATATTACATGCAATTTACAGATACAATACACCAGTCACTTATCTCAAAAACCCCACTTTAATAACCAAGTTTCTTAAATTCATATAATATGAGTGTCCTACCTGAGCAAGAGTTTATATGTCCGTGGGTCTATGACAGTCAATGGTTTTTACTTATCTAAAGGGGTCCCTGGTATCTGAGTCCTTGCAGTTATGAGGTTGCAAATAATACATGAAAAACTACGAAAACATAAAAAATATAATAGTATTTATGTACTTTGTTTTGACTTACTTTGGAGCACTCCACTACATAATTGACTGTTTCTGTCCTGCTCTTCCTGCGAGTATCCTGTTGACTCGACTCCCTCTACCTATGGTCAGTTTCTCATTTACTGTTGCTTGTAAGTAGATGTCTGATATTTTCAATAATTTTTACGTTAAGCGAATGCTTAGTTTTCTTAACCATGCATTCAAAGAAAAGTGCTGATGATAAAACATAAAAAAAAAACCACCCCAAAGTTATTGTTTAGATGTTAAATTAGAAGTTATACGTCATAAAAGAAGTGGAGCATGAGTAATCCATACACGTTATGAAAATTTGGTTCCTGTTTTAAGTGAAATTTTCTGGAACCAGTTATCCTCAGGTATTAACCATGTATAAGGGTGATTGCAGCCAACATTTTAGTTTGTGTAAAGCTTATTATTTAGATTTGTTATTGTTATCAAATATTATGAGACCCTTGTTTTTGGAATAATACAAGAACTATCCATTAATTCTTGCTTATAGGGAAATTATAATGACGTATACTCAGTAATTTGTATTAATAGCTCAACAGTCACTTCTCCAGTTTCCTTATGAGTAAGTACATTTAAAACACCTTGTATAGAAAACAACACACATGCACGCGTGTGTGTTGTTTCCTATACAAGATGTTTTGCGCGCCATATATCAGTTTTACAAGAAATAATTTGTAAAATTTAAAATTCTTAACCCAGCAGTGATTGCATCCCAATTTGTTGCAGTGGAAGTAACATTGCAACTGACAGGGCTAGCCGCGTGGGTAAAGTACCTACCTAGCAACCCAAAGGTCGTGGGTTTGAATCCTGCCTCGGGCTTGGATCAAAGTACAGTAATACCCCGACTTACGCGGTTCTTAATTTTTTCGTTTGGCAACACTGCCGCCCACTATCTTCAAGGTCGTTTTTCATATGCTATCGATATACGGTGCGACGGCAGAGAGTGAGAGCGAAAGAAGAACAAAATTCAACTTTGCTGCCGCATGAGCTGCACACATATACAAGAATTTGCATTCCAACTGTCATATTTATATGTGTACGTTCGAATTCTTGCTCAACTTTTGTCAGAAATTACATCGTTTTCACAAAGAAAAAAACTTTCCAGGCTTTAAGGTTTCCAAAGACCGATTGACAGTGATGGTTGGCGGGAATGCAGCTGGTGACTGCAAGTTAAAACCTCTCTTAATCTATCGCTCCGAAAACCCAAGAGTCTTAAAAAATATATCTAAAATTAGCTTACCAGTGATTTGGAAGTCAAATCATAAAGCTTGGGTGACAGCTTCCGTTTTTGAGGACTGGTTTGGTCACCACTTCATACCCGAAGTCGAACGTTATTGCAAGTCTAAACAGATTCCATTTAAAGTGATACTTCTTATTGACAATGCACCCGGTCACCCTCCTGCCACCATAATTAATTTCGACCCACATGTGAAGGTTGTGTTTTTGCCTCCAAACACAACCAGCTTGCTTCAACCGATGGACCAGGGAGTCATCAAAACATTCAAGGCCTACTACATGAGGCGTTCGTTTGCACGTCTGAATGAAGCTATGAGACAAAATAGTGGAATGTCTGTTAAAGACTTTTGGAAACAATTCAATGTTTTCGATGCCGTAAGAATCATTGAAGAATCTTGGGATGAAATTCACAAAAAAACATTGAATGGTGTCTGGAAGAAACCTTGTCCATTTTTTTTTTTTTCAAAAACGAGACGAAAACAACGCCAGAAACTGATCATGTCGCTCATATGATAGAAGAAGTTGTTAATCTTGCCAGGCAATTAGATTTGGAAGTCAATGGTGATGATGTCAACGAGCTGTTGGATTCACCTAGTGAGGAGCTGACAATGAATGAGCTCATAGAGATGCGTGAGCAAAATGTCACTGAATTATCTGACATTTCAGACCCAGTTCCACCAGAAAAGCACATGACAATTGCAATCTTGACAGAAGGTCTCACAGCTCAATTGAAAAGGGCTTAAAAATTTTAGAAAACAGACCCCAACGAAGAACGCATTATAGCTACAAAGCAAGGAATAAAAAATTATTAGCTTGCTACGAAGAAATTCTGCGTGAAAAAAAGGCGCTATGTCGTCAGACGAATTTGTTAGATTTTATGAAGCCATCGACAACGAAATAACTTTTTTACGTAACTCATTTATTTTTTTAATACATAATTTGTATTAATATGTATAAATAACTGCAATTTTATTAAACATTTTTCTTTTAAACTAGTGTTTTTGTTAGTCCTTGGTCCCAATTAAACAAAATTTATATGCAAAGTTGTACCCCGACTTACGCGTAACTTCGGGGTATTACTGTACTGCAAAAACCTTTGGAGGTGCATTATGGCCACAGAAGCCGATGCGCCAACAACTACAAAAAAAAAAAAAAAAACTTGTCAGTTGCAATGTTTTTTATCCATGGAAAAAAGTGTTGGATTTCTTGAATTCTGCTTGTAGTATACATTTATGTCAATAAGCTCAGCTTTTTCTGAGAAATACAGGTTTATTATATTCCTTTGATAGAAAGACAGATAAAAATAAGTTAAAATAAACATACATCGATAGCTTTCGACATAGGTTGCCTTTCTTCAGTTTAAAAACATTGGTACAAAATAAATAATAAAGAATGCCCAGTATGGTGGTCATACAAAGTGAACAGGTGCTGACAACAATCAGCAGTGGAAGTAGAGGCTTGTGGCTGCAATTGCAAAGCTTGGGTTTGCTGTGTGCACCAACGTCCATCATTCAGGAGGATGGCTGCTTCAATAATGGGATGGACATGACCTCCTTTGTTCCGGTTAAAAGAATCGCAAGTTGTAATGTGTAGTGATTCTAACCAGACGAGACAGCGGTACTGATGAGAATGGTCAATAATCTTAATGTCATGTCGGGGGTTGACCAGAAGTGTTCGGAGATGGCTGGAGTGCTCCACATCAGTGGAGCGGATCGCTCTCTCGTGCTCAGCAACTCAACCTTTGGTGAATCTGGCAGAAGACTCAATGTAGCAGTCATGGCAGGAAATGTACACTGAACTTCTCTGTAAGAGTGGAGGAATTGGTGTCTTTACCTTTGACACAAGGGACCACAACTTCCTGCCTGGAAACTGCAGGCACTATACATTATTTTTTAATAGATTGGCATACATATTGCATCCAGATTTTTATATTGTAATTAGAAAAATATATAAAAAAGATGTTTTTTTAATGCATGTCATTTAAAAAAAAAAACATAAAAATAATAATGTTCTGCTGAAGATTAGAAAAAAATAACATAGCCATACAATAGAAACATGAAACTAATAGTTTCTTCCATTTTCTAGTGCAGAAAATGATTAAGAATGTGAAATTTTAAAATTGTGCATATGCATATATTTCTGCTTATATATTAAGTGTGGAAGCAAAAGTATGCTAGCTGACCAGGTAAAGTGCCTGCCTGGCAACCCAAAGGTCGTGGGTTCGATTCCCGCCTTGGGCTTGGATCAAAGTACTGCAAAAACCTTGGGAGGTGCATTATGGCCACAGAAGCTCATGCGCCAACAACTACCAAAAAAAAAAAAAAAAAAAAAAAGTATGCAGCAATTTTTATTAATTCTGCTCAAAATTAAGGGAAAAAAAAAAAAAAACTGTTAGTCATAAAATATAAACATGAAACTATTAGGCACTTCAGTTTGAGTTGATAAAATCATTAAGGGCATGAAAATTTTAAATTTTAAATGCACACATATTTGCTTAATAAGTATGGCAGCCAAAATATACAGCTACTTTTAATAATTCTACTGAAAATTTAAAAAATATATACAATAAAAAAAAAGTCATGAAATTATCAGGCACTTTGATTTTAGAATTGATAAAATTGTTAAGCATTCAAAATTATACATACATATTTCCACTTGTGTATCACATGGTGTGTGTGTGTGAAACAAATTATGCTTGCATGCATTTTCCATTTAGTATTCTGTTTTTGGTATACTGCTAACAAAAGTCTGCAGACTCCCAATATGTATTCAGCAGTATTTCTTAATTCAAATTTGACTATAGAAAAAAAAAAAAAAAAGTTGAGTTCTTTGAGGAGTAGAATTAGTAGTTTTATATGTTAAAAAAAAAACAAAAAAAAAAAACACTGTAAAGTTGGACTTTATCATCAACTGAAGCTCTTCACAAAAATAATTACAAGAATGATTGCACAAAAAGAACACCTCTTGCCACACTTCTTTTTCTAATCATGTTTTTGGATAATTATTCTGGAAGAGACTTAAAATATTCTTCCCAAGGATAAAACTGCTTTATATAGAAAGTAGTTTAGAGGCAAGCAAAATTGGTTTATTTCCTTGAATTAGAATGTCATGGCACTATTTCTTTTTTTTTTTTAATCCATAGGATTTTATGTGTTGTTACTTCTAGGAAACAGATTAAACTAATAATGCCACTTCCCCTTAGGAAATAGGCAAAGTAAAATGACAATTGTTCGACTCAGTTGAAAAGGGGCATCATCTCTCAGTGATGCTCCTTTGGTCTCGTGTCTGAGTTGGGAAAAAGTGGTGCACTGCATCTATCTTGTTCTTTCATGTAATTATTCTGTTGGACTTTTATGGAATTTTCTTTTGTCCTGTTAACTGAGATTAACTTCTTGTATAAAGAAGGCAGGGCATTTTTTGATTGTTAATCTTCAACCAACAAAAAAAGGGGGGGGGGATAACATTTGTCACAAGTCATCTGGCAGTTCTCGTATGACCACTGCTGGGTTAAAGTCAGTTTCATGACCATATTACCTTTAATATTATTTATATGATGACTAAGGCCCACCCTGTATTTAGTCAGAATTTCAGATATAGCTTGTACAACTCACTGCATATAAAAGTGTATTAAGAAGGTCTTGAAGTTTCACATAATTAAATGATAAGGAATGAAATTTAATATAATTGTAAATATAAATATTGTGAATATAATTTTCCTATAACTGATGAGAACAGTTATATGAAAGCATTCTGGAATGATTGCATTGTCAATGGATGCAGTCTGAAGCAAAAAAAAAAAAAAGATATAGACTTCTTAGTACTGTGCCAAAACATGAAATAATGATAAAAAAAAAAAAAAAAAAAATATATATATATATATAAATAAAATCTGATATGGTTTCAAATTACATGCTAATGTTCCAATTAATGGTTGGGGATAGAAGTTTATAGCATTTGATGGCCAGTTAGAAGATTTAAAAATTGACAAAGTAATTTGAGAAGGAGGTATTTGATGAAGCACATAATGATTGAAAAGACCCAAAGAATTAAAACCAATGGAAATCTGATATGTAAAAAATCAAGTGGCAGTGCTGTCAAAATACATAAATGTATTAATAGTTATAATCAGCTAATTAGTTAAATCCAGTATGAAATCATGACAGCTGTTTTCTCTTGTAAACTTGGGTTTTTCATCTAGCAAAACCAAATAGACCACATGCAATTTACAGACATATTACATGTGGTGCAATATGGCCCAAGTTGCTGATTTGCCTAAAACCCTACAACAGTCAACCACAACAGCTTCTGGGTTGGATGTTTCTTTTTGGAGGCATGTTTCCATATTCAAAATGGAATTTTCTTTTGTCCTGTTAACTGAGATTTAACTTTTTTTTAAAGCTGAATGTTAATTCTTAATTGGGTTAGACACCAGTTAAGAAAAGCGGGGCAAAGCAAATGACTGCCTGGAAGAATGTAATAAACCCAGCCCCCTAAGACTTGTCATAGTCATTCTTCCAGCTATGACAGGATAGGGCTTGCTGCCTGGGAGTCTAAAATGCTGATGGAACTGATATTCAAGTCCCATTTGCAAGTCAAGTAGACCAAAATTTTGAAGCCCAGTTGTTCTGCAACAACCAAATCATCTGCTTGAACCTTCATGTTGGAGTAACTGTTGATATATGACCCTATGAGCAAGATGTGGAACACTGCCTTACTGGAGCTGATCACCCAGGTATAAATCAACGTAAGAAGGGGTCAAGGTATGGTGTCCACATCATACACAGAGGAATGCTGTCCCACCGTGTCACCAGACAACACTAGGTGTACATGACTCATCTTCCGGTGCAAAAACACCACTTTGTTTATTGGAGACATGAAATAGTGAAACCCACGATTAGTCTCCACAGTAATCATGTAGTACGAGTGATGAGTTTTGGCAAAATCTATATCAAAATTTAATATTCCTTGCATTTCAAGGATACAGCTCAGCTTGAACAGTATTCGCAGGCTGGCTGTTAGATAGTCCACTGGACAGAAACTTTTGGTAACTCTCTAGGAGACATCCAGAATCAGCTAGTGTATAATCTTGCTGCTTCTGATCTGCAGGCAGTAGTGACTGGAGAGTGTTGTGTGTGTTGGGGAGGAATCATTGAAACCACATTATGTCAATGAGCTGAGTACAGTCTTACTGTGAGTACACCATATCCAAATATTTCAGAGAAATTTAAAGTGTAAGCCCAAACTTGGCATGTTTAAACCTGGACTGCAGGTCAAACTGGGAAAAGTAGCAACTCTAGGTGTAAACTGTGGTTCTTTTCTATATCACCAAGTTCATTAATTAATATAAACAGGCATAAATGCTTACATCTTAAGTTCCAACTGCTGTTGTTTTTATTTGGTTTTTAGGAGCATTAGCAACTATGGCCATATTGCTCTGGGGATATGCTGTGGTCATTCCCTGACCTTTCTGCATCCTCGATATTTAGTGGTCACGGGCTTGAACCCCGGTCTAATCAAGAAGCATGTGCTATGCACTGCTGCTTCTGGCTACAGAGGTGCCTGTTCCAACTGCACAAAGCTCTTTATGGAATAACTGCTGCCACTAATTGGGAACTTGGTTCCCCCCCCCCCTTTTTTTTTTTTTTTTTTTTTTTTGACTAGAGCATCACCAGGTCAGGACTTGTTCAAAATGCTGCCTGGAAACAGTTCATTTCTAGTGTAGCTTTCATGCCAAACATTTCAAAATTTCTTCATATGCCTTATAGTTTTGCTCATGTTCAGGTGTAGCTAGAATCTCATATGGGGGGGGGTGAAAATTTGCCCTCATATATCTACTTTTTACAATGAAAATTAATTATTTATATATATTACATATGATATTTAAAAAGGATTCTGTTATAAAATTTGTTTCATATTTTCTAAACTATTTTTGAAACAAAGAACATTTTCAGCTTCAAAGTGAGTTATACCACTGTTCAGTGCTCTGGAATGAGTACCCTATAGATTAATAATTGCTTATTGATTTTTAATTAATTCTTTTGCAATATTTATCACTAGACACCAGATTACATGTATTTGCATATAAAAATACATATTATGGCTGTTTTAATCATTAGTGTGTTATGTATAACAAGAATATTATTAGGCAACAGTGCATATTTGAGTCAGTTTTTCAGAACATCAAATATTGTTGCTTTTATAGGATAGTAGAAACAATTCAGCAAAATATTGGCAGAGAAAATAAAGGTATTTCTTGTATAAAAAAATCATTGTAAAAGCTCCTACATGCATAGCTATTTACAAAGATTTGAAAACCTCACTTTCTTCTTCCAACAGGTCTCTTTTGACAAGGTGAGAAAGTTATGTTTGCTATTATTTTATGCCAAAAAATTTTGAGTATAAAACTTTTTGATGTTTTTGATACTGCAGCTATTTGCACTGCTAAAGCATTTCTTTCAGTTTGTTTAGAAAACATTAGCTGCTCATCAACACTCATTTTAATAGGTTACCTAATGCCTATAACTGGACTTGAATTATGGAGATAAAGTGCAACTGGTAGAGAGGTGAAGTTCAGTTAAATTTCAACCATCCCTGAAGATATAGAAGAGAAAATAAATAAATTGATAACATTTTGAAAATGAACTGTATTTCATATTTAGAGAAAAATAGATGATTTTACACATTTTTAAATTTAGCCCAGTCACCTCTATCATATGTTCTTTGAGTAGACAGAGGTTCAAGCCCCCAACTGCTAAATATGGTTGATCTGTCAACCCACACTGAACCAGCGTGGCAGATTGTCCATTTCTTTCAACATGAATCATTGAGGAGGCTTCCATCCTGCAGTGGATTGATAATGGCTGCAGTTTACCTTTTTTTTTTTTTTTAAACTTCTGTTGAATGTAGAAAGATTGTTTTCTAGTTTTAAAATAATTTGAAATTAAAAATAAATGCCAGAGAGTACAGTGGATCACATTGAAAAATATATTTCAAAGTTAGTGTAAGCCAAGTTTCTGTTCAAAAACAGCTCCTTAAGTTTTTTAATTACAAAACAAACCAGTTCTTTTAGTCACAAAAAAAAAAATGATTTCCATATACTGGAATGAACATATATTTTTACAAATTCATATATTTATTCCAATAAGATTTTTTAAAAAAGATTTAATGGTATTATCACCATTACAAGATCCTTCACAAAAAATTAGGTAAAACTGTTGGGGCAAGAGAAAGAACGAAGAATTAAGTCCTACTAGGAAATTGAACGTTGAGATATTTGCATCCATATATGTCAACAATGCCACCTAATTATATAAATCGCAACTGATCTCAGTGAGCAAACAATACATACTAATGCCACAGTTAAATAAATACAGAACCTCAAAAATTTGAAATTATAAATCCTGAGTATCCTTAAACTTTACTGAGAATAACATTCCTAAGGCTGAAGTCAAAAAATAAAAAGTGCACACACAGTGTTGTGGCTTTGTATCAATCAAACCACTGATACGACTATCACTGGTTCTTAATGACCGATAGCAGTTATTTAAATTTTATCTTGTATAATAAAACTTAGAATGTAGTGCTATACAAACTTCAACCAGGGGGAGTAATATATACAGTGGATTCCAGTTATTTGGGGCAAATCTTAAAAAAACAGAACCCAATTGAGAAAATAGCCAGAGTTTACTTTGCTTAATTGGGACAACATGCCGTTTAATCGGGGCAGGAGACTGCAGCACTGGAGATTACCCGACGATTGCCTGCGACCGTACCACGTGGTTCCGTTGGTGCTTACTACACATCATATAGCGAACGGTACTTTACAATGGTGACTCCATCGTAACGTGATTTGATTGTACAGTGAACCAACTGTAAAGGGGGGGGGAGTACATTGTATTTTTAACTATTTACGTGAAACTTCGGATAATTGGGGCAGCCGCTTAACTGGGCCAAAATGCACTAGTCCCGATGTGTTCCAAATAACTGGAATCGACTGTATATAATTGCAACAACCCACACTGAGATAATTGCCAGGAACACATCTAAGGAGAGGAGGGGAGAAACACCTGCTTCTTATGTGATATATAATTTAAATAACTAACTGCCAGTCTATTAGAGGTAATCAATAGAGCCATTACTTTGGGAAGCCATAGGGAGCATTTCTTATGATACGATACTAATGTACAATAGTTGAAGAAACAGTACTTGATAACACGAGCCTTGAAATAATTTCCAAATCATTTCATTTATTTTTTCAAAATGTCCTGGGTTTTTAATTGCTGGAGTTTTATGAAATTTTACTTTATGTTGAAAAGATAGTCGAGTATATCAAACTACATAAAAAAAAAAACACAATGGTACGTAAAAGAGAAACATTTTAATAAATCATATAAATAAACTATTCTAATTTATTCACAAATTCAGTCATATTACAATGGCTGCAAAAGAAATGCAAAATATTAAATATTTTGCATCAAATTTGCAAATGACAAAGATCTTTATCGGCTGATCCTGTCCCATCGCCATATTGTTGCATCATCACAAACACAAAGCAGAAGACTGCCATCACGGTTTAGACTGGTTTGGCGTATGGCACTGTTGCATTTTGGATGTGTGAGTATAGTACACCTGGAAAAAAAAAAAAAAAGTACATATAGCTACACAATCTTCAATTAGATCAAAGGAATACTAACGTTTCTTAAAGGACTAATGTTCTGAACTTTGCTGTATTTTTTTTTTAAATTTTATATGTGTAACATGATGGGAGACTCCAGAGCTGAGAAGTATTAAGGACCAATACATTAAGGCTCTCAATGCCATCTTGAAAGTGCTAACAGTCTACTTTGTTTGTTTACATTGTTGAAATGACTTAAGTAATTAAGATTTTGGGAAGGGGCAGGAGATGATGTCCACATAGCTGATAAAGTGTAAAGGGCTGGCTGTGGTCATGAGACAGTATACAACATTATGACCAGCAAGTTGCCATGCAAATCGAAGCAACTGCAGGTGAACTATGGCACGGGTCGGAACACTATATAAAAAACACCTGATACTGAGTTCCGCTAATCAGTGTTACTCTTGTTCTTCAGATGGGAAAGGCAGCAGACTTAAGGAAGCTTGACAAAGGCCAAATTGTAATGGCCAGACGACTGAGTCAGAACATATCCGAAACAGCACGGCTGGCGGGGTGCTCAAGGTCAGCCGTGGTTAGTACCTACTGAAAGTGGTCTGAGGAGGGGGAACCCACAAGGTGTTGGACAACCATGGCTGCTTGAGGTGAGCGAAGGCTCTCTTGGATGGTACGTGGCGCAACTCACTGGTAATTGGAATGGCGGTGATGGGAGTAATGTGTCATAACACACAGTACGTCGAACAATACTAAAAATGGGGCTGCGTAGCCGCAGGCCGCTCCATGCTAACCACGGTTCACCGGCGACAGCGCCTACAATGGGCACATGAGCATCGAAACTGGACCTTGAGTGATTGGAAGAAGGTTGCCTGGTCTGATGAATCGCGTTTCCTGTTGCCTGGGGAAGTGATGGCGCCTGGATGCACTGTGGGACGAAAACAAGCCGGTGTCCTGCTGGGATACCCTGGTTCAGTCATCCATGTTCCGGGCACTCTGACGTCTACCACCTACCTAAACATTAGTGCTGACCAGGTACACCCTTTCATGGTAAGGGTCTTCCCTTCTGGCGGTGCTGTCTTTCAGCAGGATAATGCGCCATGCCGGATTGTTCAAGATTGGTTCACAGAATATGAGGAAGACTTCCAAGCTTCCTCATATTGCCCTGGCTGCTGAGTCTCAACTACGGACCTTACAGGAGTTAAAGGATCTGCTGGTTACGTGTTGATACCAGGTACCACATGAGAAATCTTGTAGCGTCCATGCCTGCCTGGAGGACCAACATCATATTAGGTAGGTGGTCATAATGTTTTGGCTCATCGGTGTATGTGGTTATGGGTATTCATATTGCCAGTCAAATTTGTATGTTGATCCAAGAAAATGCATGGCCAGTTGTTAACTGGATGCTGGCATATAAGAAATTGTAGTTACAACAAAGCTCTTCCCCCCCCCCCCCCGACTTGGCAAATGATAAAAGAATTATGGCTGAAGTATTATCAGCTGTGATTACTGGTCCTCCTGAGCTTGAGTCATCTACTACTTCTACAGCCTTCTCAAAAATAGAGCTCGTCTAGACCAGTGCTCTCCAAAGTGGGGTGTGTGAAATAATCCTCAATAAAATCGTGAGGGCTGTTTTCCACACTGATATACAGTATAATCTAGATATAGCGCATATCATGTAAATTATTTATAAATAAAACATTGCATTACATTTGTTATTTGGTTTTTTTTTTAGGAGCATTAGCAACTAAGGCCATATTGCTCCGGGAATACGCGGTGGTCATTCCCTGACCTTTCCGCATCCTCCATATTTGGTGGTGACGGGTCTAATCAAGAAGTGTGTGCTATGAAGTGCTGCTCCTTCCCACCTGGATACGGAGGCACCCATTGCATTACATTTACTACACTTTTTACATTAATGATTTCTTATCATTTTGTACTTGAACTTCAATTTAGTTGTGTATTTTTTTATTTGTGATCTTTTAAAATTATGTGATTTTAGATATAATGCCTTCCATGTAAATGATTCATAAATTAAAAAAATATTAATATATATTAATATATTTATTAAATAATAAATATATATTAATATATTTAATTTTTTTTTCTGGGGTGCGTGCTAGTCCTTTTAAGTAAAATAAGGGTGCAAGACCAAAAAAGCTTGGAGACCACTGATCTAGACAATGTACTAAGTACCCAGCTGTTTCAATCCATATATCATCTTCATGATTAACAGGGTTAATTCACTTTCAAGTGATGCTAATCAGGCAATTACTAAAGGGAAAAAAAAAAAAAAAAAAAGGATTATGTACATAGATTATAGAATTGCACATTTTGTGGTAAGCTTCTCTACTTCATCAGTGGTTGCCATTATAGCTATAAACACCATTACAAATAAATTTGGACTAACATTTATTTAGTAAACCTTTTAGCAGGAAAACTTATATGCAGGAAGAAGTGATTTTAACTTTAGTCACCTATGCATCATGTCATCTAATGAATTGAAGGCATTAGTACGAATACCTATACTTCTTCATATGGTAACTATCTACTTTCTAAAGCTGCAAATTTCAGTCATGGGAATGCATTTCAAAGTGAAAAATCATTGATAATTTCAGTTGTGAGAACATTTTTAGTGTGACATTCTTCAGACAGGTGGATCAGTGTTAGCAACAGATGAAGGATCAAATTTTTAAGTCACTTTCTACTTTGAAATATATGTCTGGGGAAGTCACAGGCCCCTAAATGCAAAATCAACTCTGTTGTGTTAGCTCATGTTGAAATTGAATCCTGTAAGACAGTCATGAGAAGTGTATTGTTTGCAAAGTGTAGTGTAGTGTAGTGTATTGGAGTGTTGGCATGCTCTCAACTGTCCTCTTAGCTACCCGGGAAGTAAACCGCTCTTGTATATGTACTGATGACTCTAACCAGGGACTAATCAAGAGGAATCTGCACTGGTTCAGCCCACTCACAAACCTAACAAGAAAGAATAAAAGGAAATAAGAATAAATAATAGGGGAAAAAAAAAGTAGAAGTAATACCACACTGGCTGAAACCAGTGTCAGCACATGCACAGACTCATAAAAGACTCACCCTTAGTAGGATAAAAGAAAAATGAAAGTAGAAGTAAGAACCCTGCATTGACCAACACTAGCCAGTACTATACGAGGTGTAATTTGGAATGTAGTTATATATTACACGAATTGTACATGGCATAATAATGGCAAAAACTGTTGGTACTAATACCTACAAATAAAACAGCTGCAAACAAGTGATGTTTAATGTGAAATGTTTTACTCATGATTTAAAAAAAAAAAAGAAAAAGGGAAAAAAGTACATCATGTGATCATAGCAATATGTCAGGAAAAAAATGTTTTTAAAAGGTGGAAAGTAGTGTGCTAGGAATGTATTACTTGTCAGATATACATACAATTTGAGGAGTAATTACAATAAAAGAATGTAATTATATAAGTTGATACACTAGTCCAAGGTAAGGCATAGAAGGAACTAAGCATTATTAAGAATAACCAGATAGTCTCAAAACAAAATGTTATCTATATAAGACACTAACAACACCATAAAAAGAATGCAATTTTCTTTTTTCAGGCGTAACATAAAATTTTAATACAGCGAAACCTCCTCCTGTAATGGGCACATCTTTAAACAATACACCCCTTGAGTGGACCTCAGGCTTTGATCCCAACCAGAAGATTTAAAAATTACATGTTGAGCAATCTTTCCAAAATAGATACAGACACTTTCAAGGGCAATCAACACGTGTGCGCACACGCACATTTTCAGAGGTCAGGATTTGCAATGAAGGTAAAGGTCGTTACATCAATACTAATTACACTTGTGATAGTCATGGATTACTAATAGTGCAGATGGCACAATATGCCCACCACTAGTCTATATCACTTAGCTAGGCAATAAAATGTGTGGGGGGGGGACCACACATAAATAAAAAATAATAACAACACTATCATGAATTACATAGGTAATTTCGTTTGATCAATAGCTCATGGGTCTTTTCAATATCCATGAATATGCCTTGATAACAATGCTACACGATGCCTGACTGCTTTGGCAACAGTGGTAGCTACATGACAGTTTTTATCAAAGTTGGTTTTGCATGTGTTCTACCTCTGGAATACTGGTCGGAATTTTTCTCTGTATTACATTCATTGCTTGTTAATTTTTATATATAAAAAAAAAATCTTGCTGTTTTGTGGCAGGGTCATATGCAGACTCAACTTCATTTAATAAGGGAGGGGCTTTGACTCGGAGGGGCTGTATCCTATCACATTAAAAGAATTATATGTGAGCAAAAATGATGAACACTGACTAAAACTTGTGATCTAATTATCCATAATGAAAATATTCTAAACAAAGCAATTTATATTCATTTTTACTAAAAGTTAATTATGTGTTTACTAAAGTTAATTGAAACACAATATGTACAATTTTGCTGTAGAATGAACAGTATCAACATGCAAAGAATGCAACATGTACAATACTCAAGAAAAATTTGCAACTACATTTAATGGATTCCTTGCATTTATTATTGAACAAGAGTTTCTTTTTGAATATATCAAATACACAAATTCACTTTCTTACTCAGTCAGAAATTAAATCAAAGCAATCTTCTACTACCTTATGATTATATAATATCGGTGTAGACACACCATAGTTTACCCATAAATTAAACTACGTATGTAGTGTAAAGGCATCGTTTTTAATTGTATCTCATATTATGCCTACCTTCACAACAAGGTACCAGGTATTACACTACTTCCAATAAGTAATGCTTCTCTAGTAGAGAAGACTACTGTTATTTATTCATTTATTCTCAGTGGATACCACCACCCAGACGGCACCGTTTCAAAGCTGTTGGCCTATCCTCGGTGGATAGGCAGGTACCCTGATAATGCAAAAATGCCATCACAGTTGCACAGTTCTATTATGTCCTGTGTATTTTATCTTTAAACTACCTTATGATTAGAAAAAAAAAAAAAAAAAAAAAAAAGGATGTGGTAACCAGATACTAGAAATACAAGAAAATACAGATACTAGAATGCATATTGGCCATATCAATTAAAAAAAAAAAATAAAATAAAGATGGATACTTACTGTGTTAATCTAAATTAATATTACTGTATTTTCCAGCTTATAAGACGCGGTTTTTTTTTTGCAAAGAAATACTTGGAAAATCACCCTGCGTCGTATATGGTCAATGTCATATTAGGCCTAAAGACTACCGGCAATGCATTTTTGATGACGCAGTGCCGGTAAACTGAGTTCTGAAAACTTCCCTTTGAAATTCACACCAATTTCACTTAAGTTTTAACTGTTGAAATATATTTTTAACAATTATCAGTGGTTACAATCTATGGCAACAATACATACCAGTAATCTTTTTTTTTTTCGTGGAAAATTTGTTGAAATCTGCGTGATATCTCGCAATCAGACGTAAGTAAAAATTTGTTTCATTTTCCCATGTGTTTGCTTCCTCTATAATATGATCTCGTGATTTTATGGTATTCCTCTATGATCTCGTGATTTTATGGTATTCCTCTATGATCTCGTGCTTTTATGGTATTCCTCTATGATCTCGTGCTTTTATGGTATGGCGGGCTAATTAGACTGGATTGGGATTTTTCAATTCCAACCGTCTTTTACAAAGAGAAAGTGACGCCCATATTTGTCTTAGGGTGAGTAAGAATTAAAATGGAGACAATGGTATGATCATTTAAGAAGTGTGGCATAACCAAGTGTGGCATGAGGAAACAGATTCATCTGACTCAGAGATTGCTCATAACACGAACGATGGTGACATTGAATATCTTGAATATTATGATGATTTCAGTAACGGCTTTTTAGGGTTTAAGGATAAATGAAAATGTCAGACATTTCATAATCTTTAGAACAAATAAATATTTTTAAAAATTTCTTATGTTTTATGAATTGAATAAAAACTCCATGTTGTAAGTCCATTTAATTTATTTTTAATACCTACCCCCGATTACATCCCGTATCACGCCATATTTGTTTACATCAGTCGGTAAAAGATCGCTTCTTAGTTTCACCGTAAACAGTATCGAAGGATAATAGAAGGGTTATTATTTTTTCCAAAAGATGTGGCCAAAACTAGAGTGCGTCTTGTATGCCCATACATCTTATAAGCTGGAAAATACGGTATATTACACTAATTTAAATAAAAATTTGAAAATGATTGAAAATACATGGCATTTTAAGTACAGCCACTCCCCAGCTTGCATTCCATAGAACTCTACGTAAGTTGGAATTTCCCTAAAGGCTCATGCAGCACTCTCCACTATGCACACTCAATTTGATTAAAGCAAAAAGAAATGTTCAATGAATATGTAAATAGAATTATTTATTCAATTTTTTTTTTATTTCATGTGCAGGAAAAATTTCAAAAGTGTACAAAATTACAAGAGTGTGCAACTACAAAATTTTACTTTAACATTGTGGAAACCAGCCGCGATGCTTCAATCTATTAAACCACCCATTGCTTACCCTGAAATTGGCTTGGGGTTCGCTGTACTTAGACTTAATATCTTCATAAATACTTCTTGCTTTTGCTTGAATGGCCATTAGACTCAGGGGCACTCACTTCTGAATCTGATTTTCCATCAATATTATTAATAGCTTTTCCACTTCGATATAGCACCTGAACACTGTTTTGTGATCACTGTTGATCTTAAATGCATTGATCCTTCAATATGTTCTTTTATACATGCACTGTCCTTTAAAATAGTATTCACTGTTGAAGCAGGGAGACCTAATTCCTGTGTCAAACTTTGTCTTGCTTCTTACTTCTTAATCATTTTCATCTTCATTTCTAAATCAATTTTGTTTGGTTTCCTAGTACTGCCACCACTTGCACTTTCTGTTGGTTGCTTTCCTTTCATCATTGTAATAAGTAAATAGGAATGAAGAGAAGATTCTGAAAATTCACTTAAGTTTTTTATATGATTGAGGATTTCGGTGAAGGGGAACGCATTTCACCATAATACTGTAATGTAAAAACCCGCACAATCCCAGTTATCGGTATTATCACGAATGCAATAAGATTGAGTTTACTACCCGTTTATAATAGATTTCATTAACAGAAAAGCCCAATAAACTGGAAAGTTCAAATTTTTTTTTGTTTTATGGTTGTGACCTCTAGAAATGTGCCTTAGAAAAATATTACAAAGGTGTTCAAAGATTGATTCTTATAACTGAACATATGATAACGATGAAAGTGTAGTGCATTCTCCAGTCGGACTGTATAGTAGCCCTTCCTTTCAGCCAATAGTAGAGTTTGTAAACATGTTGGCTGCTTGTTCTGTTTTTCCATCCTTTAGTTAAAAGTTATTGTGTTGCGCTTATTTGACATAAATTTGTATAGAACTAATACAATTTCCATTATAAAAATTATCTTTTAGAGAGTTAAATAGCTTAGTTATATTGTTAAAATTTCAACTTATGAGGTTTTAGAACGAATTAAAAAAAAAAAAAAACCCAAAAAACCCAAACATAAAAAACGTAAAGTCGAATTTATGTAAGTCAGGGAGTGCCTGTATATAAGAAACAGGACAGCAGAAGCACTGTATTAGCAGAAAACACTTCCTTAGCATCTAAGTTACATAAGATCACAGCACTAAGTTTTATATCATCAATAACTTTAAACACCTTCTTACTCAATATGAATAGAATGGTATGAAACCTCTCTAAAGCAGACACCATTGGGTTAGAAGAAAAGTGTCCATTTTATAAGGAGGTGACTGCTTTGCAGAGTTCCATATGGCCAGTTTCAATAATTTGGGAAAATAAAATTCACTGTAACTAGTTTCTTGCCCAGAGTTTCTTAATAATTACCACTGTACATCTGTGTTTCAATTAATTAGCTTTTAATAAATAACTTTTAGTAAGGACAAAATTAACTTTTAGTTAAAATGAATATAAATGACTTTGTTTAGAGCATTTCATTTTGGATAATTAGATCACCTACTAGTTTTATATGATATTTTTTTGCTCACATAGAATTTTGTAATATAATAGGATATAACCCCCCCCTTTAATGGGTTAACTTCTTCCACTCTTTTTAAATTCCTGCATATGGCTCTGCTGTAAACAGTAAGAAATTTCATTTCTCAAAAAATTACCATGCTATCAATGCAATGCCTAGAAATTTTGAACCGTATTCCAAGAGAAAATTTGCACACATGAATAAACTTCGTATTGAGCTATTTAAATGATTAGCATTATCCCCTCCATTCATTCCAAATACCTGTCCAGCTCAGCCTTAAATTTATTTAGGCTATCAACTTCCACAACAAAGGATGGAAGTCTGTTCCACCAACCAACTACCCGCTAGCTAAAGGCAAACTTCTGCACATCTATCTTACAACTGTCTTTCCTCAATTTGAATTTATGCCCTCTCAGGTGATTATTCTGAGCAAGAGGAAGAATCCCATCAGCACTGAGCATGCTCAAACCATTCAAGGTTTTATACACCTCCATCAGATCACCTCGCAGGTGCCTAGTCTCCAGACACTGTAATTTGCAAAATTTAAGCCTTTCTTCGTAAGAGCAACCCTTTATTCCATTCACTAATTTTGTTGCCCTTCTCTGTACTTGTTCCAGCAGCTTTACAACCTTCTTAAAATGAGGTCTCCAGACTTGTATACAGTACTCAAGGTGTGGTCTGATCATTGCCTTATACAAGGGGATAATCACCTCCTTATCCCTGCTAAAAAAATTCCTGTATATCATTGACGACACTATGAGCTACTCTTGCAGACCGTTTGCACTGCTCAGAAAACTTTATATCTGCCTGCACAATTATCCCCAGGTCCTTTTCGTTCTCTACCACTGTCAGTGTAGTACCACAGAGTTGATACGTCACTCTGGGGTTACTGCTTCTCATATGTAGTACTTTTACATTTGTCAATGTTAAACTTCATTTGCCACCTCTCAGCCCATCTGATCAACTTTTCTAGATCCTGTTGCAGCAGCGTACTGTCATTAGTGTCCTTAACAACCCTGCCAACCTTCGTATTGTCTGTGAACTTGGACATTAAGCTTGATATACCTTCATCAATATCATTTATAAATACAGAAAACAACAATGGACCCAACACTGAACCCTGAGGGACTCCACTAATAACATCAGTCCACAATGAGCAGTGTCCATTGATTACCACTCTGTCTTCTCCCACTAAACTATCCCTTTATCCATAGCAGCAATTTGCCTCCAATGCCACACTGCTCCAATTTGTTCAGCAGTCTTCCATGTGCAACAGTATCAAAAGCCTTTCTAAGATCCAAACATATGATATCAAAGTTATTCCCTGCATCCAGTTCCTTTGTGATCACATCATCGTATCCAATCAAATTGGTCAGGCAAGACTTTCCCTTAACAAAACTATGTTGTGTCCGATCTAAAACTGAAGTCTTGTCTAGATGATTCTGCAGTGCTTCTTTAACCAGTGCCTCCATTAATTTTCCTGGAACAGAAGTTAAACTCACAGGTCTATAATTACTTGTGTCGCCCTTTGATCCTCTTTTATGAATTAGGGTCACATTTGCATTCCATGGGTACCTCCCCTGAGTCCAAGGAAGCTCTCATAATTATGGCTAAGGGTTTGCTTACTTCCTTTGCTGCCCTCCTTTAATATAACTGGATAGATCCCAGCCACCCCGGGTGCCTTTTTCATGTTTATCTTCAACAATTTCTCCTTCACTTTCCTCTCAGTTATTACAAAATCATCTAGCTCACTGCCAGAGTTTAACTCACCTCTGGCATTCCCCTCCCTGAATAACTCCTCATATCATATCTTACTTATAAGTGAAAGTGATATTTAATGACAGTACAGGAAAATTGCTGTTGCTAAAGCAGTTATGAAAGTAATGTCAAGCATCACAAGCACATTTTGATTGAATGTATAGGGTGTCAACAAATCTTTTATAAAATTGAAACATTGTATGAACAGGGTACGTGATACAAATCTGAAAAAGTTTCAAAGTGATACAGGATATCTTCAAGTTTTTATTCACCTATCAGAAAATGTGAATACCTCAACAGATGGCAACATTATCACAAAACTAATCATGGAGAAATTTACCAACAAAATTCAATTCTTTTTGTTTTGTTGCTGATCAACAGCTTCTGTATGAGAATGATTTCATTCTCAGATAGTGATGTTGAACACTGTTGTGTTAAGCTTATGACTGACACACTATGGATCTGGGCTTTAAACCAGCTCTAATGTGTCACCACTGAATGTTCGTTCAGCAACCACCTCCACCAAAATGATTACACAAATAGGCCTGCTCGACGGCCTCTTTTTAAATCATGTTCAAAAATTTATGCATAACAGCATTAGCAGATTGCAACTTGACCAAAGTATGCAGTGCACCTTCTTTGGGTTGGTAAGTTCTACCATTAGTGTTTGTAACTATGCTGACTTCTACTGTAGAGTGCACTTTTCTGGTCGGTGAATATAAATTTCAAGATATCCTCTATCACCTTGAAGTAGTTTCAGATTTGTGTCATGTGCCCTATTCACGGACTAACATTTTAGTTTTGTAAAAGAGGTTTGTGATACGGAAAATTACCATGGGCTACTGAATTTAGAATTAACTGTGCAGTCCGTTAGAGTTTTTTTTATATGTACACATCACAACTTGTTACAGTATTTTTTTTTTTTTTTTTTTTTAAATTCTGGAAACAACATTTCTTTTTGGCAATTTTATTGCCTTGCTAAGTGATGCACAACAATGGAACTTCACCAGACACCCCAAATAAGTTTGTAAACATTCATTACCAGCAGTAGTGAGTGTATTAATGACACATTGTGTCATCTGCTGTGTGATCCATGGCCACCACAAACGTAACCAGTATTACCGCTATGTTCTCACTGCAAATGCCCATTGACCAACAAATATATCAATTATGTATGTGTATCAATTACCCTTGAAAGTGACCTGTCCGGAGAGGGCAACAATACCAAAAGGTCACTTATTAAAGTGTTCGTATTAGAGAGTGTCCACCTTGTTGAGGTTGTCTAACACGTAATTTCTAATATTTCTGGTTGAGACTCAAGCCAGAGTGTCCACAACAATAGGTATCTGTTAAGGGGGTTTCACTGTATTACCTTTTGAAGTATAAGAGAAATCATATCACTAACCTGGCAGTACTTAGTTCATCAACATCTAAATCCCACACATATGTACGTCCAACTTGGTTTCCAAGGGCAAGTATCTTAAAAATATAAGATTATGTTCTAGTAAAAGATTTTAATAATATAATTCACATATATGTATTAAATCTGCCTTAATTTAAAGGTATAACTTAGACAAAAATATAATTTTCAGCTTTATCATATTCTATGCATTCTAACGAGATACTTTCGATACTGTTTATATGAACTAGAAATTAAAAATGGATTTGATTATACTGTACTGAAAACAACGACAATTTCAAAAAAATTATTTATAGGTGAGGTGAATAATATGATTACATGGATGTTGCATTACTTTTATCCAAAGTAGATAAAGGTAATGCAATATTCATCAATACAACAGATTATCAAACCAAAATTACAAACTTTCTTAAGGATGAATTATACAGGGTGGGTTAGGAAAATGGGTAATTTCAAAAACCTGTTTCTAGGTACTGGTTTGATGAAGAGAACTGCATTACCTGACATACTCTTGTCCACACCATGCCATTTAGTAATCATTGAACAGTGGAATGGTGCACAATGTGCTTTCACCATCAAGGCAGTTTACAAAAACAGTGTCAGTTATGAGGCCATTCGATGTTTATTTTAGTTCCCTTTAAGCTTAAGCATCAAGATCCTGTACCATCTACTCATGTCATTAAAACATGGGTGTGCAATTTTGAAAGAAATGGTTCTGCTCTCAATAAGAAGCCCCTGGGTGGAATTAAGAAGTATCCGCACACCAGAAAACATCACAGCAGTCAGGACCACCCTCATACAGAGTCCAAAGTGTTTTGTACATTGACATGCACTGTCAAACTTGTCCAACAGGAGTGTACAACAAATATTGCACCAGAACTTAAATTTCCATCCTTACAAGGTACAGGTACTGCAAGAATTAAAACCACAATCTCCTTACCTGTAAAAATTTTTACCAAGGAATGCTAATTTAAATGGATCACAATGAAGACTTCATTCACAATCTATGAATGTCTGATAAAGCTCACTTTCATCTAAATGGTTTTGTGAATAAACAAAACTTTCATTATTGGTTGGAAAGAAACCCTTCCCAATTCCACCAACCACTACACAGTGACCAAGTAACAGTGTGGTGTACAATTTCATCTCACGCAGGGTGGCCATATTTTGAAAATTGGTAAGCAGGACAACTTGAAATGAAATGTGTAGTATAGCATTTTTTCCTTCAAAAAGTAAAAGAAAAATATAAAATTGCAATTAAAATACATTTTTTTTATCAATCAATCATAGTATTTATTTGTTATATGATTGTTGTTAATGTGTATTTGTCCTATTATGATATAGTTTAGAGCTAAAGCCTAAGGTTAAACTAATGTACAAGTTAGTGCAATCGCATCATTTCAGTACATAGCCAACTACTAAAGTAGTTATAAATTGGCATCATTAAGTATATCTCATATTGTGAATACCTTCACAACAAGTTGCCATGATATTGCACTACCTCGAATAAGTAGCACTCACCATAGAAGACTATTGTTACTTATTCTCATTGGTACCATCACCCATACGGCACCATTTTGCAGCTTATTGGCTCCTCGTCAGTGGGCAGGCACGTACCCTGGCATTGCAATGATGACAACCCAGTTGAGAAGTATAAATCAACAATATGAGAGATGCCTGATGGTGTGGAGTAATTTTGATTACGATAGTTGGCTATGTACTGAAATGATGCAATTGCACTAACTTGTACAAACTCCTTATGTAACCTGAGGCTTTAGCCCTAAACTATATCGTAATCAAATTTACTCTACACCATCAGGCATCTCTCATATTGTGGATTTATACTTTGCAACTGCATTGTCATCATTGTAACATCAGGGTACTTGCCCACCCACTGATGAGGAGTTTGTACAAGCTCCAATAAGCTCCAAAATGGTGCCGGTGAGAATAAGTAACAATAGTCTTCTCCTATGGCGAAGTGCTACGGAGGGTTGATTCAGCCTTTTGATAATAATTTTGACATTAATCCTGCTTGTGACGTATGGCAGCAATGTAAATTTTTTTTCTTGCAGGCGCAGTCCCAAACATTATGAACAGGTGTATGGGGGGGGGGGGGGTTCAACATACCTCAGAAATTGGACCCATGGTTGGAAGGTCACATAACCGCACTTTCCGAAGAAGGGTACAGTTATACGAAAATTATCGATAGGTGCAAGTTGAAAAATTTTAGTGTATCGAAGTTCGGTATCCATAGGGTTTTGAATGGCAAAGGAAAATTCCGCGAAGCTGCTGCAAGTGGGCGGAAAACACCGAAGAAACTGCAACCTGCTCCAAGTCGAACAAGGGAGGTAGTACAAAAAGTGCAGTCGCTCGTTGTCGATAAAAATCCAAAAGCCCAAAGAGCTATAGTGTCACATGTGGGAACATCCCAGTCAACCTTTTGTCGCATAATCAACAAAAATTTGCAACTGGAAAAGAAGCACAAGGCCCTCGTACACCACCTAGGAGCAAGGCACATTGCAGAGGGGCGGGTCAATGCTCGAAAACTCTACAAAAAATATCTGGCAGCTGAAAGATGGAAATTCATAGCAACATTGGACGAAGCATGGGTGTACCTCTCCTATTGCAACAAAATTCGGGCAATTTATTACCATCCACATGGTGACAAGGCCTTTCCAACATGGGTGCATCAGTGCAAGGAAAGTTTTGGCTGAGGTTTTATGGTTGTAGCTGGTTTTTTTTATAACGGCAAATTTGAGTTGTATAGAGTCGCCAAAAACGTGAAAGTCAACTCAGTGTATTACCATGCTGAAGTTCTACAGCTGTTGTTTGAACATGAAATACCCACATTGTACAGTTCTGACGCTGAAAAGGTCTGGGTGCACCAGGATAAAGCGTCCAGCCACAGCCACGTTCCACCAGTGCTTTTTTGCGGAAAATGGAAGCGGTGACAGGTATTCGTTCAATCCCGTTTGAAGATATACCTGTTAAATCACCTGACACCGCACCCATGGATTTTTTCGCAGTCGGACTTTTGAAAAGAGCTCTCGGAAACAACTGCCCCAGAACTGTTGAAGGTTTGTGGAAAGTCTGCCAGCAGGAATGGGACAAGATCGACATGGTAGTTTTGCAGCGTGCTTTACTTCAATAGAAATTGCGATGCCGTGCAATAGTCCATGAGCAGGACTATCGCACGGCAAATGGATCACAAATAGAACACAACTGGTGGCGGTGGCATGGAATTTCGTAGTTTTATAGGACTGTCAAAATCGTTAACAAAAGGCTGAACCAGCCCTCCACACTTATTCGAGGTGGTGCAATATCATGGAAACTTGTGAAGATATTCACAATATGAGATATATTTAATGTATTTAATATACTGAATGAAAGCAGGGGCATTTATCAATTAATAGTAGGTAAAAAAGTAAAAAAAGTAAAGTGCAGCCATTATCAACCCACTAAAGGATGGAAGCCTCGTCAACAATTCATGTTGAGGGAAATGGACCATAATCTGCCACGCCGGTCCAGTGCAGGTTGGCAGATCGACCGTATTCAGTAGTCAGAGGCTTGAACCCCGGTCTACTCAAAGAGCGTGTGCTACTGCACTCCCGCTCCTGCCCACTCGGCTACGGAGACACTGGCATGTAAATAATGTAAACAACAAAGTGCAGGGGAATGAACACACTGAATTTTTGACATGTTATGGAAAAACATAGTGTACATAATAAGCACAATAATTTTGAATTTATCTTCTCAGGACACAGTCCAAAGTATTTTGCACGTTGACATGTGCTGTTTTACAATATGCATGACCTGCAGCCATGCACGTTGTAAAACTGGGCTTTGTATGCTTCATAAAAAAAGGCAAAACTCCTTGTTAACTGTTAATGTTGAAAAACCTACATCAGAACATTCAATATACCTTATTTACAGATGTTTCTAAATCCATTTTGGATTTAGAAACAAAACCTTGTTTTTATAAAATTGATTTCTAAATCAAATCAATTTTATAAAAACAAGTAAAAATAAAAGAAAACCATCATAATTTTGAACCATGCATGCAAATTTGGATTTAATGAAATAAAATTTCAAAAATAAATTTTGAAAAATAATTTAATCACTCTATATATATATATATATATATATAAGTTAGTAGTCGTGAAAGGCAACGTGCTAATGTTACGGTACTCGCAACATTAATTATGGAGAACAAAGGGCAAGTTCGCTATCACAGTGAACAAAGAAGGGAGCTAAGATAAAGGAGAAGTAATAAGAATAATTTAGTGCTGTTCATCCTGTGACCTCGGTGCCTTCATCGAGGGCCAGCCACCGAAATCAAAGGAGGACATGGCAATAAGTAAGTAAAGCCTGTTTCTGACATAAAATACACGTCACACGTGGTACATATGAAAAGTAGGTAAAGTTAGTTAAAATTTAATTTTAATCATGAGGGGTGCGTATATTTCATGGCTGACCCGACAGAGGCTGGAAGTAAAGATTAAAAGAATAAAAAGAAGAAAAGAATACAAAGAATAAAAAATAAAAAGCATTCTTTGTATTCTTTTCTTCCAGCCTCTGTCAGGTCAGCCATGAAATATATGCCCACATCATGATTAAAATTAAACTAACTTTACCTACTTTTCACGTGTACCATGTGCGGTGTGTATTTCATGTCAGAAACTGAGGCTTATTGCCGTTTCCTCCTTTGATTTCGGTGGCTGGCCCTCGATGAAGGCACCGAGGTCACAGGATGAACAGCACTACGTTATTCTTATTACTTCTCCTTTATCTTAGCTCCCTTCTTTGTTCTCCATAATTAGCGTTATGAGTACTGTAACATTAGCACGTTGCCTTTCACGACTACTAACTTATGTAACAATTATGGTCATTGGGCACTTTATGCATACAGCAGTGTCCCAAGTCCATAAACCATTATTATTATTAATAATATCTTAAAACATATATATATATATATAAAATATTAAGGATAATAGAAAAAGTAAATCAATCAAATAATAATATTATCAGGGACTTAAGAAAACGCAAAAAAAAAAAAAAAAAAAAAAAATTATTATCGCTTTTTACCGACAATCTAGATGACTTCAACTGGGGCCAACCACCCAGATTGAAGGCAAAAAACGACAAGAGGTTCTCTGTTTCTGTAATGATCAATATATGCTAAGTAATTTAAATCTAAACCAAATATAAACCAGTATAGGCCAAATATAAATCAAATGTAAATAAATTTTAGAATTATTAGAATCAAATGTAAGAAATATAAGTAAAATATAAATGTAAGCATATATTAATCATCGTTAACCCGACAGAGAACGTAATTTAACGATTAAAACAAGATTAAATATATAATACATACTACATATTTACCGTATCTAGGACATAATGTAATAGTCGTCAAAATAATATGTGGTGCCCCCTAGGTGATGGATACGGTAAAAATAAATAATTAAATTTAAGTTAACGCAAAGAGAAACATGTAGATAGTAAGAAGAAAAACTAAAGGAGTTTAACACACAAGGTAAAACACAAGCGTCGTGCTTCTATAAAAAGATGATGGGCGGTTAAAATTGCGTTACACATCTCACACATAGGTAAGTCATCCACCCTCAGCAAATAGGAATGTGTTAGATGACTATGACCTATGCGGAGCGAAGCAAGAACAACTTCCTCTCTTGGAACCCTGCATAGACTGGACTGCTACTGCGTGATTACAGGCTTAATGTGATGTAGTTTATTTATAGCCTGTTTGTGCCAGAAATCTTGCCATTGCGAATGTAATCTAGAGCGTATTATTTGCCTGTAGCCTATATAGGGGACTGACAGGCAATGACTATCCAGGGAAATGGCTGATTTGGCAGCAGTATCAGCTAATTCATTTCCCTGGATCCCAACGTGGCTTGGGATCCAGCAAAAGTGAATATCAAATTCTAATTCCACAAGAGAAAAAAGAATCTGCCGGATCTGGGACAGGATCAGATGAGGGTTATACCTCACCGATACTAGAACCTGTAACACGCTCAATGAATCACAATAAATCATATACCTTTGGTAGTTGCTGTTTTTAATGTGATCTAGGGCTGTTTCTATTGCACGCAATTCTGCAGTATAAATGCCTGTTTCTTGTGGGATCTTATTGGATAATGTTTTATGAGGGAACACAACAGCAGATCCCACATAACATTCTAACTTTGAGCCATCTGTATAGACTGGCAGAAAGTCAGAATACTGCTGTCTATGTGATTCAAAGAGTTGCTGGTAGACAGATGGCGGTGTAGTAGCCTTCTTCCAGGTCTTAAGGGAGAAGTCACAAGTTGGCAAATAGGCATGCCAGGGTGGAAGGAATTGCCCCAGTGACTGGGAAACGTTGTCTACCATCGTGTCTAGTTCATTCAACAGCCCTTGAATCTGAATACCAAAAGGTTTGTTGGCAGTCTGACGGGCGTTGCAGAGGTTTTCCCAGCGTGGCTCAAAAACGGATGCCCACGTGGGATCAACAGACGGGGATTTCAATTTGAAGGCATACTGTAAGGACAACTGCTTACGTCGAAGAGATAGAGATAGTTCATTTGCTTCAACGTAAAGGCTTTGGACAGATGTGTGAAATGCTCCAGTGGCTGTCCGGATTGGGTCTACCCACCGAAGTACACTATCTCTAGCAGAACCATAAACCTGAGACTCATCATCAAGTTTGGAATGGACAAGTGCTTGGTAAAGAAGAAGAAGGGTAGTACGATCTGCACCCCACGAAGTTGATGAAAGGGCAACTTGACGAAGGATGTTAAGCCCTTTAACACATCTTGTCCTAAGCTGACGAATATGTTGTAGAAATGTCAGCTTCTTGTCGAAAATAAGTCCAAGGAATTTGAATTCTGCTACAACTGGGATGTTGTTTTGCCCAAGCCTTAATTCTGGTTGAGGATGAAGATTACGTTTGCGATAGAAGTGCACACAAACAGTCTTCTGTGATGAAAATCTGAACCCATTAACCAATGACCAGGATGTAAAGTGATCAATAGTTTTTTGCAGTTGCCTTTCAATGACCCTCATATTGCATGAATGAGAGAATAAAGCAAAATCGTCAATGTGGAGGGCATTGTTTACTGTGGGTGGAAGTTGTTCTGTAAAAGAGTTTATTTTGATTGCGAAAAGCGTGACACTTAGAACGGATCCTTGTGAGACTCCCTCCTCCTGATAAAATACTCGAGAGAGTGTGGATCCTAAACAAACTTGAAACTGGCGATTCAAGAGAAAGTTTTTAATAAAGAGAGTTAGGTTACCCCTAAGACACAAGTTATAGAGGTCTTTTAATATGCCAAATTGGCAGGCTGCATCGTATGCTTTTTCAATATCAAAGAAAACTACTACCACATGCTCGGATTTAATAAAAGTGTCACGAATGTAAGTTTCAAGTCGGATTAAATGATCCAAAGTGTTTTGGTTCTGTTTTGTTGGAAGCCGCACCATGTCCTCAAAAGCAGACCATTTGTTTCTAAATACCATATAAAGCGAGAATTTACCATTCTTCCCAGGACATTGCACAAACAGCTTGCCAGAGCAATAGGACGATAATTATTTGGATTTCTAGGATCCTTTCCTGGTTTAGGGAAGGCAAGAACAATTGCCTTTCACCAGGAATCCGGAAATTGCTTATTAAGAAAAATTCTATTAAATATAATTAAAAGGTGATCCTTAGATTGTGGTGAGAGGCGTTTTATCATTTCATAGTGGATGTCATCTGGCCTAACAGCACTTGCACGTGAAAGAAATAGTGCTGAATTTAACTCTCCCTGTGTAAAGGGCTTGTTATATTGTTCAAGTTCTTTTGAAGAGAATTTCAATGGATATTTTTCATATTTCTCTTTCAGGGCCGAAAACTGTGGGGGGAAATGATGTTATTGCAGAGGTTTTTACAAACATTTCTCCTAGAGTGTTTGTAACTGCAGTTCGATCTGCAATTGGACATCCACTGTTCTCGAGGATCACTGAAGGGCTTGGTGGATATTTTTCTTTCATTTTCCGGATCTTATCCCAGATTACTTTTGAGCTAGCCGCCTGAGTTATGGATGATGTAAAACAGATCCAAGATTGCCTTTGGCTCTGACGTCGGACATAACGTGCTGTAGCACGTGCAAGTTTAAATGATATTAAATTTTCAGTCGTGGGATATCGCCGGAATATCCCCCAAGCTTTATTTTGTGCTTTTTTCGCCGATGTGCATTCTGAATTCCACCAAGGTTTGGGAAAAGGTGGGAACTGGCTGGATGTTTTTGGGATTGCAATTGCAGCTGCTTGGACAATCGTTTCTGTAACATACATGACTGTATCATTGATCGGCTCCTGACTGACTGTGGTGATGTCAAGATTTGCCAGATGTTGAAAGGCATTCTAGTCAGCCTGATCAATCTTCCACTGCGGTATACTAAATGGCAGACATGGTCTACCACTAGTTAGGGTGATTATCACGGGGAAGTGATCGCTTCCATATGGGTTTTCTTCCACCTCCCAAGTAAGTGAAGGAAGAAGAGAAGGGAAGCAGATAGAAAGATCAATGGCAGAGAATGTACGGGTAGGCATGTGGAAGAAGGTGTTTGTTCCCACATTTAGGAGGGAGAGGTCATTGTCAGTGAGCATATGCTCAATGACTCGTCCCCTTCCATTGATGTTAGTGCTACCCCACAGAGTGTTATGGGCATTGAAATCCCCAAGAATTAAACAAGGGGAAAGGCAATTGCATGACAAGATCATCAAGGTCTTTCTGGGGAGATGTCAATCCCAGGTGGCAAATAAACAGAGCAGACAGTTAATAAGAACCCCACCATAAGGCAAACTGCTACAGCCTCAATGCTAATTGTAAGCCGCAAAGACTGAAATGGGATCTGGTTGCTGATGAGGATTGCGACTCCTCCACGAGCAGAACCATCCACAATTCTATCCTTACGAATGATGGCAATGTTATACATGGCAGGGTCATCATTTGCCTTTAAATAAGTCTCCTACATGCAAAAGCAAACTGGTTTGTGCTTTTGCAGGAGAGCCTTGATGTCATCAATATTTTGCCGGAATCCACGGCAATTTCACTGTAGGAATTTAGCCATTATTTGGGCTGGTTGGGTCCATCAGGTGGCTTCCGAGGTGCTGAGGGCTTAATTTTGTCAGTCTTGGATTTATCTTTCCTGGGGAAGTATGGATGCTGTCCTGTGTCCATTTCTTCCTCCGCAAAGCGTTCCAAGACTGACTCATCATGCACCTCCTTGGTTTCGACATCCATTATTTCTTGCTCTGAAGTGGGCACTTCACTTTTCTGTTTGTTTGTTTGTTATTTGGTTTTTAGGAGCATTAGCAACTAAGGCCATATTGCTCCGTGAATATGCGGTGGTCATTCTTGACCGTTCCGCATCCTTCGTATTTGGTGACAGGCTCGAACCCCGGTCTAATCAAGAAGCGTGTGCTACGCACTGCTGCTCCTTCCCACCTGGATACGGAGGCGCCCCACTCACTTTTCTGTGATGTTAATTTAGTGCTCACTGTTGGTAATGCTGGAGCACTGGGAGGTACCGATATTGGAGTGGCAGCTGACTGCGATTTTTGGGTGGGCTTTAGTGAACTCAATAAATAGTGAGCAATGGGAGTGAAAGAGTCCCTTGGGGAACAGTCATATCGGTTTGAGTCCCAATGGTACTCTTACCAGAAACCTTCTGGGCGTATGAAGGCTTCCCGCTATTTATTGGTTGGATGCGTTTTCTGGCCTCTGGGTAGGAAATGTTCAGCTCCGTTTTTAATTTTTGAATCTCCTTTTCGTCCTTCCACCGCTGGCATGCTCGAGAGTATGCAGGGTGCTCTCCTTGGCAGTTAGTACAATTAGGCTTAGGAGCTAAACATTCCTTGCTCTTGTGATCTTTAGCACCACACTGAGCACAGGGAGGGTTACTATGACAAGCTGTTTGTGAGTGGCTGTACTTTTGACATTTAAAACACCTCAGTGGGTTTGGAATGTAAATCCTCACTGGGCAGTTTAAGCCTTGATGGAACTTAGGTAGGGACGAGATTCCCATCTTTTCACATGTATATACGCTTGACAGCTGTCACTCCTTGTTCTTTTAATTCAGAGCAGATCTCTTCTTCAGAAAAGTGAAGAAGATTCCACTCTGATATGACACCTCGTGACGAGTTTAGAGTTTTGTGAGGGGTTACAATGATGGGTATTCCCCCTATAGATGTGTCTTTCAAATTTTTTCAGCATGCATTGTATTTGATGCTTCGAGTAAGATATCTCCAGAAGGCAGCCATTTTACTGATTTAGGTGATCCTGCCATCCCTTCTAATCCTTTCTGGATAAAGAAGGGTGACATTTTCCCAAATGTCTATTCTCCGGTGGAATGGAGAATGAGGAAAAGAGGTGTGACTGATGGCGTTTTCTCAGTTCTGGCTCTTTTAACAGAATTGGTGTCATCATCTGATGATCGATTAGGTAGAGGCCTTGTTGGGGCTCCAGAAAAAGTAGGATTTATATTACTCATCGGAGAAAGATAAAAATTTCCGATGCCCTAAGTACCTCACCCACCACGGAGCCCTATGAGGAGACACCCACTCGTGAACTAGCAGGTACTGCATACATGAATGGGACGCCAAGTTTGCTTAGGAGCACCATACACATGTTTCCAATAAACCTTGATCCTGTCCCAGGACTAAAGTGAGGGAGACTTATTGGAATGCAATTGACCCTAGCAGTATAAGAACCACCTGCCGATTGATCCTAGTCAAGCCGGTCCAGGTTTTGCCGAAGTAGGGGCCAAAGTGGTGTATTAAGGCTGGGCCCCTCAACCACCAGGATCCCCCTTTTTGAATTTCCACGGGTCGTGGCACATGGCTGCACACACTGGATTCCAACAATGTAACCCTGGAACCAAGGTATGGGCATTAGATCCCAGCAATGCTAATCTAAAGGACTAGCAGCATCACTGGGAGGTCCCCTCACCCCATACAGGTGCCCACGTCGAGGGGTAAAACAAAATGTACAAAGAAAACTGAAATCATGGGAAATAAAACAAAGTGGATTCATGTTTCTGAATACACTTTGGATTTGGAAATGATTAGTTCAGTATATTGAATGTTCTAGATGTAGGTTTCCCAATATTACAGAGTCAATAAATAAACTGTTGCTTTTAAAATGTGGAGTTAGCATTTTAATTAATTTATCTAACTTTAATTACAATAAAACAGTCATAGTGAAGTTGTAAACTCCTCTAGCTGCAGTTGTTACTGATCATAAATGGAAATTTATCTTTTTTTATTTTATTTTATTACTGTTGTTCTTTGATATCTTTCCACAAGATTGGAAGGCCATCTATGAAAGATGAAACAGGAAAATACAAGGACGGTTCAAAATCTTAAAATATCAAACTGGTTGTCATTTTCAGTTATTTTCACCTCCATATGGAGAATTTTGAGAAACCGACTAAAACTACAACTGCAGCTACAAGCCATAGAATGATGAGGAAGATTTTATCAACTGTTTCATGTTCAGAAATTCTGCAATTTTTATGTGAATGAATAAGCAAAATGTTAGGGCACTTGGAGCCACATCATTTGGAATTTATGATATAAAAAAAAAAAAAAAAAAGACCCATAAAAAATATAAATAAAATAAAAGATATATTAGTCCATTTTTCGGAAAACATTGTAACAAGCTCACATATCCAGTCATATCTTTTTTGTGTCCATGAAATCCTGGATACAAAGTGAAGTAAAGTGACCCTGGATTTTCTAAATCAGTGGATGGGACAAGGTGGTCCTCCCATTCTATGGCCCTGTGCAATCTCTGAACCTCTCACACCACTGGATTTTTATCTCTGGGACACTGTTAAGGATGAGGTGTTCACTAGCCACCATTACTAGAAAACTTATATAAATTAAAGGGCAGAATTACTACCAATCAAGTAAAATCTGGCATAGAACAGTTGTGTCAGGACATTGTTTCTCTTTAAAGTGCAAGCCACATGACTGGTAGTGATCACATGGAGATATTATAGCCCAACAACCAAAACATTCCAAGTCATTGGTGTACAAAGTTATCAAGCTGCATTTGAATTATCCTGATTATTCAAATTGGATATATTGTAATGAATTCAAAGTACACAAACAGACAGACTTCCCAGCAAGACCCATCATTAGACGATAGTTCTACGCTGAACAAAAAAAAAAAAAAAAAAAAAAAAAAAATCTTCAAATGGCTAGTCAAATTTTCATCTAACATCCCAATTAACTAATATGCCATAAAGATTAGTGAAGGTGTCATCAACAAAATAAATAATTAGATTGGGGAAGAAAATTTTTTTAAAAATATTTCCGTTTTTGCACTTGATCCTAATCAAGAACAGTATTAAAAGATCAAAACTGAAAAAATAAATTATTTGAGATTCTGGCAAAGGGATTTCAAAATCTCATAGACATATTTTGCTATCATTTATTTATATTTTAAACAGTAGGTATAAAGCAACTACTGTCTTCACAATGTCTGCCTGTCTATCTGTCCATCCATAGCACATTGACTCCTAGTGGATGGAGTCAAACAAAGGTTTATTATTATTATTAGCCTTATGGTGCAAGAAAGCCTGAGGCTTATGCTGCACCAGCCAAAAAAAATTTCCGAGTTACCCGAGAGAGAGAGAGAGAGAGAAGTAGAAAGGAATCACCAAGGAAGAGAAGAATGATGACATCCAGCTTGGGACCCTGGGTGTGCCAAGCCCATACTCACCAGATGTGAGCCCATTCCAAACATCATCAAAATCAGACCAATAGAATTTTGGCAATTTCCCTCCCCATAAAATTTCAATTTATCTCTTACAAATAATGGAAGTATGTTTTAGATGCTTGACCGTTAGTCGACAAGGAAACATTTGATTGATGTCATATTTTCAGGAAATGTTCTATTAGTCTCTGGGAAGGTTTTATTATCAATTCCCTCCCCCCATCCCCACCATGGAAATCTATATTTGTTCTGGATATTTGAGCATTATTTGAGGAGTAAAAGGCGGATTAAAAACAGATTTCAGCATATGTTTCATTCGCCCCTAAAAGCTTTTAAGAGCAATTTTTTCATATTCTCCCATCCCAATGGAAATCTATATAAATGAAAGTATGCTTTGTGCATTACTTAACAAAGAAACATCAGATTCCCCCCCCCACAAATGACTGCTGAATAAATTACACTTCACAGCTACCCATAACATGAACTTCTTGAATACAATACAGAAGTTTTATAACCCATGAGCTATGTTATTTGTGAAATGTAACACAACGTGTACATTTACCTAACTTGTTTTTTCTTTAGCCCATTTTTGCCATTTAAATCATGCAATTGAAATGATTAATGTTAGCCATGGTACAAAGAAGCACGAGGCTTTTGCAGCTTGGAAAAGGAGAAAAAATGTGTTTCACTTCTCATAGAGATGTTATGGTCCAGTGGACCTCTGAATTTCTTCAAGCTTTTTCAGCCTTAATTATTCATGGAAGCAAACTAATTACAGAAATTAACAACTTGGTGGCTAAAAGAAAATTTTCTATGAACCAGTCGTAACTCTTCCATGAAAACTTTCTATGAACCAGTCATAACTCTTCCACGAAAACGTTCTATGAACCAGTTGGTATTACAAGTAATATTTCATGTCTGCTTTTTTTCTCCCCCCCCTGTTAATTTGAATTTATACCCCCTGGTTCTATATCAATTAATACTGTAAACATTTTGGTTTCAGTCATTTTACCATCCCCTCTCAGAGTCTTAAAAACTTCAGCTCCCTCTAAAATGCCTAATTACCAAGAGCTCTACATCCAAGTCTCTCTTTGTATGAACACTCTTCTGCCAGTCCATCAAATTTCTATGGAAATTTGAAAGAAGTTGTCTTTAGGTATGATCTCTATATCTGTAACAGTGTTCCAAGTGTGGTCTCACAATTGCCTTATACAGTGGAATTATAAACTTCTAATATCTAAATCAATTATCTGATATATCACAGGGGAACCCCACAGGTTCTCCTTGCCACCTGTCAGTTGGTATTACAAGAAGTACTTCATGTCTACTTTTTTTCTCTTCCCACTCCCTTCACTATTTTCAATTCTACTCCTCTATATAAGTTATACCCCAAGAGCAAAACTTTGCATTTTGCAACAACTTTGCATTTTTGCAACAAAGGCCACAGTAGCCGAGTGGGCAGGAGCGGGAGTGCAGTAGCACACGCTCTTTGAGTAGACCGGGGTTCAAGTCTCTGACTGCTGAATACGGTCGATCTGCCAACCCGCACTGGACCAGCGTAGCAGATTATGGTCCATTTCCCTCAGCATGAATTGTTGAGGAGGCTTCCATCCTGCAGTGGGTTGATAATGGCTACACTTTACTTTTGCAACATTCAAACAAAATCTGTCAGTTAACCAACCATTGCTGAAGCCTGTCTTGAAGAACTTCCTTGTGCTGATCATTTAGCATCTTCCCAATCTTTATATATCATCTGCAAATTTTGACAGCACAGCCTGTATATCCCTTTGTCAATATCATTTAAGCAAATCAAAAACAGCAGTTCCAGCTCTAATCCCAGAGGGACCCACTTCTAACATCAGCGCATTCTGAATAGTAGCTATGCCTCCTGTCCTTCAGCCATTCTATACTCCATTTAAGAATATCACCTGTGAACCCAACATGTTAAAACTTAACTAATAAACTTGAGTGTGGACTAAATCAAATGCTTTGTTAAAATCCAAATGAGTTGTAATGTAAGCAGTATTACATTTCAGATACATTCGTTGATTTTTTCTTAAATTAACTTTTTGTAACTACTTATAACCTAGGTTCTTAATATATTAGTTATGTTTATTATTATTATCAAAATGCACCTCTTAACCATGCAGTTTATTAAAAAATAGTGAAGAAACTAAAATTACATAAATAAATCAAAATTTAATCTTTTAAATCCATTGGAAAAAAAAAAGAAAAATGCACCACTTTCCATGATTTGTCATATATAAGTAATAAAACCCTTTCTAATTTATACTGTTAAACATCCTGACATTGAACTTGACATGTTGTGAGCTGGTTCTACATATCATGTGGAGAAGAGTGTAGTTTTTATAAAAATTGAGACTAGTCCCAAAGATGCATCTTGAGTGTGTGAGTTGAAAATTTGATATGTTTAAATTGTCACAGGGTTTACATTAATTCTTGGAATTTGGAAAAACCATCCAATAGCTTTGGCTTCATATGTGAGTAATCTGTAACTTAACTTCAGCTTTATGAGGACTATTTCAGAATCGATTAAAGGAACATGGGAAGCTAATGAGTGTGCTGGCTGAGTTCAGTGTTTGAATAATTACAGTGGAATCTCACTAGTATGTTTATATTTGGCATATTTTCTCACATGGTACAATGATTTTTGGAAGTCCCAGTCCCATTAACTATATGTACAGAGATCCCATTTACCATGATTCCTACTTTGGATGCTTAAATTTCCCCCGGGTAAGGCCCATGAGTGAAGATTCTTAGAAGTAACACTAACAATAAGTGGAGATCCCTAGCAGTCTTGCCGACATCCGGAGGGTGTCGAGTGGCCAGCTATCGTTTACTAGGCAACTGCAGCATTACCAGCAATAAGACCGGTGTGCTAAGGTTTCCCTTTCAAATGAATGAACTAAAGGAACACCATGGCCTGCAATCTCAACTGTTTGCTCTGAGCTAGATATCAGAATCATTCCTTGTAATTCTGTTCGAGCTGTATCACATGTGTGGAGAAGAAGCAAGTAAGACAAATCACAAATGCTGAAAAACTGAAAATCACACAAGTAGACCATACTCCTCACACGAAACTTATGGATATTATGTGGATGCTGAACATCCAACCATCTATAATTGATAAGATAATATCCAAAATGGGAGAAAACTGAAACCACATACATATAAATTAACATGTGACACAGAAGCCTATGATCTGTAACCAAGTTACAAAGGAGGTTAGGCAGGCGAAGACAGATTACGAGAAATCTTTGGCAAAGGATGCAAAGAAAAACAGCAAAGAATTCTTTACTTATGTAAACTCTAGAAGGAAGAGGATGAATCAGATTCGTCCACTTGATATTGATGGTTCAACTGTTGATGATCCTGCTCAGGTAGCTAACAAACTAAATGAATATTTTGCATCAACATTCACACATGAGGAGTTATTCAGCGAAGGGAATGCCAGAGGTGTATTCAACTTTGGCAGTAAGCTAGATAATCTTGTAATAACTGAGAGTAAAGTGGAGGAGAAATTGTTGAAGATAAACACAAGAAAAGCACCTGGGGTGGATAGGATCTATCCAGTTATATTAAAGGAGGCAGCAAAGGAAGTAAGCAAACCCTTAGCCATAATTATGAGAGCTTCTTTGGACTCAGGGGAGGTACCCATAGACTGGAGATGTGTAAATGTGACCCCAATTCACAAAGAGGAACAAAGGCTGACACAAGTAATTATAGACCTGTGAGTTTAACTTCTGTTCCAGGAAAATTAATGGAGGCACTGGTTAAAGAAGCACTGCAGGATCATCTAGACAAGACTTCAGTTACAGCTCGGACACATGATGGTTTTGTTAAGGGAAAGTCTTGCCTGACCAATTTGATTGGATACTATGATGCAGTCACAAAAGAACTGGATGCAGGGAATAACTTTGATATTATATATTTGGATCTTAGAAAGGCTTTTGATACTGTTGCACAAATTGGAGCAGTGTGGCATTGGAGGCAAATTGCTGCTATGGATAAAGGGATGGTTGAGTGGGAGAAGACAGAGCGGTAATCAATGGACACTGCTCATCGTGGACTAATGTTATTAGTGGAGTCCCTCAGGGTTCAGTTTGGGTCCATTATTGTTTTCTGTATTTATAAATGATATTGATGATGGTATATCAAGCTTAATGTCCAAGTTTGCAGACAATACAAAGGTTGGCAGGGTTGTTAAGGACACTACTGACGCTATGCTGCTACAACAGGATCTGGAAAGGTTGAGCAGATGAGCTGAGAGGTGGCAAATTAAGTTTAACATTGACAAATGTAAAGTACTACATATGGGGAACAGCAACCCCAGAGAAATGTATCAACTCTGTGGTACTACACTGACAGTGGTAGAGAATGAAAAGGACCTGGGGGTAATTGTGCAGGCAGATATGAAGTTCTCTGAGCAGCGCAGACGGGCTGCAAGAGTAGCTCATAGTGTCTTGTCAATGATATATAGGAATTTTTCTAGCAGAGATAAGGAGGTGATTATTCCCTTGTATAAGGCAATGGTAGGTCAACCTTGAGTACTGTATACAGGTCCGGAGGCCTCATTTCAAGAAGGTTAGTTAGTTAGTTATTTTTGGTTTTTAGGAGCATTAGCAACTAAGGCCATATTGCTCCGGGATATGCGGTGGTCATTCTCTGACCTTTCCACATCCTCCGTATTTGGTGGTGACGGGCTCGAACCCCGGTCTAATCAAGAAGCATGTGCTATGCACTGCTGCTGGAACGGGTACAGAGAAGGGCAACAAGATAGTGAATGGAACAAAGGGTTGCTCTTACGAGGAAAGGATTAAGTTTTGCAAATTACAGTGTCTGGAGAGTAGGCACCGGCGAGGTGATCTGATAGAGGTGTATAAAGCCTTGAATGGTTTGAGCATGCTCAATGCCGATGGGATTCTTCCTCTTGCTCAGAATAATCACCTGAGAGGGCATAAATTCAGATTGAGGAAAGACAGATGTAGGATAGATGTGCGGAAATTTGCCTTTAGCCAGCGGGTAGTTGGTTGTTGGAACAGACTTCCATCCTTTGTTATGGAAGTTGATAGCCTAAATAAATTTAAAGCTCAGCTGGACAGGTATTTCGAACGAATGGAGGGGTGAAATGGAAGTTTTTTTTTTTGGCTGATGCTGCATAAGCTTGCTTTCTTGCATCATATGCCTCTACTAATGCTAATGGAGTAAGTGGCAAGAGAAAATATGTGCATAAAGAACAATATATGAAGCTTCAAGGAGTGTGCTGAAGTGATTCAAACAGGAGCATAACTGAACACACCAGTGGATAGAAGTGTAGTTCGGTCAAAGGCAGCCAATTCTGCCCAAAAGATAGCAATAGATGATTTTAAGGTATTGAATAGCTGGATAGAAGATTTTAGAAGAGACATGATCTTGTGTACTGTTGTATGCATGGTGGTGCTAGGAAACTCTTCCACCTGTTATCAGAGGCCACTTTTACAAAGCAGAAATTTATTTTTTGCCCTTTAAAATACAATATTACACAATCATTTCATGCAAAGATAAAATAGTACAGTACTTGTATCAAGTACTGTACTATTTTATTTTTAGGCAAAGAATTCTGCAAGACTGCCATTTGCCTTCAGTCAGCAGGTAATTGAATATTGGAACAGACTTCCATCTGCATTGCAGAAGTGGGTAGTTTCATTTGCCAATACTAATAATAATATCTGATGCTTATCATGGACTGGAAATAGCACTCATGATAACTCCTGAAGAAAACTGCTAACAAGTTATGGGAGAGAAAATCATTGTAAAGAAATCATAAAAGCAAGAGAGAGCACTGAAAGAAACCATTATGCAGGCAATGATTATATTAAGAATTATCCTATATACGCTATGCCAGACAGGTACAAGGTAGTACTGGAGTGGAATACTAATCTTTTATACAAGAACTACAAGTTTCTGTCACAACCGTACATCCACATGCATTATTATTCATCAATGTTAACTTGTAATATCATCAAGATGGAAAAGCATTCATTTGGCCAACAGTATTTCTGTGACCTTTTCTAAATAAATGTCTAAACAGATGGTTTAGAGAGATTTATTTAGAAAAAGGTTTCATAATTTCTTTTATTTAGAAAGTTTTGTTTCATAATTTCTGTTATCAATAAAATTCAATATTTAATGTTTTTTTTTTTTTTTAAATAAGTTTAGTTTTCCAATCACATTGCTTGTTTTTCAAAAAAAAAATTATGGTGATGTTAATTTATATGGCCACTTATGGTATATGCAAAATTCAAACTTCAGGTTAATTTTGAATTTTTAACCAAACATATTAACTTGGTTTTATTAATATCTGATGTTAACATAACCTATCCTTTTATGCTTGGACGTACAGCAGTTTTTTGTAGCTGACTGGTTATATAACCATCATTCTTTGTTATACATAACCATTCCTTCAACTATTCAGATACATTACTGAGACAGTATACGTACGTGATGGCATCATAAAGCCTAGCAGCTTGAAAGCAACTTGACATTTTGAATATGCATTCTAAAATCTTGGTACAATATTTAAGAAGCCAAAGTATTAGTTGTGGCAAAATATCTACTGTACTTTCTAGGCAGAAAAATTTGTCTGGACAGTACAGTAAAAATGATTTACTCTATCTTATCTTAATAAAGAATAATATAAATTTTTTTTTTTTTTTTTGCACTTCATGAGAGGAAATTCATGTACCCTCAAAAACAAGTATACAGTATGTGACTTACATGAAAGCAGTATGATATAACCAGAACCATATAAAGACTCTTAAGCATTGAGATTCAACAAGAAAATGCCCCATGCCCCCAATGAGGAACCCCAGTGATATTTATTTTACTGCTTGTGAGAGCTGGAGCAGCCTGGATGTGGATGTTTCCAGGCTACCATGTTAATATGGCTCTGGATATATCTTCTTATATTATTCTATATAATAATCTTCTTCGTATTATTCATATGTACAGACAAAAAAAGGTTTTTAATCAAATATACAAGGTACCATCCAAAAATTTCTGGACTCCTCTTGCTAGACATGTATATCTTTGTGAGCAGTTTGGGGCAAACCCTACTCATCTAGTTTCAGTTTTATTTCATATGGTTCCAAGTAAGATCAAGCTGACTACCCTTTCAGTTTTGTGTTTTACTAGGATGATGAATTTGAAAGAATACTTTTGTGATCTTCAAGGGCATATTCAGGATGATCTGACTTTCCTTTCAAAGGTCACTTGAGGAAATAAGTTATGGGTTTTGTACAGAAACAAACTAGCAGTAATCCTAGTGCAAAAGTCCATGCTTGATTCAGAAGATAAGTTCTTGCAAATATCACAAGCACATTGATTGTGTTTTCTGATACTGACAGGTGTGGTGCTCCATGAATTTATTCCATAAGGTCAAAATTTAAAGTCAAGAGGAAGGAGATATGATATTTGGGAGATATAACAAAAACTGAAGATACTGAAAAAAAGATAACAATACAGGAGGTGCAGAAATGCTTCCAGCAATGGCAGAATTACTGGACAAGTGGACAATTATCTTACAAGGGGAGTATATCAACAGAATGACATGAAATAGCCAGTAAGTAAAACCATTTATTATTATTATTAATTAAGAAACTTTTGGATAGCATCTTATATATATATATAAATATACAGGGTAATTCAGAACTAATCCTGCAAAACTTCAGTAGATCAATAATAAAGAAAAAAAAGTTCATGTGGACATGGATCCACATGAACTTTTAGATCTGAAATAACTTTGCTAAGTTAATGCTTTTTGTAATTTTTAGCACTTAAAATGTTTCATTTATTTTTTAAAATTTATTAATACAAAAAATTCACAAGTGCTTGAAATCTTTATTTGCCTGAAGAAATGAATCATCACGTAATAGAACTTTCATGGGAGTGGATGCCTTCTGTTCCTGTTCAGCTCAGACATTCATCATACATAACCATTCCTTCAACTAATGACACATTACTGAAACAGTGTATCCTGTTAGTGTATATGATGGTGGCATATAAATTCAACAATCCAACAACTTGTTTTGTAATACTGTGAACGAATCTGCGTGACCCCCCCCAAGTTTCCATAATATAAAACTAACGATTTCATTTGGGATAGAGTTAGCCAAGGAATAAATACCGCTTATTTTTAATAATTAATTTAAGTCTACATCAATTAAAACAATAACAGACCCTTACAACTTTATAAAATGAAATCATTTTGTTGGAAAAAAAAAAAAATAAATAAAATTTAAAACACAAAGCAAAATTTAAAAATTTTTAACCCCCCCCCCTCCCACAAGGGATCACAGCCCACATTTTGAGAACCACTGGGATTAACCTACTGACATGAAATTTGGTACAAGCACCCAGAATAAAACTACCAATAAATCCTAAAATTTTGAAAAGGATCAGAGCTGCTGTTTAAATTTATAGTAACGTTCCTCTAGGGCAGCAGTTCCCAACAGGTGGTTCGCAAAAGTGTTCGAGGGGATTCGCACTAAAAATTCTATAATGGCATCTGTTTAGATTTATTTACATAGATATATTATTTATTTACATAGGTAAATTAGAAAATATATACATAATAATAAACAATAAATTAAAATAAAATTAAATAAAAAGTAAAGAATTGCCAAAGAAAGAAACCATATCTCCCATAATTCCTTATAAGTTTACTATCTTACAGTATATCATGTTAAATAAATATGTTTTCCATGCTAAATTTTTTTTTGATTCTCAAGCACCATTGTTATGTACAGGCACTTTTTTTTTTTTTTTTTTATAGAATCTATAGTACTTAGTACCGTGCATGGGTTGAAGGTTGAAAAGTTGAAAGAAGATACTTGTTGACATTAGATGAACTTCTGTTGATTGTAATTTTCAAGAAATACATTAGAAGGAAGTTTGTTCCAGAAAAAACAGAAAGTGAATGAATAAATGAGGAAGAAGAAAAGTTGGTTCTGTGAGTTTGAACTTGGACAGTAAAAGGATGTTGGCTGGTTGTGGCACGTGTTTGGATTGCTTTGAAAGAGAGAACGGGAATTATAGAAGCCAATTCAGAAGAACAGTGCCCGTGGAAGCATCTGTACTAAAGGCATTCAGCAGAAACAGTACATCTATAAGACAGAGAGTGGAGAGACTCTGTTAAAGATGAGACTGTCTGCGCTGGTAGCACAGTGGTATCGTCACCGTCCTCCCCACACTGGGTGGTAAAGGCCCAGGTTCAAATCACGTTGATGACACAAGGAATTTTAATGGGCTTTTTTTTTACTCTGTGGCTGAGTTAGTTGGACTCAGGTGTAGATAGCAAGGTCCCCCCCCCCCAGAAATTTGGGTTTTTTCGTCCAGCAAAACAGGCAAATCTACCAGAGAACACACGCAATTTACAGACACAATAAATATATGGGTAGATGCAACCATAACATCATAAATTTTTTTTTTTTTTTGTTTTGTTAGAGATGAGACATTAATTAATCTAACTGCCCTCTTTTGAATGGAATCGAGAAGCCTGAGAGAGGTTTTGGGGGCACCGTCCCAGATGTGGGAACAATATTCCACGGTAGGCCAGATTTGCGATTTCTACAAAGTCAACAACAGTTTGGAAGAAAAGTAATGCCAAGAGAAAACCAAGTTTTTTAGATGCAGAGGAAGCAATATTTGTAATGTGCTTTATGCCAAGAGAGAGATTAGACGTCAGGGTAATCCCCAAGATCTTGCCTAGAAATCGGAGCGCCTCGAAGAAACATAGGAGTAGAAGAATTTTTTTTGGGAGATATAAGACAGGCTGAGTTTTAGAAGGATTGAAATTAAGTTATCTTTGCCCCACTACCATTACCTGGAGATCAGCATTTAAGGATTTGGCAGTGGATACTCAAGAAGTTGAAGCTGTTTGAGCAGGGCAAGGTTTCTCAAACTGGAAGGTGGAATGCAACATGCTATTATCAGCAAAACTATGGATAGGATTTCTGGTCAATGAAAGAAGGTCATTAATACACAAGAGGAAAAGAGTAGGAGAAAGAACTGAATCCTCGGGAACACCAGCATTAGTGGAGTAGTTAGAAGACAGAGCTGTCTACCATTAACGAGTGAGCAGTCAGAGGTAAAACTGCATACCCAATTACTAATAAAATAATAAGAGGAGTTTACCTTAATATAGTGCATAGAACACTTCCGTATGATACCCTCCAGAAATTAAAACGGAAAAAACGAAAACATCGACAACTTACCGGTACATTAGAGTAAAATATAAATAATTAAATAATCAATTTAACACAATTCAAATCAATTTTAAACAATTAAAAATCAAATTAACGCAATTAAAAGAATCTAACGAAAATATTCAAAACGATTTTCCTTCCTGAAGCTGACAACGCTTTTCGACCGTATGTAGTGATCACAGGAATGAAAGAACATATTTTAAAAATTTATGTGCTGATTCAACTTTTCCTTATCAAGTAATGCTTGAATATCCAAAAAAATATTTTCATTAATATATATAAGTTTCTGTAAGGGGATAAATAAAAGATATCAAATCAATATTGGATCTTAACCATTTCCCATGTAAACAGAAAATTTGGTACTAATCCAACTTTTCCTTCTCAAGCAATGTCTGAACATCAAATATGTACTTTCATTTATACATGGATGTTTCAAAAGTTTGTGCAGAAAAATTCTGGGACTTATTCTAAGGTCCAAAAAAAAAAAAAAAAATAAATAAATAAATAAAAAAAAGTTATCCGACAACTTTTCCTTATTGGGTTTTTTTTTTTTTTTTTTGTGTTGTTGAAGCATCGGCTTCTGTGGCCATAATGCACCTCCCAAAGTTTTTGCATTTTCTACTCTGATCCAAGCCCGAGGAAGGATTCGAACCCGCGACCTTTGGGTTGCCAGGCAGGCACTTTACCCACCCAGCTAGCTCGGTCAGCTCCTTATTGGGTAATACCTGAACATCCAAAAACATACTTCCATTTATATTTTCTCCCTCTTAATTTTTATTTAAATTTGGAGATTAGCTCAACAAACCTTTCTAAAAGGGCTAAATATAAAATTTCACAAAAATCCATTTGGTAGGAATAGAATTGTTATATGTGAAAAACGATGCGGCAAACACAGGAGGCATTTTAAGAATTTGTGAACATGCTTCAAAATCTAATGGATTTAGGCTAGCAGAGCAAAGATGCCACGTAACTTATTCCCCATGCTGGAGTAAATTAGCATCTACCTCAGCAGCAAAGTAAATATTAATTTAGTCCAGCACTTTATTTCTTTTCATAATACAGAAGTGCTCACTCTACTGATACCACTTTTCAATGATGCAACTGGTACGATACCTTCACTCTTGTTGGAAGGAAAGTATGTAATCAAAGAGCTCTGCATATGTGCCAGATGGTTGATCCTATGGTACTTGACAAACTAGAAAAAAAGATTAGCAATAGAAAATTTTGGATCCACATTTCTAAGAACTTTTTTTCTTTATTACTTGATTCCCCAACACACTTCCAAAGTTTGGCAGGAGAGTTCTGAATCATTCTGCATGTGAAAAACTTTAAACTTTAAAAATATTAATTTGAAAATATAAAAAAATTTTTTTTTTTTTACCTTTTGCAAAGAATCTAAAGAGAAACGCATAAACCAAATCTCACATTCTTTAAATTCAAACCTATGTAAAACCGTAACTGCTGTGTCAGTGTGCTTAACTTCTGTTTCTTCAAGTTGACCAGGCTTCCAACAGACAATACAGTTTTCACATGACTATAACCAAAATAAAAACACACACACAGACACAAAAAAAAAAAAAAAAAAAAAAAAACACTTTAAAATTTAACTTTAACTGATGATTCATTATATATTTTAATTAAAAACTGATTAAATTTGTTCTTAATTTTGTAATATATTTTTAATCTGTGAGGAACATTTGAAAAATTCTGAGACTGTACCTATTATTTGAATCAAAATTGTCCAAAGTATTAGGAAGTTTCCTTTTTGAAATAAGTGGATTTAAAGGGGTCATATTTCAATATTCTCTTCAGTGTAATGTCCTTGTCCTCCACATAATCACCAAAATTGTGTCCTCTTAATTCATCTTTTAGTGATGTATGTCTCTGATGGCTGTTAGTGCATTTTATCATGCATTCTGCAGTAGGAACCATAGCTTACTTAATATTTCTCACCTTTTTTCTGAATTAGAGGTATCTGGTGACTGTCAGTGTATCTTGTACCATAAGTACAAGATGTAGTCTAGTGTTATTCTGCAGAAAGAACCATGGCTTACTTAACACTTTTCACCATTTTTTTCTGAATTGCATCAGTCAAGTGATATTGTAGCACCTGCTAATAATTATAACCAATCTTGATATGGTTATGGGGCATTCAGTGTTGAAGAGTGTTATCTTTAGTGCCAGTCCATAACGACTGTTTGGCCTAAAATTCTGATGTTCTTCTTGCTATCATTAAAATTGCCCCAGCCCACAAAGCTTGCTAGATAAGCTCCACTAGATACTTTCCTAGCTACTTTTCCCTGACTTCATACAAAATTTAATCACTCATCTTTGCCCTAAAGTGTACAAAATATCATTCATACCTGCCATAGTGAAATGTACTTTACTTTCTATGCAAATACACATTTAAGTTTAATGCAAGTTTCTATGACAGGGGTAGCCAACCTTTTCCTGAAGCATATTACATTTGTTGGAAATGCACTGCATGCCACTTAGGAGTTCCAGAGTCTACTGGAATCAATACCTTCCCCCATACTGAAACACACCTAGTGCCACAAAATAATAGCATGTAATTTTTTATGTAGTTAACAAAAACTAACTACATAAAGTAAGTTTATTCTAAGCATTTGTAATAAAATAAAAAATAAAAACAATTTTACGTTTATAAAATAAATTTAATATAGGTTAATAAGTAAATGTTTAGTCCTTACAAAATCAATGATATGAGGGGCTCAGTAACATACCTACTTAACTCTGTTAAATTAATACTAAATGTAAATATGAACAACAGGTTCTCATCATGTCGAAACCTGGGTCATAATTTCTGCAAATAAAAGTGGAATTTAAAATGTATGCATTTAGCTTCATTTCTGATTTTTCAAATTGGATGTATTCATTTTTACATCAGGAAGTCTGCCACTAACAAGAACTGTGCATGCCACTTATGGCACACATGTTGTGAGCTGGCCACCCCTGCTCTATATACAGCAAACTCTTCAAAATTTGGCACTCTCGAGGATTGAGAGGTGCCAAATTTTAAAATTTTCAGCATTTGTCTGCACAAAATATAGATGTATACCTAGCGATTGAGCAGTTTTAGAGGAACCCATTTCAATAAATATTAAGCACTAACAACTGAACTTATTTACCTCTGCAAACATTTAAAATGATTATCTTGTCCTTTCATTTGTTTTTGTGGAAAATTTAAACTACAAGAATAATGCAGGATTAATTCTCACAGCAGAACAAACTTGCCTTTGTAATGAATTGCCCTGCAATTGCAATACTTTTTACAGATAGCTTTAGCTATATTACAACTTTGAAAACAAAATATCAGGGGAAACTCATTGCAAAGGCCAGGAATATGCAGTTTAAATCCTGCTGGCCTACAAAAACAGAATGTATTAATTTTTACATTTAAATTATTAAAATTTTGTCATGGTCCTGAATGTAATTCTATTTTGCTATGGTTTCTTAAAGACTAATGTGATCATTGATACAAATGCTGGATTTCTTTCTTAATATTTCTTATTTTTAAAATGTAGTTTTTTTTTTTGTAAATGTGCTGGATTTACAGAGTTTACTGTAAATCCTCAGAGTTGCCACCTTTTCAAAATCTCTAACCTAGTGATGACCAAGGGGTTGTGAAAGCAATCCTAAAAATTTTTTATGTAAAATAAACATTTTTATATTATTTTCTGACTAAAAAAAATTATTTGTGAAATGTTATTTATGAAAAAAGACTTTTGGGATAGCTATTTACTTGTATAGATTTTTAATTTCCAGTTTAGGTTCTTATCAATACCACTGTTTAAAACATTCTTCATGCAAAATAAATAAATAGCCAATTACAGTGTGTGCATAGAAATAAACACCCCCACTTTATGATTGGTTCACTGTACAATGGACTCTCCATAATAAAATACCATTCACCATATGATACGTAGTAAGTGCTGGTCATTGTGATCTCGTTTGCAAATTGAATTTTAATTCTATTAAACGGCAATTCTAATAAGCAAAAACAGGAGGAATATTATCCATAGGCTATAAAAGTAAAGATAAAGTGCAAATATACACTTTATTACCTTACGAATTTACAAAATTAAATGATATGTGAAAATCGGAAGAATATTTTCCACATAAATTTGCACTTACATACATAGCTTAATTAATATTACTGTGATATGTACATACTAACTAATTGATATTTCTGTTCACCAACATTTTTTTTTTGGGTTGTAAAATTTAAAACAGTAAAAAAGATAAGTAATCAATAACAAAGAACACAGGAGTAACAAGTTTACGAAGCTTAACAATTAGGAATAAAGAGAAGATTCTGAAAATTTATTTATGATTTTTATATGATTGAAGATTTCATGGAAAGGGAAACACATTTCACCATTACATAAAAACCCACAGAATTCCAGCTATTGGTATTATCGCAAGTGCAATAAGATCAAGTTTACTACCTGTTTATAATAGATTGCACTAACAGAAAAGTCCAGTCAACTGGAAACTTCAATTGTTTTTATTGTTCTATGGTTGTTACGTCCAAAAATGTGCTTTAGAAAAATATCACAAAGATGTTCAAAATTGATTCTTATAACCAAACATATGATAATGATGAAAGTGTAATGCATTTTAATGATTTGAATTGGTTTTTTGAAATTTGATTCTATAAAGCAGCTGATTCTATTAACAGGTTAACTGGCACCTACTTATTTTACTTTACAATTGTCTCTGATCCGTAATTATCAATTATCATTTTAAACAACAGTTTGGGAGGAGGGGAAATACGTAAAAATGTGGCACCATCAGCATTTTTTAATCTTTTTTCTTTTTAAATTTGTATCATGTTTTAATATTTATTCCAGTGTATAAGACACACCACAATTTTATGGTGACTTTTTTTCATATAAAAGGTGAGTGATATACACTGGAAAATATGGTATTCAGTATTCTATATAAAACTAATACAATTCCATTATAAAAATCACCTTTTAAAGAGAGAGAGAGAGAGAGAGAGAGAGAGAGAGAGAAACAGCTTAGTTATATAGTGAAAATTCCAACATCCAAGGTCTTGGAACGAATTACCAAAAAACAATGTGTTATTGGGTTCATATTATATTTTCACGATATGATGGTGTCTCTGGAATGGATTAATATCATAAAGTGGGGTCCACTGTAATCTAACCTGAAGAACATCATTGCCAAAAATATTTTCAATTACTCGCCTGATTTAGTTAAATTTATTTCAGATTTTTATATGCCTACTTAATGTGTTTTTAAAATTAATATACAGGTGACCCCTGCTTAACGCTGATAATTTGTTCCAAAAAATGAGCGCTAAGTGAATCCGTGCTAAGCGAGTGCTGCCATAGGATATTTCTTAATCAATAATAAACGGTAGTGAAAAGATGCACAAATGTCGGTCAAAATATTTAACATTCAAATATTTGTACATAAAATATTCTGCATTACATACATATATAATTATGTGGTAACTACTTACGTATCAAAATTAAACTTAAAATTCCAATTAAAATCATGAATTTAATCATGAAAAATGTGTCGATTATGGGTTGTAGTTTTGCCCTCTTCCTGGTAAACTAAAAGGGGTTTTAATTTTAAATCCCCCGCAGCGTTACCATCCAACAATAAAGTCAACCGATCCTTCACCACTTTGAAACCTGGCATGTTATTTCCTTCTTTCAATATGAAACTTTTTTTATGCATTCGTTTCCAAAAAAGTCCTACTTCATCTATGTTAAAAACTTGTTGAGAAGTATAACACATAATACCCCTCATCAATAATTTTAATTATAATTTTTGTCAATCAATAATTTTTGTGAAAGTTTCAGCTCCTTGATCTGCACTTGCGGCTCCTCCCTGGATTTTAAATACTGTTTTAAATTACTTTTTTAAATGGTTACTTACTAGTTTTAAATGGCTCCACATTTCTTTTTTTTTTTTTTAGGTGAGTTTTCTTCAGCTCATCGCGCTCTCTCTCTCTCTCTTTTTTTATAATATTTAACTTAACTGAATTCTGCACTGGATATTATCTTCAATAAAATTAGTCTCTCCATTTCAATCCTAATAGCCAGCCCAGCCCTAGTTGCTTGCAGTGGAACAGCTGTCTTTCCCACTGCTAAAATTAATTCTTTATTTTTTATAATTGTTCTTAACAGTTTTTCATTCATTCTTCGTTCTTTCTCATTTTCATTCTTATCCACCATTATTTTAACTCTTTGAAAATGTAACTGCATTGGTTGCATTAATTATGATACAATGTTTGAGTAAACTGTCCGTTACACACGATGTCTAACACTGTAAAGAGTGATGACTAGACTTTGGATAAATGCATATTACAAGCAATATACTTGATCATTTTTTAAAATGTTGATCTCGGAACTACGTAACAAGTCACTGTACTACAATTAAATTAGCTTTCAAGAAAATTTCTTGTGGGAAACGTTTTAATGCTGTTTTGCTATTCATTTTCAAGCTATCAACTCCATCAAATGAAACGATTTCGTTAAATATGCCAAAAATGCAATCTATAAAAGAGCGTTATAGTCAGATACAGGTTATAATATAAGAACAGCATTATAGTGAATCAGCGTAAAGCGAACCGCGTTATAACGAGGGCCTGTTGTATATATAATAATTCTACAACTGCCATATTTTTGTTAAAATAGAGACACACTTGTATAAAATTATTATAGGTTAATCTTGTAACCTTGCTTATTTGAAATATAGCTTACAGTGGGGAAAGCTCCCAGTCCTTGATTTAAAACATTATGGCATATAACACAAGCATTTAATAACTTTAGAAGTTATATACATTCTAAAAGACATATAACAGCAAATGATAATACCAAATTTGCCTCAAAATGGAATTGAAATTTTATTTTTCCCTCTACCATTGTATGATCTGGAGAAATTAGGACAATACCAAGAGCCTGAAAATGGCATTTTATTTTTAGGCCCAGACTCCAATTCAAATCCAGAGAGGTGGCAACTCTAATACTACCTTACAACTTCCACATGATATGCATGTGATCCCAATGAAGCCTCTTGCAATATACTACAGCATGGGCAGTCTCAGAAACTTTTCAAACATTTCTCATAAAAAATATTTGCCACCCTCCCCCCCCTCATTTTCATCATAGGCACCACAATTAAAAATATAAACCTAGAAGTTATACTGCAGAAATTTTACCTAATACAAAACTTCGAAATTTTATAATATGATGAGTCATCTTTTTAAAGAATAGTTCCAGAACATTCATTTATTTTATAATTTCCCGATAAAAAAAAAAAAAACAAATTACACCAGTAAAAGTTTCTACTTTAGGAAACAAACTTTTACAGTTTCACATAATTTTCTTCTTCTCAGAAAAGTGCAAGAGGATTAAGATATGTGTAAAACAGGCTAAAGACAATCTTGTAAATTAAGTATCATAAAGGTATAAAAATGTTTTTACATTTATTTAAAAAATCTCAAACAGTAGGAATATACATAATTAAAGTAAAGAAAATGATATAGGAGAAGTAAAAACCATAAGCAGAAAAAAACAAAGTAATTAAAATTGATATGGGTGAGGATAAAATAGAAAAGAACAATGTTTTATAGGTATCAAGCAAATATTCAAGGTGCTGTAGAATGAAAAAGACAAAGGGATAATTGTATAGCCAAATATGAAGTTAGAGCAGTACAGACAAGATAAATGTAAATGATATACAGGAATTTTGCCAATGATGACAAGGAAGTATTATCCCATTGTATAAGGCAATGGTTACGCTGCATCTTGAGTATTGCATAGAGGCTGGAAGCCTCATTTTAAGAGGGATCTGGATCTGTTGGAATGAGTGCAGCTTTGTCAGGGACACACAAAAGGGCACTCTTACCAAGAAACACTGAAGTGTTTCTTGATAAGAGTACGCTTTTACACATTTTCAGATGCTGCAAACTGCAGCATCTGGAAACTAAGCACCTGCAAGAAGATCTGATCAAAGTGTTTAAGGTTTTAAATGGACTGAGTGATGCTGAAGGCATCTTTACTCTTTCTTGGATGGCACATACACATACGGGGACAAAAAAATAAAATTGATAAAGGATATTTGTGGGACAGATGTGCAAAAATTTGCTTTCAGCCAGAGAATAATTCATTGTTGCATCATTTGAACAAATTTAAGGAACGATTAAATAAACTATGAAATTTCATATAGACTATCTCTATTATCAAGGTAGAAAAGATCATGGAAAATATCAAATATGCACAGGCAGAATATGTAGTTGAAATTAGACTAGAAATGCTGAAATCTAAAGGGGAGGGGGGGGATTGTGTCAGGTTGGTTACATCACATTATCCATTGGTCATTTTTCCAAAGGACAAATACCAGAATATTAGACCAAGCCATTAACTGTACCAACATATAAAAAGGAAAATAAAAAAAACTGAATGTTGAAATTACAGAGGAATTTCACTCTTTAAGTAAAATGTATGCAATTTACTCAGAGAAGAGAATTTGAAGTACTGCTGAATGTAATGTTAGTTGTTGTTATTTTGTTTTTAGGAGCATTAGCAACTAAGGCCATATTGCTCCGGGGGTATGCGGTGTTCATTCCCTGACCTTTCCGCATCCTCCGTATTTGGTGGTCACGGGCTTGAACTCCAGTCTAATCAAGACACGTGTGCTACGCACTGCTGCTCCTGCCCACCTGGCTACGGAGGTGCCGAATGTAATATTAGGGAAAAAAAAAAATAAATAAGTTTTAGGCTAAGCAACAGATGCCAGAATCACAGAATAGTCGTGAGAACATATGAACTTGTATTTGGATTTGCTGATCTTCAAAAGAACACATTATGAAGAACCAAGAAATCTACTTTTCCCAATTTCATAAGAATATGACATCAAAGATAATATTTTAAGGGGAATTAAAAGTTTGTATAAAATCGGCAAATCTGCAGTGAGGACTAAAGAAGGGCTGCACCTTATTGCTATCTTTTTATAATTTTCAATGACCATAAAATAAAAGAATGCAAGTTACTAACAAAAGTTTGGTGTAGGAAATTCACATAAAAATTGGATCATTACTATTTGCAAATGACACTGTGCTGTTAAACAGCAGCCTGCAAACTCTTCAAGAATCTGAATAAAATAGAAAGAGGTTGTAGAGAATTTAGCATGAAACTATGCTAAATTCTCATACAAAAATGAAAAATTAGGAAAGTTGGAAGGGATAGTGAAAATTTCAATGGTAGACTAAATAACCAAAAATTGGAACAAGTTAGTAATGTTATGTAGATAGGAGCAGTCTTTAATGAAGACAAGATCAGACAAGGAAATGAATAATAGAGCAGGAAATGGAAGCCAGATAAACAAGTTCATTTGGAGAAAAAGAGAAATCAGCTATTAATAACGTTGAATATGTTTATAACATTAAGCCTGTTTTAATTCATGGAGCTGAGAAGCAGTAAAGGAATTGATCAAAAATTTGAATCTTCAGAAATTAGGATTTATTTTAAGAAAAATAAATGCAACAGATGGGCATAATGGCAACCCATATTATGAGGGTGAACTAAAAAGTAATGCCTCTATATTAGGGTTGCCAACTATTTCAGAGATAATTCCAGGACAGGTGTCCATGAGCGGGTACTATTATCTGGGATGGGGGTTCAATTCTGGGTCTCCACCAATCCTGAGATACATATCCATCACGCCATTTCCCTCTAGAGAGAACTGACCTACATACCTTTCTATCCTAGATTGAGATACATTAAATTATATGCAAAATAAAGTTTATACAGTAATGCTTTATTGTTAAAACATTTGACAATTACAGAATATATTTACTTGTATTATAGAAATCCTTTAAAATATGTAGAAGTACCAAAGATATCAGCATTTCTTCCAATAATATATTTTTTCACTCTTTGCTGCTTTCACCAGTTACTCCCCATTGAGTCCATATTAAAAAAAAATTTGTAAAATCGACACAAGATTCAGTTATATTCAACCTGACTTGCAACCAAGTTGACAGCCATTCTGTTCTAGTCTTGCTCCACACTATTCAAAGGACTAAAAACTCTTTATAGATAGGCATTGTTTGCTAGAATAGACATTACGAAAGAAACAAATTTCTCTATTATTACTATTATTATTATTATTATTTTGGTTTTTTAGGAGCATTAGCAACTAAGGCCATATTGCTCCGGGCATATGCATATGTGGTGGTCATTCCCTGACCTTTCCGCATCCTCCGTATTTGGTGGTCACGGGCTCGAACCCCAGTTTAATCAAGAAGTGTGTGCTACGCACTGCTGTTCCTGCCCACCTGGCTACGGAGGTGCCAAATTTCTCTAGCTCAAACGAAGTCCAGTTCTTTCTGAAATACTCAACCATATTTTATCATTGGTTTGCTTTTTGTTTGATGTAGGGAACCACAATCGAAGCTGGGAAAATATTCATCATATAATGCATCAACAACAATTCCAATTCGTAATAGTTCCTGAATATGGTATAACTGCTCCCATGTCATGCCCAATTCTTTATTTTACTTTAAAGACAAACATTTTACTTTTTTGAAAATACTATCTTCACTATAATTATAGTTTTCTTTCAAGTATGTTATGCATCTTGTAAGAAAACAATTGACTTCAAATATGAATTTGTCCCTCTCTTCATCAGGCAATTTCTTTATAATGGATCACATGTTACTGCCAAATAACTGATCTACCATGATGATATAAAGTTGCTCATCTTAATCCCACCATTTGCAAACCCAGAGGCAATTGCATCTTCATTCACAAAGAATTTGACTTCTCTTTAAACTTGTTCGCAGATTTTTGGGTTAAACCCTTCAGAATCTGCAATAATGATTTATTCATTGAAACAGCAACCAACAGTAATTCAACCATCAGTTTGTGGCAGTCTCATTCCAGTGGATACCAGCCATAAGGACCTCGGTGTCAATTTCGATCTCAAGCCGAGATTTGAGGCACACACAGAATACCTCTGGAAGCGATTTATCACCTTACACTGGAAAGTGAAGCCCACTATTAGATATCTTCAAACCACTCTTTATCCCGGTATTTCGTATATGCTGCTGAAATTTGGGCATCTGATTCGGCCTCACCTAAAAAATGGTGTTCACATGTGAATACTGGACCCTGAAATGGGCCACAAATAAACATCGCTGACTTCCTCAATTGAGAACCACTGACATGGCTGAGCAGCTAAATGTACCCAGGCTCCCAAGGTTAATTGACATCAGGCATTTAATGACTATGGTAAAAATGTTCATAAGAATGATAAATGCTCCAAACATCTGGGATTTCTGTCAGTGGGGCAACCCTCCATCAACCTTGAGGTCTGACCCCACACTAATCCTCAAATACGACCATCTGAAACTTTGTAATCATTTCTTATCTGCTCAGGCACTGCTCCGTCTTGGAATTAACTTGCAGAAAATGGCTACCATTTACAAATACCGTTGCATTCTTCTAGAGTGGATTGCATCTGTTCAACTGGAATAAATTCTTCCAAATCTTGTTGCTTAAACTGTGCCAGATTACTAAACAGTGACACCAGCCATTCACCTCTCCAATCCCTACCATGCTGTGTTTTTGAGCAGCAAGAGCAATTCATGGTTTGATTTTGATTCAACTTCCCCGCCATTGATTTTAATTGTTCTTGATTTGTGCTATGATGTTCATTTATTTTTTCCTACTTATTATAATTTCATTTTTATATGCTTTTAATTTTTGTGTAACTTGTAATTTCCTATGTAACTTTTCCATTTCCAAATTTTAATCACATGTATCATTTTTTGCTTTAATGTAAAACTGGACATGTCGCCGTGATGAATATTATTGTTCTTAGTACTTGTACCATACTTAGCAGCACTAAAAAAATTTAATTAATTATTTTTTAATTTAATTATTTTTTAACTGATTCAATAGGTCTCACATAATGTCAACATCTACAGATAAGCATAAATCACTCTCCAATGCAAGAACAGCATTATCAAACAAAGGTAGGACACTGTGCCAAATGGTTTCAGAACAATTACCTTTTCCTTTAGATCTGAAGTAAGCTTTCAGAGCTGGCCAGTTATGTGCAACATGCTCAACAGCTGGAAGAAGAGACAGCCACCTTGTTGACAAATGATGCAATATATCTTTATGCTCAATGTTGACAAGCTCACAAAAGAGTTTTAGTTGATCCATTCATTTTGGAGATGAACCACACTCACGAAATACTCTGAGGACAAGACGCTCAATATTGTAAGTTAGGGAGTTGTTGGCTACTTAAGACAAAATATTAACAATGTGGCATTTACAGTTTGCTTTAACCGCATGCTTCACTTCTTTCTGCAGGGAAAATCCATTACTCTCAACAATTTTTTTGATGCAATCAAAAATATCAAGTGATCTTTCATTAGGATCTTCATAAAAATCTAATATCTTCAAGCATATGCTATTTTCTATACTAAAGTACTGGACATGGATAAATTTTTATATTCTGCATATTAGAGGCATCAGAGGACAGAAAAATAGTCAGACTCCTTCATACCCATCTACACTGTGTTGATGAGCAAATGGACCTAGAACATTTAGTGTGACAATCGCAGCTTTATTACTGTCTTTGAAAATCATATGGATGAGCTTAGAATGACAGTCAAAACTATTGTAGCTCAAACAGTGCTTTATGTTATGAAATACTGATAGGAGCTTTGCTTTTGTTACCTTACTCTCTTCAAGAATTTTCTTTATTTTTTTTTTTTTTACAAAAAAGATTAATTGATTGAGTTGACTTACAGATCGACTCCGATGGATGGCCAAACAGCATTTGCATTATATTAATGAAGTAACGACCACCAGAAGATATATAAAAAGCACGATATACTCTCCGATTCTATATGCTGCAGAAGTATGGACATCTGCCGCCCCTAGCACAATTCGACCACTCTTTTATACTGAGTTTTGGCTCTTAAAATGGGTCATAAACAAACAAACTTCCTCCACAGTTAAGGACAACTGAAATGGCCAGTTTGATAAAAATTCACAGGCTTCCCACCACGCTGATTAGGGTGAAATGCCTTACCACAACTGTAAAAATGATCACTGGAAAGATCTCGGCACCATCATTCTGGGACCTGTGCTCTTGGAGAGTCCCTCAGCCTTCCCTCAGAGCGACTCCAACTCTATGCCCACATCTCAGCCGTCTCCACCTACCCGATAGGTTTCTGCCATATCAGCTACTTTCATGTGCCCAGTCTTTGGATGCTGACCTTAATAAGTTTTCTAGTGATAAGGAGTATAGACGCCGCATCCTTAAATTGTACTTCCCTGTCCCTGATTCTGCTCTTTGAAGCTCGCCTTAACACCACAATCCAGCAATGCGACATGAAGATGGCTTACCAACCAACCTTGTAGTTTTCCACCTGTATATTCTTTGTACATTGTGATGTTTATAATTGTGTTATACTTTGAGTGTTGAGCTCTATTTACTTTTGATTCGTTCATATATGTATTTTATATTTAATTTATTAATTTCCTTTCTTACATATTGTAATATCACTGTTAACCCCTGGCCTTGTGGCCGTGAAGGGCTTATTGCAATGTATCCACTGTATTACTATTATTATTATTATTGCAATAAAGATTTCAATAAGATATAGCCTTTTCTTGATGATTTTGCTATCCATGTGTCCCCACAGCTCCTAAGCCTTGCCTTCATATTTTACAGAAAATATTGAGCATCAATTGTATTGTGTTGAATCTCCTTATAGCAAGCCAGCATTTAAATTTCTCATTATGCTCCCACTCATCCTTGCAAACATAGTCTTTCAATTTTCTTGGACGGTATATTTGCAGAGCTAGTATGTGGCTCATGTTAATGATCAAAATTTGAATAACTTTATTTCATCTTTACTCAACAATAGGATAAAACAATTTTTTTTTTTTTTTTAACAAACTAAAACGCTCAGACTACTCACTACATTATAGTCTGTTTACAGAAATTTCCTTTGGGACTTAACTGAGGAGCAAGTTTAAAATATAATGTAACCAAAAGGAGCAACTATTTCCTCATGGAATACAATGTATAAGGTTGTGGCTACTGCATAATGTTTATTTTGAAGTGGGAAGAGTAGGCAATCTTTTATAACTCTACATGAATGAAAAAAGTTGGCCAGTGGCTTTATCTCAAATTCCAGGACATTTTGCATCCTGGTATGAACCATGCAGGATTCTGGACACAGAGTTCAATTCCGGGACTGTCCAGGCCAATTGTCAACCCTTCTACATATACATAATACACCTAGCTTCGTACATTTTGTTCCATGCTTAACAAGTTTCTGCATGCCACTGAAGTACAATTTTTTCAGCTAAGAGGCCAACTATCTTCTCCATCAGTCTTATTTGTTGCCTTGGAGATGTTCTTTTAGCTTTGGGAACAGTGAAAAGAAAAAAAAAAAAAAAAAAAAAAACTCACTTGGAGGCAAATCTTGACTACAGGAAGAATGCAGAACAACTTCACATCCCAGTAATAAAATTCTTGCCAATACTGGCCAGCAGCAGTGAGGTTGCATGTCATTCTGCTGAAACAATTTCCAAGCCTTACTCTTTTTATTTTCTTGTTAGCTTGGCGAATGTCTGTTTTAACCCACAGAGCTGTGAGCTCAGTAAGCAGTAAAGGAATTAATCCAAAATTCGAATTTTCAAAAATTAGTCATAAAAAAAATAAATGCAATTAAGAGATGGAAGTGTACTGTGATGTCCCTTTTCCCAAAAATTTGGTATGGAGAACCTCCACAGTTCAGTATCATTTTGTTTACTGAGTTGAATTTTGAAATTTGAATTTCTTTCATTTACATAAAAAAAAAATATATATATAAGAATTTTTTCTTATAATTTCTATAAAACATTACAATTTCTTGTAATGGACGCTCTTGTTTTCTAGATCATAGTGATGAATCCAGGATTCACCTCCAGTCACAATAACATTTAAAAATGCATCCTTTTTTGAATTAGGTGTTCTCCAAGGAGACTTGGAGACCACCTATTGTGTAGCTTTCTGCACCCCTTGCTCCTCAGAGAGAGATGCTGAACACATTCTTTAGAAATCTCTAAAGTTGCAGTGATAGCTGATTGATCCAATGTTCACCACAAACAAGTTTACTGCTTTTTGTTTATGTGCATCATCAGTCAACAATACTTGTTCCTTCTTCAACTCTGATCATTTACAACAGATCATTATTGGAGGCTTGAAGTGGTGGAACCCATGTTTAGTCTCTAGATCTAAGTTCCGGTCAACCCTTCCCTATCTCTTCCATCATGCAATATGATTGATGACTTTTGAGGTTATGATGAACATCGTGGCAAGATCCAATATTCCTTACATTTCGAGGGTACACTCTAAAACGGTGTTCGCAGGCCGGCCACTAGTTAGTACACCAGACTGAACCTATTGTTAACTCTCTAGGAGGCTTCTGGATCAGCTAGTGTATAATCTTGCTACCTCTACTCTGCCCCTCGACGTGGGCACCTGTACGTGGTGAGGGGACCTCCCAGTGATGCTGCTGGTTTTCCAGATTAGCATCACTGGGATCTAACGCCCATACCTTGGTTCCAGGGTTACATCTGTGGAATCAGGTGTGTGCAGCCGTGCGCCGCGACCCGTGAATTTCGGAAAGGGGGATCCTGGTGGTTGAGGGGCCCAGCCTTAATACACCACTTTGGCCCCTGCTTCGACAAAACGGGTGGTCCCGGACCGGCCCGACTGGGATCAATCGGCGGGTGGTTCTTACTGCTAGGGTCAACTGCATTCCAATAAGTCTCCCTCCCTTTGGTCCTGGGATGGGATCAAGGCTTATTGGAAACGTGGGTATGGTGCATCTAAGCTAACTTGGCGTCCCATTCGTGTACGCAGTACCTGCTAGTTCACAAGTGGGCATCCCCTCGTAGGGCTCAGTGGTGGGTGAGGTACTTAGGGCATCGGAAATTTTTACTTTACTCCTATGAGTAATTTAAATCCTATTTCTTCTGGGGCCCCAACAAGGCCCCTATCTCATCGAGATCATGATGCAGATAACACCTCAGCAAAAAGAGCCAGGACTGAGGAAACACCACCACCACCACCATCAGTGACACCGCTTTTCCTCATTCTCCATTCCACCGGAGAGCAGTCAATTGGAAAGATGTCACCCTTCTTTATCCAGAAAGGATTAGAGGGGTTGGCAGGTTCACCTAAATCTGTAAAAAGACTGCGTTCTGGCGACCTTTTGGTCGAAGCTACAAATATTAAACAGGCGGAAAAAACCCTGAACACCACATCAATAGGGGGAATACCTATCATCGTAACCCCCCCACAAAACTTTAAATTCTTCTAGAGGCGTCATTTCAGAGTGGGCCCTTCTTCATGTTTCTGAAGAAGAGATCTGCTCTGAATTAAAAGACCAAGGAGCGACAGCTGTTAAGAGAATATCGATACGCAAGGATGGGAATCTCATCCCTACCCGAGTTCTTATCCTCACGTTTAACACCCCACGGCCTCCTAGTTCCATCAAGGCAGGCTATCTAAACTGCCCAGTGAGGATTTATATCCCAAACCCACTGCGGTGTTTTAGATGCCAAAAATACGGCCACTCACAAACATCTTGTCGTGGTAACCCTGCCTGTGCTCGATGTGGTCTTAAAGACCACGAGAGCAAGAAATGTTCAGCTCCAAAACCGATGCAAGGAGAGCGCCCCGCCTACTCTAGAGCATGCCAGCGGTGGAATGATGAAAAAGAAATACAAAAACTGAAAACAGAGCTGAATATCTCCTACACAGAGGCCAGAAAACGTATCCAACCAATAAACAGCGGGAAACCTTCTTATGCCCAAAAGGTTTCTGCAAAGTGCACTATCAGGACACAAACTGAGATGACTATACCACCAAGAGAGTCATTCACCCCGATTGCACGCTATTTATTGAGTTCACAAAACCACACCAAAAAAACACAATCAGTTGCCACTCCTATATCTGTACCTCCTAGTGCTCCACCATTACCAAAACCAAGTGGTAAAGAAAAGCCAAAAACTTCAGAAGAGTCATCCGTGATCCCAGAAACAATGGATGTAGAGAACAAGGAGGTACCGGATGAATCAGTCTTGGAACTCTTTGCGGAGGAAGAAATGGACACGGGACAGCGTCCATTCTTACCCAAAAAAGAAAAATCCAAGACTGACAAAATAAAGCCCTCAGCACCTCGGAAGCCGCCTGATGGACCCACCAAGCCAAAATAATGGCTAAATTCCTACAATGGAATTGTCGTGGATTCCGGTGAAATACTGATGACATCAAGGCCCTCCTGCAAAAGCACGAGCCAGTTTGCTTTTGCTTGCAAGAGACTTATCTAAAGGCAAATGGCGATCCCACCAGGCATAACATCACATTTTTTCAAAAGGATAGAATTGCGGATGGTCCTGCTCATGGAGGAGTGGCTATCCTTGTGGGCAACCAGACCCCAGTTCAGCCCTTGCTAGTTACAACCAGCATAGAGGCTGTTGCAATTCGCCTTTCAGTGGGATTTTTATTAACTGTGTGCTCTATTTATTTGCCACCTGGGACTGACAGCTCCCAGGAAGACCTTGATGATCTTGTAACGCAGTTGCCTCCCCCTTTCTTACTTCTCGGGGATTTTAATGGACATAACACCCTGTGGGGTAGTGCTAACATCAATGGAAGGGGACAAGTCATAGAGCATATGCTAAATGACAATGACTTTCCCTTCTAAATATTGGAACAAACACCTTCTTCCACATGCCTACCCATACTTTTTCTGCCATTGATCTCTCTATCTGCTCCTCTTCTCTACTCCCTTCACTCACTTGGAAAGTGGAGGAGAATCCGTACGGAAGTGATCATTTCCCTGTGATAACCTAGTTATATAGTGGGAGACCGTGTCTTCCTTCCAGGTTACCACGGTGGAAGATTGATCAGGCTGACTGGTCTGCCTTCCAACATCAGGCAAATTTTGATCTCAGCACCATCAGTCAAGAGCCTATCAATGATGCAGTAACGTACATCACAGAAATTATCGTCCAAGCAGCTGCGAATGCTGTTCAAAAAACATCTGCCCGGTTTCCACCATTTCCGAAACTTTGGTGGAATTCACAATCCACAGCAGCAAAAAAGGCTCAAAACAAAGCGTGGGGATATTCCGCCAATATCCTACCACGACCAACCTTATAGCCTTTAAACGCTTACGAGCCAAAGCACGCTATATCCGCCGTCAGAGTCAAAAGGAATCGTGGATACGTTTTACATCATCCATTAACCAGTCTACCAACTCTAAGGTAGTCTGGGATAAAAAATGGAAAATGAAGGGAAAATATACATCCCACCCTTCTTCAATCCTAGATTATAATGGATGCACTATTGCAGATCCAACTGCAATAGCCAATTCTCTTGGGGAAACATTCTCTAACATCTCTGCAACATCTTCGTATTCCCCAGAGTTCCTGGTCCTGAAACAAACTCGAAAAACAGGCACTTAATTTTAAGTCTAAGAGCGTCTATCCCTACAACGGGGCATTCATTATGCAGGAACTGAAAAGAGCCCTCACTCTTTCCAAAGCAAGTGCTGTTGGACCAGATGGCATCCATTATGAAATGATTAAACATCTTTCACCAAAATCCATGGATTATCTGCTCTTTCTATATAACAGAATCTTTATTGAAGGGCAGTTTCCGGATTCCTGGCGCAAGGCAATTGTTCTTGCCTTTGCTAAGCCAGGAAAGGATCCAAAAGTCACTACCAATTATCGTCCTATTGCTCTGACTAGCTGTCTGTGCAAAATCCTGGTGAGAATGGTTAATTGTTGTTTAATATGGTACTTAGAATCAAATGACCTTCTCTCCAACATCCAGTGCGGCTTCCAAAGGAACCGGTCCACTTTGGAGCATCTTATTAGACTGGAAACGTCCATCCAGGATGCTTTCCTAAAACGTGAACACTTGGTGTCAGTGTTCTTTGACATGGAGAAAGCGTATGACACAACTTGGAGATTTGGCATTTTAAAAGATCTGCATAGTCTTGGTCTTAGAGGGCAACTCCCCATTTTTATTAAAAACTTTTTAGCCAATCGATCTTTCCAAGTTCGTGTGGGATCCTCACTCTCTCGTTCCTTCAGCCAAGAGGAGGGAGTACCACAAGGATCAGTATTAAGTGTCACGCTTTTTGCCATCAAAGTAAATTCCATCACAGAACAACTTCCTCCAACTGTAAACAGTGCCCTCTATGTTGATGACTTTAGCATATTGTCAGTCATGCAACATGAGGGTTATTGAAAGACAACTGCAGAAAGCCATTGATCGCCTCAACTCCTGGGCACTTGCTAATGGCTTCAGGTTCTCGCCGGAGAAGACCGTTTGCGTACACTTTTGTCATAAGCGTAATCTTCATCCTGAACCTGAATTAAGGCTCGGACAAAATGCTATTCCAGTAGCAGCAGACACAAAATTCTTGGGACTCGTATTCGATAAAAAGCTGACCTTTCTGGATCACATCCGCCAACTCCGCACAAAGTGCACAAGAGGGCTGAATATTCTGCGCTCTCTTTCCTCAACATCTTGGGGTGCGGATCGATGCACCCTACTACGCATCTACCGTGCACTTGTATGATCCAGACTAGATTACGGGTCCCCGGTATACAATTCGGCCAAACACAGTGTACTTTGATGGCTGGATCCTGTCCATCATCAGGCTCTCAGTATCGCTACTGGAGCATTTCGAACATCTCCTGTCCAGAGCTTATACGTCGAAGCAAACGAACCACCGTTATCACTTCAACGTAAGCAGTTGTCTCTAAAGTACACCTTAAAACTGAAATCCCTGCCAGACCATCCTACGTGGCCATTCGTTTTTGAGCCACGATGGGAAAATTTGTACAACACCCGTAAGACTGCCAATCGTCCTTTTGGTATTCTTCTCCAAGCGCTACTCAAAGAACTTAATATCAAGGTAGGCAAGGTTGCCCAAACACCAAAGCAACCCCTTCCACCCTGGCTTGCTCATGTCCCGGCATGCGACTTGCCCTTTGAAATTGGGGAAAGTCGGACACTATCATCTGTCTACCTGCAGCTTTATTCAGCACACAGAGTTCAACATTCTGACTTCGTGCCAGTTTACACAGACGGTTCGAAGTCAGAATCACATGTGGGATCTGCTGCTGTCTTTACAGACAGCACTACATCGGAGCAGATTCCCTCTGAATGCAGCATATTTACTGCAGAGCTGCAAGCTATAGAGTTAGCCTTGGATCACATTAGTAAATGCCAATACCAACGGTTCATTTTATATTCTGACTCTCTCAGCGTTTTACAGGCTTTAATAACTGTGAGATATAATTCTCATCCAGCTCTGTCTAGCATTCAGCAGAAGATTCACTTCCTCCGTGAACGTGAATATGATATCCGCTTCTCCTGGATTCCTAGCCACGTTGGGATTAAGGGAAATGATTTGGTGACACCGCAGCAATTCCCAATAATAACCGCTGCCTGTCAGTCCCCTATACAGACTACAGGCAAATAATACACGAAAAGATACACTCCCAATGGCAGGATTCGTGGAATAGACAGACTGCAAATAAATTATATCATTTAAAGCCTGTAATCGAACTGTGGCAGTCTAGTCTGCGCAGGAATCGTAAGGAGGAAGTTGTTCTTGCCCGGACCCGCACAGGACATAGTCATTTGACTCATTCGTTTTTGCTGAGGGCTGATGACCCTCCTATGTGTGAGTCCTGTGGCACAATTTTATCCACGAGACACATTTTAATTGATTGTCCAGATTTTAGTAATATCCGCTTTACCGCTTTTAATCATCTGACTGAGCCGTATACATTCAGTCAGATTTTATCCGACAATGACAATGTGTCTGCTGTTTTTAGCTTTTTAAAATCAATAAATATTTTTGCTCGTGTATAAAATTTACATTTTTCTTTATACCTTTTGACATAGTGACCTAACTAATTAGGTCACTGAAAGTTTAAATTTTTTTATAAATGACCTGGTCTTGGCGCATTATAGCCTTAGTAGCTAAAGCACCAATAGAATCAAAACAAACCAAACCAAAACCTCTACTCTGCCAGATAGTGACTGGAGGGAGTCCGAGTAGTGTGCATGCGGAGAGCATTGTCGAGGATCTGGGTATATTCCTACCACGTGTACGCCATATCCAAAAATTTCATTACTTCATACAGCATGTCCCACCCACTTTTTCTTACTATTGAATACACCATGAATTGTCAAACTAATAGAGCAAGCTTATCTGCGAAAAGATATGTGTCTGAATTCTAATCTCAACGATGTCCATTTCCACTTAAAGTCTGCCAAACCCCATGTACTATTTCTGACAGAATCTCAGTTATCGGTTGATTCAATTACTGCTCATCTCAGATGCCCAAATTATTCGCTGTATGATTGCTTTCGCCTCAAAGGTGGTACTTATACATATGTCCGTTCTGATATTCCCTGTCAGAGACTTGGAAATTTGGAATCTCCTCTCTGGCTTAAAATCTCTCTACCACATTGTGTCAAATTCATCTGTTGTCTCTACCATTCTCCCAACTCCACTAATCACTTGGAGCTCTTTGACTTCCTCTCTTTGCAACTTGACTTTCTCCAGTCCAACTTTCTTAACAGTGAGATAATTTTCCTTGGTGATTTTAATGTTCACAACTCCAGCTGACTTCCGTTTTCTAGTCACACCGACCCAGCTAGTCGAGATGCTGAGGCTTTTGCAAGTACTAATGACCTTGCACAGATTGTTCAAGAATACTGGACAATCCTAATCATACAGCCAATACGCTTGATCTTTTTCTCACAAACAACCCTTCTAAGTACACGGTTGAAGGAGATGTCCTTTAGGCACTTCAGATCACAACTTGGTGATCGTCTCTTCTCCAATGGAGCCTTCATCTCATGGCTCTTCCCAACCTCGTGTTGTTTGGCATTACAAGAATGCAAAATGGAATGACCTGCGAGATTTCTTTTCTTCTTTTTCTTGGTCGGATTACTGTTTCAAAACTTCTGATGTCAATGTTTGCTCAGATCGTGTCAGTGAAATTATTCTTGCAGGAATGGAATCCTTTATCCCACACTCCACTTTAAAATCTCGTCCTTTATCTAAACCTTGGTTTTCCAATAAATGTGCTAAGGCTGTTCAAGAGAAGAATGTTGCATATCGTAATTGGCTTGTTTCTAATTCTTCAGTTTCATTTTCTGCCTACACTAAAGCTTGCAACAATTGTAAAGCAGTTATTAATCAGTCCAAACTAGAGTTTGAACAGGCTAAGAGTAGAAAACTTGCTTCTTGCCCTAATGGCAGCCGAGCATTCTGGTCTCTTGCCAAAGCTATTGGCCACAACTTTTGCCCATCTCTGCTCCCACCTCTGTCCAAACCAGATGGTTCTGTTGACACTTCAGCCAAGGATAAAGCTGACCTGCTAGCATCCCATTTTTCTTCCAGCTCATGTATTAATGATCTTGGTAAAACACCTCCCACCATTCTCAGGATGCTCCATTCAATGCCTCCTGTGGTCTTCCGTCAAAAGGATGTCAGAAGGATTTTGAAGAATCTTGATGCTAAGAAAGCTCCAGGTCCCGATGGTATTTCTCCACTTGTTTCCAAACCTGTGCTCCTGAACTTACTCCTATTCTTTGCCGCCTTTTTTCACTTTCGTATTCCAAAGGTGTTTTTCCTTCTGCTTGGAAATTTGCTCATATCCAGCCAGTTCCTAAAAAGGCTGACAAATCCCTCCCGTCCAATTATCGTCCCATTGCAATTACTTCTACTCTTTCTAAAGTAGTGGAGAAATCAATTAACCGCCAACTCTTAAAACTACCTAGAAACCTTCCGTCTGATCAACGATCGCCAGTATGGATTCCGTCAGTGTCGATCCGCTGGTGATATTCTGGCTTATGTTACCCATTTATGGACTAATTCAATGGAAAGGTTCGGTGAAACACAAGTAGTTGCTCTTGACATCTCAAAGGCTTTCGATCATGTTTGGCATAAAGGTCTTCTAAACAAGCTTCCATCTTATGGTTTGCCAATTGTTTTTAGTAATTGGTTATCCAGTTTTCTCTCTGATCGCTTACTGAGGGTGATGGTAGATGGCTGTCTGTCTTCTAACTTCTCCACTAATGCCGGTGTCCCCCAAGGTTCAGTTCTTCCCCCCCACTCTTTTCCTCTTGTACAGTCAGTCCTCATATAGCACGATAGTTGCGTTCCTAGAAACGCTCGTGCAATGCAAAATCGTGCAATATAAACAGGCCCTATGGGAAAAATGGGGTTAGGTGCCGACCACCCAAGATTGAACACACAATTATGACCAAACCATCACCAAACACAATAAATAATCGTAATAAAATACCTACGCATTTTATTATGACTATTACGTAATAAAATATTGCTAATGCTTTTACTTCTATCGTAAGCAAACTTTTTTTTGTTTGATTTTCTATCCAAACAGATGACAGGCATTCCATCTCTTCCAATTCTTTGTGTCTTAATCTAATGGATTTTAATTACACTTCGAGTTGTTCCTGCTATGAAAGTTGTTTCAATTTTCTCTGCATTCTTTGTAATTCTTGGCATTGCTTCATTTAGGTCTGTAGCAGGTGCAATATCACACGGTCTTTCATTTCGCTGAAAGCGTTTCACAATTTCATATTTTTTCTTTATCGACAGAGGCGGACTGGCCATAAGCCTTACCGGGGAAACCCCGGTAGGCCGGTGTGATTTTGGCCATAAACCTCATAGTGGCCTCATAAATGAGGCCACTATAAATTTTCCCGGGTAAGGATTTTTTACCCAGTCCGCCTCTGTTTATCGATATTGCTTTTCTTTTTCTCTCTGAATCTGCAGTATCTTCACCAGGATGCTTCCTTTTCACACCTTTTAATTATTTTACTCATTTTTAGGGAACAAAGCACAATTACAAAACGAGGAGGCACGCTTGATACACATAAACAAAGCTGCGCGTGTGTAGCAACTGAATAAACAACACCTTAAAGGCAGAGATACACTATTAACCCCTCACATTTTACTAAAGCACATTTCTAGGGGTTACTATCATAAAACAATAAAAACAATTTCCAGTTGCATTTCTGCTAGTGTGGAATCTGTTATAAACTGGTAGTAAACTCGATCTAATTGCATTTGTGATTATACCAATAGCTGGAATTGTTTTTGTTTTTACGTTATTATGGTGAAATGTGTTTCCCCTTCACTGATATAAAAAACATAAATACATTTTCAGAATCTTCTCTTCATTCCTATCGTGTTGCGTTCGGTTGGGGTGATTCTGCATTCGACTGCCATTTCTTGTAAACAAAAGGCGAATCGTGCATAAGCGAATTCGGTTCGTGTTATATAAGATATCGTTCCCCTATTTATAAATCGTGTATGATCGAATTCGTGTAGTGTAAACATGTGTTATGCAAGGACTGACTGTATATTAATGACCTTTTTCCATTAACTGGAAATCCTATCCATAGTTTTGCCGTTGATAGCACATTGCATTCTACTTTCCATTTTGAGAAACCTTGCCCTGCTCAATCAGCTTCAACTTCTCAAAAATCTGCTACCAATTCCTTAAATGCTGGTCTCCAGGTTATTCTCCAGTGGGGCAAAGACAACTTAGTTGATTTCAACACTTCTAAAACTGAGTCTTCTCTTATATCTCGCAAAAAAGGATTCTTCTGCTCCTATACTTATCTTTAGTGACACTCCAATTTCTAGGCAAAATGATATATCTCTTTTGGGGATTACCTTGACTTCTAATCTCTCTTGGCACAAACACATTACAAATATTGCTTCCTCTGCATCTAAAAAACTTGGTTTTCTCTTTCGCTCTCGGCGTCATTTTTCTTCCAAACAGCTGTTCGCTCTGTACAAATCGCAAATCCGCCCTACCATGGAATATTGTTCCCACATCTGGGGTGGTGCCCCCAAAACCTCTCTCAGGCTTCTTGATTCCATACAGAAGAGGGGAGTTAGGTTAATTAATGATTCATCTCTAACAGAGTGTCTCCACTCGCTGTCTCATAGATGTACTGTTTCTGCTGCATGCCTCTTGTACAGATACTTCCATGGGCACTGTTCTTCTGAACTGGCTTCTATAATTCCTAATTATTCCTGGTCTAATTATTCTTTACTCGGCCTTGTAATTGCATAAAAGTATCGGTAAAGGTTTCCACGTGTTTCAACTCCGGTACCGTTCGTAATTTTCCCGCCATTGTGATACGATAGTTGTATGCCGTACTAGATAGCGTTAGTTGAACTTCGTTAGCAGTTAAATTGTACGTTTAAATAAATACATATAACGACTTAGATTACAAACGTAATATAATTAATTATATTTAACATAATTAATAACATAACATAATTAATTAATAAATTAATAGAATCATGACTCAGACCAGAGCAGCAAAGCAAAAGGCTCAAGCTAATGGAAGCGCTGTGGCTCAGAGCAGAACTGAGGGGGGCAGTTGTCCTCTGACTCACAGCCTTATAAAATGCACTGTTTGCTTGATGTTTGCAGAGCAATCGGGTACGGGACATGATACTGCCAAGGGGGATGTCTTTGTGTGTGCGCGATGCAAGGAGTGTATCGATATCAGGCAACAACTCGGCGTTCTTGTGGGCCTATATGAGAGCTTGAAGGACAGGGTGGATGCCCTCGAAGGAAATAAATTGAGGGGCCCATCAAGCTCTCAGCTGCCCACATCAACGGCAGAGCTTGCACTTGGGCATCGTGTGACACAGAGGCAACCCCCAAGGCAGAATGCGCTGGTCCCGAAGGAACTAGTAGTTGTTGGTGACTCTATTGTCAGGGAAACGGGGAACATGCTTTGTAAAAAAGATAGGTGGAACAGGACCAGGGTATGTCTGCCAGGGGCAAAGGTTGATGACGTTGTAGAGCGAATATCATCTTTTAAGGGCACAAAAGGTGATATAGTTGTACACGTTGGCACTAACGATATTAAGAGTAGGAGACCGGCAGAATTACTTAACAAGTACAGGTCACTGTTGAACAAAAGCCGAGAATTAGGGTTGAATTTGAAAGTGTCTGCAATTCTGCCCAGACACGATAGGAGGGAGTATATGATGAGAGCCTTGTCGATCAATTCGGCCCTGGAAAGATTGTGCAAGGCTCAAGGGGTAGAATTTTTTTCAGCCTGGACTGTACTTGTTAACAGGAGAGATTGCTTCTACAGGGATGGGATACACTTAAATAGAAAGGGTGCAAGAATATTTGCTGATGCTATCGAGGCAGTGTTAGGTGGGTCGGAAAACTGCTAGCTTGGGGGGAGACAAAGACCAATAGATTGACAGTAGCCACTGGCAGAGGTGAAAGAGATTCTTGCACTGCTTCTATTAGAATGAGCAGAAGCCTGAAAAACAAGATGCATGGTATTTCAGAGACTGCTGGGAGCCATTGCGGTACAAGTAAACACATGGGTTGTGTTAGGGTAGCTAAGAATAGAAACAGGTGCAGGTATACTTGCGTGTACACCAATGCTAGGAGTTTAGTAAATAAATTTGATGAATTTGAGGTATTGCTCAAAACATCAAAGGCAGATATTGTTGGGATATCAGAGACGTGGTGTCACACAGATATAAGGGATGCAGAAATGCAATTTGGGGAGTACAACGTCTACAGAAAGGATAGACAGGATAGGAAGGGGGGAGGGGTTATGCTATTAGTTAAGAAACACATAAAAACCAAGGAAGTGAAGCCAGTCGACATCGCTGGACAGTGCAGTGTTGAGTCAGTTTGGTGTGACATAAGCATTGGGAGATCAAAATTGAGAGTAGGAGTGTGCTATAGGCCTAATGACTCTGATGAGTATAATAAGGAACTGTACAGGGAAATAGAGTGGGCCAGTAAATCAGAGAGTCTTATAATGGGAGATTTTAATTTCCCAGATATTGACTGGAATTTGGGGGCTGGTTACTCACACACTAGCAGGGCTTTTGTGGATTTATTGGATGATTGTTTTCTACATCAGCATGTTCGGGAGGCAACTAGAGGGAGTAATACTCTTGATTTGATTATCAGCAGTGATTCTTCATGCATTCAGAATCTGCAGATAAATGAACCACTAGGTGGCAGTGATCACAGTGTGCTGAAGTGGGATTTACTGAAAGAGGTAACTACCATTAGGGGTAAAGGGAAGGGTTATTGTTTCCGTAAAGGCGACTACGATGGACTGAGACAGTATTTAAATTCTATACAGTGGGACCAACTGATGATGTTACCAACAGCAAATTCAAAATGGGAAGCATTCAAAGAACTTATCTTGGAAGCTACTAGGCTTTACATACCAACTAAGAAATATTGTTCAAGGTTTAGACCAAAATGGATGTCAGATGAACTAATGAGGCATATGGCAGAGAAGAAAAATGCATGGGATACTTACAAATTAACACATGACACAGAAGCCTATGATAGATACAAGTTGATATGCAACCAAGTTACAAAGGAGGTTAGGCAGGCGAAGGCAGATTACGAGAAATCCTTGGCAAGGGATGCAAAGAAAAACAGCAAAGAGTTCTTTACTTATGTAAACTCTAGAAGGAAGGGGATGAATCAGATTGGTCCACTTGATATTGATGGGTCAACTGTTGATGATCCTGCTCAGGTAGCTAACAAACTAAATGAATATTTTGCATCGACATTCACACATGAGGAGTTATTCAGCAAGGGGAATGCCAGAGGTGTATTCAACTCTAGCAGTAAGCTACAGAATCTTGAAATAACTGGGAGTAAAGTGGAGGAGAAACTGTTGAAGATAAACACAAGAAAGGCACCCGGGGTGGATGGGATCTATCCAGTTATATTAAAGGAGGCAGCAAAGGAAGTAAGCAAACCCTTAGCCATAATTATGAGAGCTTCCTTGGACTCAAGGGAGGTACCCATAGACTGGAAATGTGCAAATGTGACCCCAATTCACAAAGGAGGATCAAAGGCTGACACAAGTAATTATAGACCTGTGAGCTTAACTTCTGTTGCAGGAAAATTAATGGAGGCACTGGTTAAAGAAGCACTGCAGGATCATTTAGACAAGACTTCAATTATAGCTCAGACACAGCATGGTTTTGTTAAGGGGAAGTCTTGCCTGACCAACTTGATTGGATACTATGATGCAGTCACAAAAGAACTGGATGCAGGGAATAACTTTGATATTATATACTTGGATCTTAGAAAGGCTTTTGATACTGTTGCACATGGAAGACTGCTACACAAATTGGAGCAGTGTGACATTGGAGGCAAATTGCTGCTATGGATAAAGGGGTGGTTGAGGGGGAGAAGACAGAGAGTGGTAATCAATGGACACTGCTCATCGTGGACTAATGTTATTAGTGGAGTCCCTCAGGGCTCAGTGTTGGGTCCATTATTGTTTTCTGTATTTATAAATGATATTGATGATGGTATATCAAGCTTAATGTCCAAGTTTGCAGATGATACAAAGGTTGGCAGGGTTGTCAAGGCCACTACTGACACTATGCTGCTGCAACAGGATCTGGAAAGATTGAGCAGATGGGCTGAGAGGTGGCAAATGAAGTTTAACATTGACAAATGTAAAGTACTACATATGGGAAAAAGCAACCCCAGAGCAACGTATCAACTCTGTGGTACTACACTGACAGTGGTAGAGAATGAAAGGGACTTGGGGGTGATTGTGCAGGCAGATATGAAGTTCTCTGAGCAGTGCAGACGGGCTGCAAGAGTAGCTCATGGAGTATTGTCAATGATATACAGGAATTTTTCCAGCAGGGATAAGGAGGTGATTATTGCATTGTATAGGGCAATGGTCAGGCCACACCTAGAGTACTGTATACAGGTCTGGAGGCCTCATTTCAAGAAGGATGTAGAGCTGCTGGAACGAGTACAGAGAAGGGCAACAAGATTAGTGAATGGAACAAAGGGGTGCCCTTACGAAGAAAGGCTTAAGTTTTGCAAATTACAGTGTCTGGAGACTAGGCACCAGCGAGGTGATCTGATAGAGGTGTATAAAGCCTTGAATGGTTTAAGCATGCTCAATGCTGATGGGATTTTTCCTCTAGCTCAGAAAAATCACCTGAGAGGGCATAAATTCAAATTGAGGAAAGACAGATGTAGGATAGACGTGCGGAAATTTGCCTTTAGCCAGCGGGTGGTTGGTTGGTGGAACAGACTGCCATCCCTTGTGGTCGAGGTTGATAGCCTAAATAAGTTTAAGGCTCAGCTGGACAGGTATTTTGAACGAACAGAGGGGTGAAGTGGAAGTGGGGTTTTTTTTTTTTTTTTTTTGGCTGATGCTGCATAAGCTTGCTTTCTTGCATCAAATGCCTCTACTAATGCTAATGCTAATGCTAAATTCCCACTCTCTTTTTCAAAATAGTCCGAACACGTGCTGCCACCAGCCAACATCCATTTACTGTCCAACTTCAAACTCACAGAACCAACTTTTCTTCTTCCTCGTTTATTCATTCAACTGCCGTTTTCTGGAACAACCTTCCTTCATACGTATTTCCTGAAAATTACAGTCTGCAGAAGTTCAAGTCCACAAATATCTTCTTTTATCTTCTCAACCTCCAATCCAAGCACGGTAATAAGTACTATAGGTTCTAATACCTCTCGTGTTTGGGGTTTACATAAAAAAAGCAAAAAAAAAAAAAAAAAACCGCTTTACCAACTCTGTTACCATTGTCTCATAAAATCTACTAATGAACAATGCTAATATTAGCAGTTTCATCCTTATACGTAGTAGTAGTAGTAGTAGTAGTGGCACTTGATGCAAGAAAGCAAGTATAGGAGCTTATGCAGCATCAGCCAAAAAAAAAAAAAAAAAAAAAATCACACCATACCCTTCAAATGCCTGTCCAGTTCCTCCTTAAATTTATTTAACCTATCAACTTCCACAACGACAGATGGAAGTTTGTTCCAGCAATTAACCACCCGCTGGCTAAAGGCAAATTTCCACACATCTATTCTACATCTATCCTTTCTTAATTTGAACTTATGTCCCCGTAGGTTCGTATTCTGAACAAGTGGGAGGATCCCATCAGAATTCAGCGTGCTCAACCCATTCAAGGCCTTATAGACCTCAATCAGATCACCGCGCAGGTGCCTAGTCTCCAGCCACTGCAATTTGCAGAACTTAAGCCTCTCTTGGTAAGAGGATCCCTTCATTCCCCTCACCAATCGTGTTGCTCTTCTCTGTACACGCTCAAGCAAATCTACATCCTTCCTAAAATGAGGCCTCCAGACCTGTACGCAGTACTCAAGGCATGGCCTGACCATTGCCTTATACAGAGGGACAATCACCTCCTTTTCCCTGCTAGCAAAATTCCTATATATCATTGACAAAACCCCATGACCTGCCCTAGCAGCCTGTCTACATTGCTCAGAAAACTTCATATCTGACTGCACAATTACTCCCAGGTCTTTTTCATTTTCTACCACCTTAAGTGTAGTACCACACAGTTGGTACATTTCTCTGGGGTTACTTCTACCCATATGCAGTACTTTGCATTTGTCAAGGTTAAACTTCAGTTGCCACTTCTTAGCCCATCTGCCCAAATTATCTAGATCCTGTTGCAGTAGCACACTGCCATTACTGTCATTAACAACCCTGCCAACCTTCGTGTCATCTGCAAACTTCGACATTAAGCCTGATATACCTTCATCAATATCATTGATAAATATACAAAACAACAGTGGACCCAACACCGAACCCTGTGGGACTCCACTAATAACATTAGTCCACGAAGAGCAGCACCCATTGATTACCACCCTCTGTCTTCTCCCACTTAACCATCCTTTTATCCATTGTAGCAACTTACCCTTAATACCATTCTGCTCCAATTTGTACAGTAGTCTTCCATGCGCAACAGTGTCAAAAGCTTTCCTGAAATCCAAGTATATGATATCAAAATTATTTTTTGCATCCAGTTCCTTTGTGACCACATCATAATAACCAATCAAATTTGTCAGACAAGACTTTCCCTTTACAAACCCATGCTGTGTCTGAATTATTGCTGCAGTCTTGTCTAGATGATCCTGCAATGCATCTTTAACCAGTGACTCCATTATTTTACCTGGAACAGAAGTTAAACTAACTGGTCTGTAATTACTCGTGTCACCCTTCGAACCTCCTTTGTGAATTGGGGATACATTTGCATATCTCCAGTCCGTGGGAACCTCCCCTGAATCCAAGGATGCTCTCATAATTATGGCTGAGGGTTTGCTTAGTTGCTTTGCCGCCTCCTTTAAGCAAACGTGACTAGTATTTCTCAATGAATTTCAACAGGCAGATCAACAACTACTGCATGCTGTGTGAATTCAATGTTCAAAAATGCTTCAATTTAAAACACTGTACCTTTTAAATGAATCAACACAGAGAAATGCTACTGTGCATGTAATAACAAGAAATTATGTAAATAACAAGAAATTAGTTGTGACTTGCTGCATCACCTAGTGGCAAGGTTATGAACAAAGAGGCACTACTTTTCAGTCCATTCTTGTACAAATGAGGAAGTAAGAAAAAACCTTGGGGTAACAAATATTCAATTGAACCAAACTAAAGATGGCATGTACATGTACAAATGATGGGAGAAGCAAGTTAGCTACACAGGTATTCAAAGCTAAAATGAATGGTTAATAGGCCTTCAGATGGTGTCAAGGAAGGCATTAGAAGAATGAGGTTTCATTCTGGATAGGCTTAAAATCTAAGAAGAAAAAAGATACTGAATGGAAGGCTGAAACTGATTTGCATATACATAATGACTGGTACACCCACTGGCATTTGGATGATGATCTTGAAAAGCAATGTTTTTTAAGGAATAAATTTTTTTTTACAAAAATGGCAAATCTGTCAGGATGGATGGAAACATTGGAAAGTAGTTTATGGTTAAACTTTTGAGTAGGTCAGGGCTGCACCTTATCGTCACTTCTTTTTATAATTTTTTATGAACCATTCGATTACAGAACATAAATCACCAACAAAGTTTAATGTGGGAGAAAATTTGAACATTATTTTGTGTGCTGATGATATCATGCTGTTAAATAGTAGTTTATAAGGTTTTTTAAGGATCACTGAATAAATCAGATAAAGGTTATAGACAGCTGGGCATGAAAATTAGTTACAAAAACAAGTGATGAAGATTGGGCAAGACAAGGTAAGTTTATATCATAGACTGAATAATTAAAACTGAAACAAGTTAGTAATTTTGTTTATGTGGGAACAGTCTTTAATGAAGAAAGGAGATTGACATGGGAAATAAACAACTGAATAAGTAAAGTAGGAAGTGCTGGATGCTTATAAAAAAAACTTTATTTGGAGCAAAAAAGAAATTAGTCAAAAGTTACTATTTTTAAAACACAAGTTTTTAAGCTTATTTTAACCTATGGCACTGAGAGATGGGGTTATAATTGGGGAGAATTGATCAAAACCTAGAATATTCAGAAAATCATTTAAAGAAAAATAAACAGAACTAAGAGATGACAACAATTTCAAGCCCATACTGAAAATGAGGATGTATGAGAAGCAAACATCTAATCAAAGTTGAGTTATGGAAACTTAAGATGGTATGGACATGGGGAAAAGGGAAAAGAGAGATTAGCCAAACAAATATTTAAAGCAAATGTGAATGGTAATAGGTCTAGAGGTGGACTAAGAGGTAGGTGCACTAATGGTAGTGTGCATTAGAAGAGAGTTTATACATCTAACAGTAGATAGGACAGCATGAAGGAAAACAGCAAACAGAAGGCAGTCCAGAAGAAATGATTTGTGCTACCATAGTGACTTGGACACACACACACACTGATTTCGATTACGATCTTTTCATATTAATGTTATAATAAATTAAGATTTTAATATATACTTTTATAGCAAAACAAAGTGTTTTTTATTATTTTAGAAAATATACGGTAAAATTTTGTCTGATTGTATATTTTTAGTATAGCATAGTGGTGGCCAACCTTTTCTTGCAATTATCACATATGTTGGAAATGCAACACTGTGCCATCTATGGGCAAATATAGAAACTGGCCAAAGCAAAATTATATTAAAAAAAAAAAAAAAAAAACTTTCACAATATGTGCTGCATTTAAGAACCTGGTTTCCACTTTTTAATAAAAATCCTAAAAAAATTTTATACACCAACCTTTAAGGTTGGACTCAAAGAGAAACAATACTCCCACCAACTCCATTGATTCACCACATAACATTTTTGTTATGCAAAGGAATTTTATGCTAAGCACTTGAAATAGTAAAATATAATGGAAAAAAAAAACTTTACATTTTTATAAAATAAATTTAACATGGGTTAACAAACAAATTTGTTTCCCTCAGAGCTGATATCATGAAAAGCTCATCAGCACCCCATAACTATCTGTGCTGGCGGTCATAAAATGCAAACCATAGGTTCCTGTCATGTTGAAAACCTTGGTCTTAATTTCAGGCAGCAAAATTGAAATTTAAACTGTACGAGATTATATTAGTTTCTGATTATTTGGTATGTAGTTTTCTTTACTTGAATATTGCTGCCAATTAAACTTGAATGATATGAGTTTAATTTCCTATAGAGTTTCTGCTATTCAGTGGTAACTATAGGCCATTTCAATTCAAATTTTTTTAATATTAGAGGATGAAACTGAGAAATTAGAATGTTTATTTTACAGATTAACAATAATAAGTAATTAATGCATACAAAACAATACAATGGGAAAATTAAGCAATATTATTATGAAATACAACAAACCTTAAAAATAATTTGCTTTGTTTATAAACTATTATCACCAAAAGTAATCAGGCACCACTCCATCAATATTGTGTGCTGTGCCAGAGGATTGTCTCAGCTGAGACAATCCAATATAAATTTTGTGGGTCTGGCAATGGAGCACCAGTATGAGTGAACTGAGCCAGATTTAACTTGCAGACTTTCAATGTCAGATGGTGGTTGGAAGCCACACCAGTAACATTTCTGCATAAATGACACTTGTTTAAACCTCCAAAAATCCTCAGTGGTAGGTGTTATTCAAAGAGGGTTCAGACTTGGTCAACTGGTGGTAGTGCCAGAGACTACAAAGAAATTACCTACTTGGAAATCAGGCCATTTCCACACTACTACCTATGCAGCTCCATAGCCGAGTGGGCAGGAGCGGGAGTGCAGTAGCACAAGCTCTTTGAGTAGACCGGGGTTCAAGCCCCTGACTGCTGAATACGGTCGATCTGCCAACCTGCACTGGACCAGTGTGTCAATTTCCCTCAGCATGAATTGTTGAGGAGGCTTCCATCCTGCAGTGGGTTGATAATGGCTGCACTTTACTTTACTTTTTTATCTATGCTGGGTGGCATTATGGAAATGTCCCTTGTCAGTACCAGCATGACAATACACCATGTCATCCAAACCACACCAAACATATACAGGACAAATTGAGCCAGATTAAGTTGCAGTCAAAATGTTTTTCTTCCTCTTCCAAACTGGCTCCGGAAGCTGCTTTGCAGGAATGGGACAAATTCAAACCAACACCTACAGGAAGTTGGCAGAAATTATACCCAGGAGAGTTGAGACGCTGTCAAGGCTAAAAGTGGCCCTCTATGTATTAGGCTTTTGAATTAAAGACACATTTTGCAACTAACTGTGTTTCCAAATACTTTTGGTCATATAGTTTGTTAAACATTAAGTTTTCCAGCTTTGTGAATAACTTGGTGATTCCAGCTGACTGATGTGCAAATTGTTCCCATAAATAGAAATCTATTCAAACTTATTACCCATTTTATATTAATTTTGGTAGCCTTTAATTTCACATGCATGACAACTACATAGACAGAAAAACAAGCATTAGTGAATAATATAAAGCATAGATATTAAGATAATTTTACCAACTGACAATTCATTGTCAAATACACAGGCTTACAATGGTTTTGGGGTCTGGCTAATTATGTACTCTTTAGTAATTTGTGCACACTGAGCTCAAAAATGACATCCATATTTCTGCACCACATACAGATTTCTAGCAAAACATTAATTTTTTTTTTGCGAATAACACATGAAAAAATTATATCTTATTTTTTATTATTAAAAGGTCGGTAAACACTGGTTACAGATTTTTCTAGTATGATCGTTGAAAATGATTTTGAGAGTTCTCAGAATGCACAGCATAAAGATGGTATTAATATATAAATGGATATTTATTTTGTGTTCTTGTATGCAGTGCCAATGCCACAAAACTGCTATATAAGTGAATAATAGATCCTTTGTACTGCTGTATTTTGTATAGAACTATTGAGGAAAACCACATTCATTTCAACTTTGTAAATTTTTGTGCAGCATGAAAACAACAGGATGTATAAAAAATTTACATATTTTGTTATATTTGTAGTAGCTTTGTTGTAAAAATAGCAAAAAAAAAAAAAAAAAAAACACATTAGAATTTCTTAACTGTATTTTATGTATTTTGGCTCAAAACTTGATGGCCAAGGCATCAAGGCAAACATTAGGATAAAAAAAAGTCGGCTGAATTATTAGTATTTGTAGTGATGCTTTCACTATCAGGTTTATATAGCCAAAAATATTCTAGCAAGTTCATACACCGAGAGAAAAAAAAAAAAAAAAAAAAAAATTCTTCCACTTCACCTGTCCATCCTCTCTCTATTGACATTCACGACAGGTGAAAGTTTGTTGCAACAATCAAATACCCACTGGCTAAAGGCAAATTTCTACATGTCTATCCTGTAATTATCCTTCCTCAATTCGAATATATGCCCTCTCATGTGAAATCTGAGCAAGAGAAAGAATGCTATCAGTACACTGAGCTTATTCAATCCTGTTAAAGTCTTAAAGGGTTCAATCAGATCACCGTACAGGTGCCTAGTCTCCAGATGTTGCAATTTGCAGAATTGAAGCTTTTCCTGGTAACAGCACATTTTTGTTTCCCTCACCGACCCCATTGCCATTCTCTGTACTCATTCCAGCAGATCTACATCCTTCCTAAAATGAGGCATCCAGACCTGTGTGCAGTACTCAATAAAAGGCCTAATCATTGTCTTGTACAATGGGACAGTCACCTCTTTATCCCTGCTAGCAAAATTCCTGTATACAGTAAACCCCCGCTATTCGCGGGGGTTACGTTCCTGAGAAATGCCGCGAATACCGAAAACGCGAATACTGAGTTATGGCTCCCATAGTAATAAAGGGGTTCCGTTCCAAAGTATGAAATATATAAGAAAAACTAGTCTAAAATTTTGTTCTATTTATGTATTATATGTACCTTCATAATATGACTATGTACATAGACAGTACATAGTGAAATGCAAGCATATGGCATCGAAATGAAAATAAGAAACAATTTAATATTAAATGTAATATTTATTAGAATCAAACAAATCTTTCAAACCAGCGTTTTTGCTAGCTAAAATACTTATCCCACCAGTGCTATCACCAGTTTCGCTAAAGTGTTGATAAAGGAGTTTTGCCTTTTCACGAATGATGAGTGAATTTAACGGAATTTTATTTTGAGTTCGGTCTTCTATCCACAGATTTAAAGCGTTTTCCATTTTTTCTAATTTAACATTACGAGTTACAGAGTAAATTTTTGAAGCAATTAGCGCGTTTTCCCGGACACTACGGCGAATTTTTTCTTCCGATTTTTTGATTGATCGTACCGTTGACTCATTGATTGTATAATGTTTTGCCACTGAGGAGACACTTTCACCATTAGAAAATTTGTCTAATAACTCAATTTTATTCGCTAATGTCATCACCTTCTTTGATATTTTCACATTTCTCTTGTTATTCGTAGACATATTTTTGTACGAGTTAGAAAGAACTTGTCCACAATAAAGTCACTTTCGTCCGTTAACACACTCGAAAAAGTCTGTTTTACACTGCAAAATGGTGGATTTATCACTTTTGTAAGTATATCAATTTATAAATTGATAAATTTATAAGCATATAAATTAAAAGCAAACGACGAAAACTTCCATTGCAAGTGCATATCACATACTGAACAAGGATTAGCGAAAAACATCCACGCTTGCGATTTTGTCACCCCTCTCCCCGCAACCCACTGAGCACTGTTTTGACCGGGAAAGATAATTTTAGCCACGCCCATGTTTTTTTTATGGCGGATAATATTCACGGCACTTTAAAATTCACATTTTTTAGGTTTCATTTTATATTAAATCAGTGATCGCGAATACGCGAAACCGCGAATAGCGGGGGTTTACTGTATATCATTGACAAAACCCCATGAGCTGACCAGGCAGCCTGTCTGCACTGCTCAGAGAAATTCATATCTGACTGCACAATTACCGTCAAGTCTTTTTCATTTTCCACCAACCTGAGTGCAGTACAACACAGTTATCACATTAATCTGAGATTATTACTACCCATATGCAGTACGTTCCATTGGTCAATAATGTAAAACTGCCATTTCTCAGTCCATCTGCATAATTTTTCTAGATCTCATTGTAGCATATCTTGATTACTGCCATTAACCATCCTGCCAAAATCTGTATCATCTGTAAACAAGACATTAAGCCTGATATACCTTAGTCAACATCATCAATAAATATAGAAAACAACATGTCTGGGAGACTCCACTAACAACATCCTCCATGAAGGGCAGTATTTATTATTAACATTTGTCTTCTCTGATCTTAATGAAACACTGCTCAAATTTGCACAGCAGTCTTTCAAGTTCAACAGTATCAAAAGCTTTTCTGAAATCTAAGTGTATGATATCAAAATCATTTCTTGCATCCAGTTCCTTGGTTATTGCACCATAGTATTCAATCAAATTGGTCAGACAAAATTGGCCCTTAACAAATCTATGTTGTGACTGCAGTACCTATGCATCCCAATGTGAATTGGGGACACATTTGCACATATCCAGTCCACATCGAACTCCCATGAATCCAAAGATGCTCTCATAATTATGGCTAAAGGTTTGTTTACCTCCTTTGCTGCCTCCCTTAATATAATTGGATAGACCTCCATCCACCCTAGGTGCCTTTTTTTAAGTTTAGCTTCAAAAATTTCTCTACCACTTTCCTCTCAAATATCACAAAATCATTTACCTCCTTGTTAGAATTTGATAAACTTCTGGTATCCCCATCCTTAGAGAATTCATGTGCGATTGTAGATGCAAAGTACTCATTCAGTTTGTAAGCAACCTGAGCAGGATCATCAGCAGTTGAACCATCAATATCAAGTGAACCAATTCAATTCACCCCTTCCCTCTAGTGTTTATATAAGTAAAGAAGTCTTTGTTGTTTTTCATTGCATCCTTTGCCACAGACTTCTCATAATCTGCCATAGCTTTCCTAACTTCCTTCTTGATTGAAGACCAGTTCATATCTACCATAGGCATCTGTATTACCCGAAACACTGGTCAACACGTAAAATGTTACGAAAATGAAAATACCCAACCTTGACTAATTTTATGCTGCTGAACATGAAAATCACATTAAAATTTGTCGATTGGCTCTTGTTTTCAAATTACAGTTGGGGTCTCATATTAGAGAGTTACTCTATGTTATCAACTATGGCTCTTGGCAAAACGCATGGCAACACTGCAGTTTCACACCAAGCTCTTATCAGGTGATAAGTTGTTGTCGCCTCAAATGCATCTTCAACTCTGCTTCAGTAATCCTCAAATATGACTAAGTACTGGGTAATTTGCTCTCAGTTAATGGTTGTTCTCTGTGAGATTCCTACTGCACCAAATCATGTAGGATTAATATGCCCTGTAATTTTGTGAATAGTCTGGATGACTTCGGTTATGTACGTGAAGAAGTCATGTTAGCTTCAAGAAAGAGCCCCTTAACTTGAGCCATAAAGAAGGCCGACTTCTTGTACTTTGGGTTTAAAATAGACAACCAGGACAAGAACTGGGCTGCACACGTATGCTGCACTATCTTTCATCAAAACTCAATGCGTGGGTGAATCGAAAGGGACGTTTTATGCCTTTCACAGTGCCTAGGATATGGAGGGAGCCAAAAAATCATGTCACAGACTGTATGGTGCCTCCTATTAGAAAAGGGATGACAATGAAGAAAAAGTGGACACTGACGTACCCAAATACACCAACTGCAATACATCCAGTGCCTCACAGTGAAGTACTATCAATTCCTGAACTGCCTGACCATTTTTCTGCACATTCTGATGAAGATGTAGACACCATGAGCATCAACTTGATATACACGAAGAAGTACAGCAGCAGTCTACATCAAGGGATCCATTTTGTCCAAACTTTTATCCAGAAGGATAAAGGTTTGGACAAAATGACCTTTATCAAAATGTCATTAAGCCAAAAGGTTTGGCTTAATGACCTCATCAGGGATGTCAAACAACCGAAGAATAAGGCAAAACTTTTGGCCTCGAGGCTGCAACAGTAGAATTGTCTATATCATTCTGTGAAGGTGACAACATTTCATACTCAAAATAAAGACTATGATAAATTCTACCAAACAGAAGGTGAACTCACTGTTTGTAAGGATGATGGTCTAATGGCAGCAATGAACAACAAGGCACATTCCCGAAGAATGGTGACTATTTACAGACGCTTCTAAGGCTAGCCTTAAGGCTGTGTTATTACACAATGAAAATATACTGCCTTCAATACCTCTTGCATATGCTGTCCACAAAAAAGAAACATATGCAAACATGGAAAACATCCTCTTAGGATGTTTTCCATGTTTTCCTCTCACTATCAGAAGTACAAGTGGCAGATATGTGGTGAATTAAAGGTAACTGCCATTTTATTAGGACTACAAAAGGGTTACACTAAGTATTGCTGCTTTCTCTGCAATTGGGATAGTCGTGCCAAGGATATGTACTGCAAGAACAGGAGTTGGCCTCAATGAAAATCATTAGCACCTGGAATGAAGAACGCAGCATGCTTCCACCACTCCACATCAAACTGCGGCTCAGAAAAATTTTGTGAAGGCTTTGGAAGTGAACGGTCCTGCATTCACATACTTGCAAGAGAAATTCCCAAGACTTAGCACACAGAAGTTCAAGGCAGGCATTTTAATTGGTCCAAAAATGAGGCAACTTTTCAAAGACAAACAGTTTGAATGTGTCCTCAGTGATAGCGAGAAATTAGTGTGCAAAGCCTTTCGATATGTTTCGACTGGTTTTCTATGAAATGTTAAAGCTGGCAACTACAGCCAGCTTGTGGAAGATCTTATTACTTCTTATGAAAATCTAGGGTGCAACAAGTCATCTTTTTTTGCACTCACATCTGGATTTCTTCCCACCAAACTACGGTGCCGTCAGTGACGAACATGGTGAGTGCTTCCATCAAGACATCGCAGCAATGGAACAAAGATACAAAAGAAAATGAAGTGCCGCCATGTTAGCCGATTATTGTTGGATGGTGAAAAGGGATGCTCTTGAAGCTGAATACAAGTGAAAGATGAAAAAAGGTCCTGTGTTTGATACAGGTATGTTTGTAGCTACATCTTACTGCCATATAAATAAAAAATACCTTGTATAAATATAAAAAATTACTTTTTTCAAAAACAAGAGCCAATCTGCTATTTTAAGCACTATTTCCATTTTTGGCACCCCAAAATCTATAAAGTAAACTTAATTTCATGCTCATAACAAGATATGACCCAAAATTTAATGTTCAGTGCAATTTATTTGCATTCCATGCATTTTTGTCTCTGCCATGAGTCTCATTAGTTCATCTAACATTCATTTAGGTCTAAGCCTTGAACAGTATTTCTTATTTGGTATAAAAAGATTACTAACTTCGATACAATTACTTCCCTCAATGCTTCCCATTTAGAATTTGCTGTTGGTAACATCATCAGATGGGCCCACTGTATAGAATTTAAAAAACTGTCCAGATCACTATAGTTACTTTTCCAAAAGCAAAAGCTTTCCCTTTACCCTTGACGGTAGTTATGAGGCCCGATACAAAAGTAATGCCTCCTAATTTTTTTCTTTCAAATGTGGCACTGCAGATCATTTTTTGTGTCAATGAGTAATCACTAGAGGTCTCTAGTTTCACCATACTGGGGGGCACTGTGATCAGTCTCATGAGTACAGCACACATATAGTTCAAAATGGTGGATGTTACAGATATACCTATCAAACAGAGTGGTGACTGAATTTCTTACCAAGGAAGAAGTGATGCCTATTGAAATCCATACGTGTCTCAAAAATGGTTATGGTGACAATACTGTACATGCAAGTACACTTTAAAAATGGGGAAAGTGACATTGTTGACAAGTCCCAAAGTGGCTGGCCAGTAATTTCAGTGACAACAGACAAGAGCCGGATCAACGAGCTGATCAAAGACTGTCGCATCACAACGTGCAAGGTATAGGAGAAACCTGCGTGATAGCCATCATAAAGGAACTAGACTACAGCAAGGTTTGCACCCGATGGGTCCCGAAAATGCTGACACATGAGCACAAAGAAGCCTGGAAAGTATGGAACTGCTTCAGTGTTACGAGAGTGAAGGAGAGGTTTTTCTTTCATGCATAATCACAGGTGACGAAACCTGGATCCACCCTTATGAACCTAAAACAAAGAGACAGTCAATGGAGTGGCACTGTCAAAATTCACTGCATAAGAAGTTCAAAAGACAGCCTTCTGTCAGAGCAACAATGTTTTGGGACAAAGATGGGGATCTTGCTTGTGGACTTCTTGGAGCGTGGCACCACAAGCACTCAGATCGATATGTGAAAATGTTGAAACCTGCATCCGTAGAGTTTGACCCGACAAAAACCTTAATGAGGTTCTTCTGAATGACAACACATGCCCCCACACCAGTCTGTGCATGATGGAGGCCACTGCAAAATTGGGGTGCACTGTTCTCCCTCACCTCTCTCATAACCCGGATATTGCACCTTCAGACTATCACCTCTTCGGCAAGCTGAAGGATGCACTCCGTCAAACCCATTTTGCAGACAACGACCAGCTCAAAAGTATAGTGTTCACGAAGCTCTCCAGAGCAAGAGTAAGGACTTTTACTGGTTTGAAATACAGTAAATATAAGTAGTTCCATTCAGAGATGGTGGAAGTACATAGAAAATGATGGTGACTTTGTGGAAAAATAACTGTGTTTATTAATGATTTAGGATTAACTGATGAAAAACACAGAGTAGGAACTGTAGGAATTAAATTTTCTGAGGAAAAAAAATAGGAGGCATTACTTCCGTATTGCTCCTCGTACATCTTTAAGTAAATCCCACATCAATACACTGTTGTGATCAGTTCCGCCCAGTGGTTCTTTTACCTGCAGATTCTTAATGCAAGAAGAGTTATTGGTTGACAATGATTGAGAGCATTGTTTTCCTTTCTTACTTCTCTAGCATGCTAATGTAGAAAATAGTCATCAACAAATCCATAAAAGTATGAGTGACCAACTTATAAGTTCCAGTCAACATCTGGAAGATTAAAATCCCCCATTTTAAGACATTCTGATTTACTGGCCCACTTATCTATTTGTCTGTACAGTTGTTCGTTATACCCATAACTGCAGGCCTATAACTCACTCCTACTCCACTTTTGCTTTCCCAGTGCTTAAGTCACACCAAACTGACTCAATATTGCTCTGGCCACCCATATCAACTGGAGAAATTCCTTAGATTTTATGATTCTTAACTAAGGGTATAACAACTCCCCCCTACTATCCTGTCTGTCCTTTTTGTACACATTGTACTCCTCATACTGAAATTCTGCACCCTTTTATGTCTGAGTGACACCACATCTCTGATATCCCAAGCAAGCTAACTTCAATATCTTCATTCAATGACTAAATTAGTACTTCAAATTCATCAAATTTATCTACTATGTTCCTAGCATTAGTACACATGCAAGCATATATGCACCTGTTATACTCAGTTATCCTAAAAGAGCCCATGTATTTGCTTGTTCAATGAGGACCCCCAGCAGGCCTTGCAATGCCTGACATTCTGCTTATGTCGAGCAGTTGAGAAAATGAAGTAAAGTTAAGAAAAAGACTGTTTTTCACCATGCCTATGGTTTGGCATGAACTAAGGAGTTACAGAGGCAACTGCTACTTATCTAAAGTTCAAGGCTATTATGCTTATTTTGTATCTGAATCTACCATCTGCTTACCTGCTTACATTTTCTCAACTAAAAACTCTCAATGCAATTTTTCAATTTTTCCATCATCAAATTCTGAATGTAATGCATATAGTGACAGCAACTATGTGCAGCATGAAAATGCATGTGAAGCACACACTTCACACAGTGGCCTAACTGATTTCATGAGAGATTTGGGCTTTCCAAAATCTTCCGACGATGTCAAGCTAAAAAACTATGTTCTTTTTTATACGCTGGCATGACCACCAGGTCAGTGGAGTTTACAATAAATCAATCAATACAAATATTAATCGTATTTAGCAGTCACGGGCTTGAACCCTGGTCCACTCAAAGAGTGTGTGCTACTGCATTTGCACTCCTGACCACTCGGCTACATCAGGCCTCAGGGATATCATTTTTTGGTACAGATAACGTAAGGAGTTCATTTCATACTTTTTCAGGAAGATTTACTTGTCTATTGTAGCAATATTTCCAGATTAATGACTGCCTCAGGAACTACTGTATATGAGCCAATTCAGTAGAGACTACTATTAAATGATTTCTCCAAAACTAGCCTGAAAAGCATTATCCTTCACAATGGGATAATTTATGCTTCCATTCCAAAGGTTCACTTAAAGGAGACGTACGAAAACCTCAAACTACTTCTTAATAAAGTTAAAGAACATAAATGCCTACTTTGTAGACAATTCTAGATTGCATGCATGTTGTTGAGCCAGCAATCAAGTCATACTAATATTCCATATTTCATACTTGAGCAGGACAACAATATTACCACCAGTTCATACAATTTATGGTTAATGAAGCAATTTGTATATAGACAAGAATCGTAATTTCCTTAGCTATTTTTTCAATCAATTTCCATGTTTATATAATATGAAACTCAAAGAAGGCATTTTTGTCAGGCCACAGATAAGCAATTTGAAGGGACAATGATCACAGCTGGAAAAAAAGAGCATGGATTAACTCCAAATATGTTGTTTTCAAACTTCTTAGGGAAAAGAAAGATGCCAATTATGAAAGTATCACTGAAAATTTCAAAAATCAGAAAGCAAGATGGGTTTGAAGGCCCATTTCTTACATTCCTCATAGACTTTCCTCTGAAAAATCTTAGTTCTGTCAGTGAGGATACAGTGTGTGCAATTTCACCAAGATATAAAAGAAATGAAGAGAAGGTATAAAGTAAACAAGATGGCAGATTACTGTTGATCTTTGAAAAGGAAGACATGGCACAATAAAACATTCATCTGAGACCAAAATAACCAACAGAATTTATTACAAGAAATCTGGTGAATCTGCTTAAACATTCACTTTTGTATTAATATTCTTCTATTTTTTTCATTTGAGTTTTGACCTTTACTTATAAAAAATAGAAACTGTTATTTAGCTAAATTAAAAATTTATAAAACAAGGAAAACTATGTTTTTCTTTTTGTGTGATTGATATAACAAAAAATTGGTGTCACTTTTGAAATCAGCATAGCAAACTTAGGAAGGTTTGAAATCAGCATAGCAAACTTAAGATATTATCATAGAAACCCCACTGTTCAAGTTTCAATTTGTAGGCCAGTGATATCAATATAAAAATTTGAAATATTTTATATGGAATTTTTCATCTATGTAAAATGAAGTACCTTTGAAAGAATAAATCTTCCCAACCATCTCACACAGTCTACATAATTTCTGTGGATATCACGTGTTGTAAAATCTGGGAAATGCTGTTTGATTGTATGAAATGGCCTGCCAAAAGAAATCTATTTTTAAAAATTGAAAACAAAAAATTTCTTAAACTGATTAAATTTTACTATTTCATTTTAGTGTCTAATAATTTAATTGCTGATATTTATTTTGATATACAGTAGAACGTTGATTATCCGGAATAATTTGAAAGGCTGATTTTTTTTTTTTTTCTACAGTAAGCTCCCGTTATAGTGGTCACATTTGCAAATTGAATTTTAATTATAATAAACAAAAGATCAAGTTTACTACCTGTTTATAACAGATTGTACAAACAAAAAGCCCAATAAACCGAATACTGCAAATTGTTTTTATTGTTTTATGGTTATGCCCACTAGAATTCTCCTTCAGAAATGTGCTGTAGAAAAATATCACAGACTATTGAGTTTTCTCAGAAACCACTAATGAATTTCAGATTAGTTTAGCTCCAGATTCCATAAGAATAATATCAGCCTGAAACTGTGTGATTTATTATTTTTCTAAATTTTTTATGGTAAAATGTGAACGAAAATAAAAGGCGTAGCTTTAACATTGCAACAAAAAAAATGGAAATTATTAACAGAATTAGAAAAGATGAAAATTTAGGAAATCTCTCTAGAGTTTAATGTGGGGACTTCAACAATTCACGACATCAAGAAAAATTCCAGTGTTATAACAGAATTTGTGTCGATTATGGATAGTGAAGGAGGATCTAGCAGGGAAAAAAAATGTTGAAACCTGAAAATACTGCTTTAGACAGTGCACTTTAATCAAAAATAAGAGGTAATAAAGATTTTAAGACAAGCACAGGTTGGATGAAAAACTTTAAACTGAAACACAGTATACATGAACTAGATATACAATGCGAGAAACTCTCTGCACACGAATCGACAGCGGTGTCCTTTGAAAAGTAAGTTTGCTTCAGTTAGAGCAAATTAAGAGAAAAAAAAAGTTTATAATGTTGATGAGATGGGATTATTATGGAAAGCATTACCGAGAAAAATCCCTAGCCACTAAAAGAGAAATGCCTGCACCAGGTTTTAAGATGAGAAAAGAGCGAGTTACAATTGCTATGTATGCAAATGCCACTGGGATGCACAGATTGTCTGTGCTCGTTATCGGTAAGTCGAAAAAACCAAGGGCATTTAAAAATCTTTCTAATTTTCCTGTTTTGTATAAAAATGCCTGGATGGATGTTTCTGTTTTCCGAGATTGGTTTATAATTTTTTTAAATTTAATTTAATCGTAAGATAAGATTAAATTTATTTAATCTTACCTTACGATTTCGAAAAATTATCCAGTTCGATTATTCGGAAAAGGTCTGACATCAATTGTTCCGGATAACTGACACTCTACTGTATTACTGAATATATGAAAATAATGAGCTGTGGATTGTGTAAGCAACAATGGTTACTCTTGTAAATGTGCAGACTTCCAATTTCACCGTTACAGGGTGGACCACTTTTTAGGTTTTTATTTGTCAGTTTATTTATTTATGAAATCATTCACTGATCAGTCGTTACTAATAACTGATGGGTCTAATTTTAGTGCAATGGAATTCACCAACTTTCCCTCAAGGACAGCTGATGATCAGACCACTTTGAAATTCTGCCTGTCTGCACTACGACAAAACCTGGATGATGCAGTTTTCTATTCAGCTCCATGACACTTTTAAACCTGCTCTGTTTTGTAAATAGCTGGTGTAACCAACCTTTTGTGTTAAGGGAGATTCCAAACCTTAGGATAGAGAAGAGTGAAACTGAAACACTCACAGCAAGTGGAATCTAATACTCACACTGTCATTATGGAATATCAGATTAATGTTATAGCCCAGTGGCTGCTAGTCACTGTGTCTTATTAATTCAATATTAGAAACAGCAGGAGCTTCTTATGAGGTGAGTCACTTAATAAGAAGCTCTTGCTATTTTTAATATTGGAATAGTAGATGTACTGAATATTAAAATATGGACAAAATAATATATATAAAAAAATAATAATAATAAATAAAAAAAAAAAAAAAAATCTATATACAGTCCATTCCGGTTATTTGGGACACATTGGGACTAGTGCATTTTGGCCCGATTAAGCAGCTGCCCCAATTATCCGAAGTTTCACGTAAATAGTTAAAAATACAATGTATCCCCCCCTCTACAATTAGTTCACTGTACAATCAAATCACGTTACAACGAACTCACCATAGTAAAGTATCGTTCACTATACGATGTGTAGTAAGTGCCGGTCATTGTGATCATGTTTGTGAATTGAATTTTAATTCTATTAAACAGCGATTCTAATTAGCAAAAATAGGAGGAATATTATCCACAGGCTACAAAAGCAAAGATATATTAAGCACAAATTTACCCTTTATTACCTTACCAATTAGAAAAATTAAATGATATGTGAAAATCGGAAGAATATACTTGATATTCGGAATAATTAATACGTACTGTAATATGTACATACTAACTAGTTGACATTTCTGTTCACCGACATTTGTGGGTGGGGTTAAAATGTAAAAAGATAAGTAATCAATAACAAAGAACATGGCACACACAAATTGCAAGTAACACGATACGCGCAAGTGAGAATGGAGTAACGAGTTACAAAGCTTTAAAAATAGGAATGAAGAGAAGATCTGAAAATTAATTTTTTTATATGATTGAAGATTCCATGGAAGTGTAAACACATTTCACCAGCTGTCGGTATTATCGCAAATTCAGTAAGATCGAGTTTACTGTCCGTTTATGATAGATTTCACTAACAGAAAAGCCCAACAAACAGGTGACTGCTAATTGTTTTATGGTTGTGACCTCCAGAATTTCGACCGAACCACGTGGTACCGTCGGACACAATCGTAGGGTAATCTCCAGTGCTGCGGTCTCCTGCCCCGATTAAACGGCATGCTGTCCCAATTAAGCGAAGTAAACCCTGGCTATTTTCTCGATTCGTTTCTGTTTTTTAAGATTTGTCCCAAATAAATGCCTGCCACAATTAACTGGTGGCCCAAATAACCGGAATCCACTGTATTAATACAAAAGCTGTTTTCTTGACATGGCTATTGTGAATGATAGGCCTAACCGATCGCGGTGAAAGTGGTCTCAAATTGATATTTCTTCCTAGATGTGCAGAAAAATGGGAAAAAAGAAAAATTCTGAATAGTTTTATTTTACGGAACGGGCCAGTTTTGTCTACTAGCAATGCCTACCTTAGCCCCACTACACCCATGCTACTCTGATTGGTCGTGTTGAACGTATGTACCTTGCAGCAAAGAAGAAATATGCATTTTCGTGCTCCTGCAAATGCATCTAGGATCGGTCTGAAATGTGCATTTAAGGATCAAAAAGATTTAATATATCACAGTATTGGCTTATTTAGTGAAAGGTGTGTTCATTGTGAAGCCTTACATTTTAAGTGTGAAAAAGTTGGGATCATTTTATTTTACTATGGAATATAGCAATTTCAGAAGGATTGATCAATGGTACGAGACTTACAGTCAAAATTATGCATCAGAATTGTTTGGATCTAGAAATAATAACAGGAGAAGCTAAAGGAAAACGGGTACTCTTACCGCATGTAGATTTGACTCCATCTCAATTGGCTTTGCCATTCTCATTTAAGAGACGGCAGTTTCCTATTCGGCTGGCTTTTGCGATGACTAAAAATAAAAGTCCAGGGCAAACATTTGTTAGAGTCAGAATTTCGCTTCTAAGCCTGTATTTAGTCATGGCCAAATGTATGTAGCAATGTCTTGGTTCCAGCATGTTAAGATAAGGTTACTAGAAGGGTAACCTTATCTTACAAAATGCATTAGAAAAGGTGTGATGCCTAAGGAGTGGAATAATGCAATCATAGCTTTGCTGCATAAGAAAGGAGATAAATCAGAAATTGGAAATTATAGACCAATCAGTTTGTTATCTCACATCTATAAGTTGTTCACAAGGGTCATTACTAACAGATTAGAAAGAATACTTGATGACAATCAACCGAAAGAGCAAGCTGGCTTTAGGACAGGATTCTCAACTAGGGATTACCTTCATGTAATGTCACAGCTAATGGAGAAAGCAAATGAATATAAAACACCACTATGCCTGGCATTTGTGAATTATGAAAAGGCATTTGACTCCATACAGCATAAGGCAATGTTTCGGGCACTCGAAAGACAAGGCATAGATACCCCATATATTATGATTTTGAAGAAAATATATGAGAATGCTACCTCCTTTATTAGACTAGACAAACACAGTAGTAAATTTAAAATTGAGAAAGGAGTTTGACAAGGAGACACAATATCTTTGAAGTTGTTTACTGCTGCTGCTCTTGAGGAAGCTTTCAGAAGATTAGACTGGTCGCAGAAAGGAGTCAATGTGAATGGAGAGTACCTAAACCATTTACGATTTGCAGATAACACTGTGGTCATAAGCCACAATCCCAAAGAATTAGAAGAAAATCTTAATCAGTTATGCACAGTTAGTAAGGATTTTGGACTAAAAATGAACATGGCTAAAACAAAAGTAATGTTGTTGTTGTTATTTGGTTTTTAGGAGCATTAGCAACTAAGGCCATATTGCTCCGGGGATATGCAGTGGTCATTCCCTGACCTTTCTGCATCCTCCGTATTTGGTGGTCACGGGCTCGAACCCCGGTATAATCAAGAAGCGTGTGCTATGCACTGCTGCTCCTGCCCACCTGGCTACGGAGGTGCCCACAAAAGTAATGATGAACAAGTATGCCACAGAAAGGGATATAATGATTGAAGGAGCAGTAATTGAAAAGGTGGAGTCATATACTTATCATTATAATGATAAATGGCTGGAAGTCAGGAGAAGAATAAAGTTTGGATGGATAGCACTCAGGAAATATAGTCACATACTGAAGAGCAATATCCCAATTTGTCTGAAATGTAAAATAATGAACCAATGTATATTCCTCACCATGACTTATGGAAGTGAAACTTGGGCACTCACCAAAAGAATAGAAGAGAAGTTGAGAACTACACAGCAAAGAATGGAACAAATTATATTGGGAATCAGACTGTTAGATAAGAAGAGAAACACACATGGATTAGGCAGCAAACTCAAGTAAAGGACATTCTTATCAAAAGTAAAGAACTAAAATGGTCTTGGTCAGGACACATAGCTCGAAGACATGATGACAGATGGACTAAGAAAATAACAGAATGGTACCAAGAGGAGCTAGAAGAAAACTTGGAAGACAACGACGGAGATGGACAGATGAAATTCATGAGTTTGTGGGTAGTAAATGGATGGCCATTGCACAAAACAGAAGGAACTGGAAAGTTGCTGGAGAGGCCTTCATCCTGCAGTGGATTGAAAATGGCTGATGATGATGATACCAGAAGAGCACAATAATATAAAAAATGTCATTTTCAAAGAAGTATTATAGAGATTGTACTACATTTTGTAAGGTGAACTTGTTATGCAACACGAGCATTCTGAATAATCTGGAAATGGTGAAACAAAAGAACATTTATAAGTTTCCTCAGATACAAGAGATGAGAAAGGATTTGCCGTGTACTGGCTCACCTGCTCACGACAAAACACGGACTACATTTCTTTAGGACAGCTAGAGAAAAACTCTGCTACTAATTGCAAAATTTTTGCAACGGGTACAGCTAGTATACATATATATATATGGATGAAACACTACACACCAATCTCGGAAGCTTTGCAATGTGCTGAGAAATGCTGTTTGATACGATGTTCAAAGTGAGTTTAGTTTCAACAGGACCCTATGGATTGTGTAAGTATTTATGGCCACTCTTTAGTATTATGATAATGATCAAAACTGCTACAGAATGGGGCCATAACAGCTTTGCATACCAACTTTAATAAATGCTTTTTTGGTTTGATTATGCTGTAATTTTATATGTACTCTTGATGTACTGTTAAGCACTTGTTTTGTGCAGCTTTATTAAAATTGTACACTTCCCCCACCCAGCACAAAGCTTTCATTCAGCAAACACATAATATAGTAAAACTTTGATTTAATGGACTATACGGGGACTAGGCTGTCTGCTAGATCTTATTTTCTAATAAATCCAAAAGAAATAAGTATAACTGTTGAAGTCACAAGAATGTTATGAAAAAGTGCTGAACAATGAAACAAAAAACATTAAACTAAATGAAATAAAAAATTAAACTGAGCTAAAGTTTATTCACAGCCTCAAGAGCTCTCAATCACTTTCACTGGATCTTCAGATTACTTCAATAATGTCCGACAGAAGGTGACGGTGAGGAAAAATCCTAGCTGTCCATCACTCTCTAAGATGAGAATCTTGTAAAGGATGTGCAGGCTTGAAACAGTAACCAAGCTTTCACTGGGTGGTTTTCTTATGCTGACCCTAAATAATAATCTTCCTGAGAGTCTTTAAGTTGTGGTATTAAGCTGCAGCTGACAGCTCTGGCTTGAAGATGGACTCCTCTTCCTCATCAGTCTACTTCTTCAACAGTAGCAGTAATAACTCAGGCAATCTCTTCCCAAGTGAGAATTTCATACCCAAAGTCCACCCCACCTCAACAATTTCCAACTGCACAGCAATGTCTTCAGCATGACCAAATTCAACAGTCTCTAACATGGTCTGGTGGTAGCTTTAAATTTTTAAATGTCAAAATCCACATTCTTGTTATAGAGGATTTAGTACCAGCCACTTCAAAGGGAGCAGACCATCTCTTTTCATACCTTGATCCAATAGCTGAATAACAGAAGTTGTATTAAGCAGTAATGCCAGATACTTAATTTTTTTGTGTGGCTGAAGAGTTTTTCAGTTAGCAACAATGTGATCATCAATGAAGGAGTGTCACTGATCATCACATTGTTGCTAACTTTTACTTTAGAAAAGCCAAAGGTTAGGCATTTGTAGACAAGAGGAAAACAGGTTTTTTTGCCAAAAACAGGCAAACTGGAGGGTTTTTTAAAGTCCACAGTCAACTACAAATAGTTTACCATAGGATTGTTTACCAGCACAGTAGGCTTTTAAACATTAGCTTACCTAACATTTTTCTGTTTTTAGCCTCTCTTTTAAACATCAACTGATTAAGATTGCTTCACGAAAGGATAATATAGCAGAGTTTGTACCTCTTCAGAAATGTTAAATCAAAGTTTTGTTTATAACATTAGCATAAGCTGTTCAGACTTAGCTGTTGAGAGTATTTCAAAAATTTCACTAGAAAGAAGAGATCTGAATTCAGTTTTTTTGTGTGGTTCAATATTCTCTGATACTCAGTATTATGATAATGAATTATTAAAACGACAATAATGTCCTTGTAATAAATTGTTATATTTCATGCTTCCTTGCGTCAGTTCCCCAAACAAGGATGATTGTACATCAACTGTCTTCGTTCATGATAGAATCTGGTTGTTACATCAAAGTGACAGAACTGATTAGCAAAATATCTATTTCTTTACTTTCAATGATAATGAGAAACAACAGAAACTTTATTATTTTTTTTTTTTGCAAAATTGATTCATTTCAATTTGGTTTAAAAAACTTATTAGTATTATTAGGGGCAAATAAGCTTAAAAACCATCAGCCAAAGGGGGGGGACCCCTTCTCATATCCCCACCAATAATATTTCTAGTTCTTCCTGAATACAATTCAGGAAGAACTAGACAAATACAACATCGTCCTCCAAATACAATTATATTTAATTGAAAGTTAAATATGGTCCTCGAGGTTGCACACATTCTCTCAGATATGCCAGACAAGCTGTGCTTGCTACTTGGGAGTCTAAAACGTTGATGGAACTGATATTCGAGTGACACCCAAGTCAAGTGGACCCAATTTCGGCGAAGTCCAGACAGTCTGTGACAACCAAATCCACTGCTTACACCTTTACAATGGTGGGACTGTTAGTAATCCTGGGTATAACCTCCATGCACAAGCACACTGTGGATGACCACCCAGGTGTGAACCAACATAAGCAGGGGTCGAAGTGTGGCGCCCATTCTTCCACACAAAGGAATGCCACCCCTCTGTGTCACCAGGCAATACTAGGTGGTAGATGATTCTCATCAACCGGTGCAATACCACCACTCTGCTTATTGGAGGCTTGAAGTGGTGGAATTCATGTTTAGTCTCCAGAGCTAAGTTCCGGTCAACCCTTCCCCATCTCTTTCATCATTCAGTATGACTGATGTATTTTGAGGATATGATGAACACCATGGAAAAATCCAAACTTCCTTACATTTCAAGAGTACAGCTCTAAAACGGTGTTCGCAGGCCAGCCGCTAGCTTGTATACTGGACCGAACCTATTGGTAACTCTCTAGGAGGCTTCCTGATCAGCTAGTGTATAATCTTCCTACCTCTACTCTACCAGATAGTGACTGGAGGGAGTCTGAGTAGTGTGTATGCAGGGGGGAGGGGCATTGCCAAGGCCACGTTATGTCAAGGACCCGGGTATATTCTTACCATGTGTATGCCATATCCAAAAATTTCATTACTTCATACAGCATGCCCCCCACCTTTTCTTACTATTGAATATACCATGAATTGTCAAACTAATAGGGTAAGCTTATCTGCGAAAAGATCTAACTCTCCCAAACACTTCCTAGTTAATTTCGCAAATATACATGGTCTCAGTTCTAATCTCAATGATGTCCATTTCCACTTACAGTTTGCCAAATCCCACATACTTTTTCTGACAGAACCTCAGTTATTGGTTGATTCAACCACTGCTGTTCATCTCAGTTGCCCAAATTATTTGCTTTTTAATTCCTTTCGCCTCAAAGGTGATACTTGTGCATGTGTCCATTCCGATATTCCCTGTCAGAGACTTGGTAATTTGGAATCTCCTCTTTTTGATCTTCTCTGGCTTAAAATCTCTCTACCTCATTCTGTCAAATTCATCTGTTGTCTCTATTGTTCACCCAACTCCACTAATCTCTTTGCAACTTGACTTTCTCCAGTCCAACTTTCCTAACAGTGAGGTAATTTTCCTTGGTGATTTTAATGTTCACAACTCCAGCTGGGACTCTAGTCACATAGACACAGCTGGTCGAGATGCTGAGCTTTTGCAATTACCAATGAGCTCGCACAGATTGTTCATTCACCTACCAGAATACCGGACAATCCTAACCATATAACCAACATGCTTGATCTTTTTCTCACAAACAACCCTTCTAAGTACACGGGTGAAGTGAGTGGTCCTTTAGGCATCTCAGATCACAACTTGGTGATTGTCTCTTCTTCAATGGAGCCTTTATCTCATGGCTATTCCCAACCTCGTGTTGTTTAGCATTACAAGAATCCAAAATGGGATGACCTGTGAGATTTCATTTCTTCTTTTCCTTGGTCGGAATACTGTTTCAAAATTTCTGATTTCACCGTTCGCTCAGATCATGTCAGAGAAATTATTCTCGTAGGAATGGAATCCTTTATTCCACACTCCACGTTAAAATGTCGTCCTTTATCTAAACCTGGGTTTTCCAATAAATGTACTAAGGATGTTCGAGAGAAGAATGTTGCATATCGTAATTGGCTTGTTTCCAATTCTTCAGTTTCACTTTCTGCCTACACCAAAGCTCACAACAATTGTAAAGCAGTCATTAATCAGTCCAAACTAGATTTTGAACAATCTAAGGGTAGCAAACTTGCTTCTTCCCTAATTGCAGCTGAGCATTCTGGTCTCTTCCTACAACTATTGGCACAACTTTTGCCTATCTCTGCTTCCACCTCTGTCAAAACCAGATAGTTCTATTGTCATTTCAGCCAAGAATAAAGCTGACCTGCTAGCATCCCATTTTTCTTCCAACTCATGTATTGATGATCTTGGTAAAATACCCCCCCCCCCCAACATGCTCCATTCAATGCCTCCTGTGGCCTTCTGTCAAAAGAAAGTGAGAAGGATTTTGATAAATCTTGATGCTCAGAAAGCTTGAGGTGCTGATGGTATTTCTCCACTTGTTCTCAAAACCTGGGCTCCTGAACTTACTTCTGTTCTTTGCCGCCTTTTTTCACTTTCTTATTCCAAAGGTGTTTTTAGATTTTGAACAGGCTAAGAGTAGAAAACTTGCTTCTTGCCCTAATGGTACTGAGCATTCTGGTCTCTTGCCAAAGCTACTGGCCACAGCTTTTGCCCATCTATGCTCCCACCTCTTTAAAAAACAGATGATTCTATTGTCACATCAGCCAAGAATAAAGCTAGCATCCCATTTTTCTTCCAACTCATGTATTAATGATCTTGGTAAAACACTTCCCACAATTCCCAACACGCTCCATTCAACGCCACCTGTGGTCTTCCGTCAAAAGAATTTTGACGAATCTTGATGCTAAGGAAGCTCGAGGTCCTGATGGTATTTCTCCACTTTTTCTCAAAACCTGTGCTCCTGAACTTACTCCTATTCTTTGCCGCCTTTTTTCACTTTCGTATTCCAAAGGTGTTTTTCCTTCTGCTTGGAAATTTGCTCATATCCAGCCAGTTCCTAAAAAGGGTGACAAATCCTTCCCATCCAATTATCGTCCCATTGCAATTACTTCTACTCTTTCTAAAGTAATGGAGGAATCAATTAACTGCCAACTCTTAAACTACCTAGAAATCTTCCATCTGATCAACGATCGCCAGTATGGATTCCGTCAGTGTCAATCCACTGGTGATATTCTGGCTTATGTTACCCATTTATGGACTAATTCAATGGAAAGGTTCGGTGAAACACAAGTAGTTGCTCTTGACATCTCAAAGGCTTTCGATCGTGTTTGGCATAAAGGTCTTCTAAACAAGCTTCCATCTTATGGTTTGCCAACTGTTTTTTGTAATTGGTTATCCAGTTTTCTGTCTGATCGCTCACTGAGGGTGATGGTAGATGGCTGTCTGTCTTCTAACTTCTCCACTAATGCTGGTGTCACCCAAGGTTCAGTTCTTTTCCCCATTCTTTTCCTCTTGTATATTAATGACCTTCTTCCATTGACCGGAAATCCCACCCATAGTTTTGCCGATGATAGCACATTGCACTCCACTTTCGAGTTTGAGAAACCTTGCCCTGCTCAAACAGTTTCAACTTCTTGAATATCTGCTACCAATTCTTTAAATGGCAATCTATAAAAAAAAAAAAAAAATCTCCAGGTTATTCTCCAGTGGGGCAAAGGCAACTTAGTTGATTTCAATCCTTCTAAAACTCAGTCTTGTTCTATATCTCGTAAAAAGGATTGTTGTGCTCCTATGCTTATCTTTGGTGACACTCCCAATTTCTAGGCAAGATGATATATCTCTTTTGGGGATCACCCTGACTTCTAATCTCTCTTGGCACAAGGATATTACAAATATTGCTTCCTCTGTATCCAAAAAACTTGGTTTTCTCTTTCGCTCTCGACGTTACTTTTCTTCCAAGCAGCTGTTCACTCTGTACAAATCGCAAATCCGCTCTACCATGGAATATTGTTCCCACATCTGGGGTGGTGTCCCCAAAACCTCTCCCAGGCATCTAGATTCCATTCAGAAGAATGGTAGTTAGGTTAATTAATGACTCATCTCTAACAGTCTCTCCACTCTGTCTCATAGACGTACTGTTTCTGCTGCATGCCTTTTCTACAGATACTTCCATGGGCACTGTTCTTCTGTATTGGCTTCTATAATTCCTGCTCTCTCTTTCAAAACAATCTGAACACGTGCCGCCACCAGCGAACATCCATTTACTGTCCAACGTCAAACTCAGAACCAATTTTCATCTGTCTCGTTTATTTATTCAACTGCCGTTTTCTGGAACAACCTTCCTTCATACTTATTTCCTAAAAATTATAGTCTACAGAAGTTCAAGTCTAATGTCAACAAATATCTTATTTCATCTTTCCCATCTCCAACCCATGCATGGTACTAAGTACTATAGTGTCTAATACCTCTTGTGTTTGGGTTTTCATAAAAAAAAAAAATAAATAAATAAAAAATATTTAACTTAACACAACCAATAACCCAGATGGACAATTTGCTATCTATGAATTTCATTTCGAGCAAGCTTTCTTATTTTAACTTTTGACTGCAGTAAAGAAACAAAATTTAGTAAATAAATTTGATGAATTTGAAGTGCTGATCAAGACATCAAAGGCAGATATTGTTGGGATATCGGAGATGTGTCACACAGGTATAAGGAATGCAGAACTGGAACTTGGGGAATACAATGTGTACAGAAAGAATTGGAAGAGAGGAGGAGTTATGCTGTTAGTTAAGAAACATTAAATCTAAGGAAGTGCATCCAATTGATATAGGTGGACAGTGCAATGTTGAGTCAGTTTGGTGTGACATAAGCAATGGGAAAGCAAAAATGAGAGTAGGAGTTTGTTATAGGCCCAATGACTCTGATGAGTACAATGAACAATTATACAGAGAAATAGAGTAGGCCGGTAAATCAGAGTGTTTTATAATGGGGGAGTTTAACTTCCCAGATATTGACTGAAACTTGTGGATTGGTCACTCGCACACTAGCAAGGCTTTTATGGATGTATTGGATGACTGTTTTCTACAGCAGCATGTTCGAGAGGCAGAGGGAGTAACACTCTTGATCTGATTATCAGCAGTGATTATTCATGCATTAAGAATTTACAGATAAAGAAACCACTAGGTGACAGTGATCACAGTGTACTGATGTGTGATTTACTTAAAGATGTAACTACCATCAGGGGTAAAGGGAAGGGTTTTTGCTTCCGTAAAGGTGAATACAATGGTCTCAGAGATTTTTTAAATTCTATACAGTGGGACCAACTGATGATGTTACCAACAGCAAATTCTAAATGGGAAGCTATCACGGTCCTAATCTTGGAGGCTACTAGGTTTTTCATACCAACTAAGAAATACAGTTCTAGGTTTAGTCGCAAATGGATGTCAGATGAACTAATGAGACTCATGGCAGAGAAGAAAAATGCATGAGATGCATATAAATTATCAGGCGACATGGAAGCCTATGTTAGATATAAGCTAGTCTATAATAAAGGGAGATTTACTTACTACTTTACTTATATAACTCTAAAGGAAAGGGGATGAATCAGATTGGTCCACTTGATATCAGTGGTTTGACTGTAGGTGATCATTCTCAGATAGTTGCCAAACTAAATGAGTATTTTGCATCTACATTCACACATGAGTAGTTATTCAAGGAGGAGAGGACCAGATGTTTATCAAACTCTAACAGGGAGTTAAATGATTTTGTAATAACTGAGAGCAAAATGGAGGAAAAATTTTGAAGTTAAACCTAAGAAAGGCACCTGGGGTGGATGGGATCTATCCAGTTATATCAAAAGGAGGTGGCAAAGGAAGTAAGTATCCGTAGCCGAGTGGTCAGGAGCGGGAGTGCAGTAGCACACGCTCTCTGAGTAGACCGGGGTTCAAGCCCCTGACTGCTGAATACGGTCAATCTGCCAACTCGCACTGGACCAGTGTGGCAGATTATGGTCCATTTTCCCTCAGCATGAATTGTTGAGGAGGCTTCCATCCTGCAGTGGGTTGATAATGGCTGCACTTTACCTTTTTTTTTTAGCCATAATTATGAGAGCATCCTTGGACTCAGGGGAAGTCCCCACGGATTGGAGATGTGCAAATTCCCAATTCACAAAGGGAAATCAAAGGGTGACACGAGTAGTTACAGATCTGTTAGTTTGACTTCTGTTCCAGGGAAAATAATGAAGTCACTGGTTAAGGAAGCATTGCAGGATCATTCAGGCACAGCATGGGTTTGTTAAGGGGAAGTCTTGTCTGACCAATTTGATTGGATACTATGATGTGGTCACAAAGGAACTGGATGCAAAAAATAATTTTGATATCATATACTTGAATTTCAGGAAGGTTTTTCATACTGTTGTACATGGAAGACTACTGTAAAAATTGGAGCAGTATGGCATTAAGGGGAAAGTTAAGTTGCTACAATGGATAAAAGGGTGGTTGAGTGGGAATCAATGGATACTGCTCTACGTGGACTGTTATTAGTGGTGTCCCTCATGGTTTGGTGTTGAGCCAATTGTTGTTTTGTATATTTATCAATGATATAAATGAAGGTATATCAAGTTAAAATGTCAAAAGTTTGCAGATTATACAAAGGTTGGCAGGGTTGTTAATAACAGTAATGACAGTGTGCTGCTGCAACAGGACCTGGAGAAGTTGGGCAGATGGGCTGAGAAATGGCAACTGAAGTTTAACATTGACAAATGCAAAGTACTGCATATGGGTAGCAGTAACTCCAGAGAAATGTACTAACTTGGTGGTGTTACCCTTGGATTAGTGGAGAATGAAAGAGACAGGAGTAATTGTGCAGTCAGACATGATGTTTTCTGAGAATGCACACAGGCTGCTAGAGTAGGTCACGGGGTCTTTTTCAATGATATAGGGGAATTTTGCAAGCAGGGATAAGGAGGTGATTATCCCCTTGTATAAGGCAATAGTCAGGCCACACTATGAGTACTACGCACAGGTCTGGACGCCACATTTTAAGAAGGATGTAGATGTGCTAGAATGAGTACAGAGGGCAACAAGACTGGCGAGGGGAACAAAGGGTGCTCTTACAAAGAAAGGCTTAAGTTCTGCAAATTGCAGCATCTGGAGAGAAGGCACCTGTGAGGTGAACTGATTGAGGTGTATAATGCCTTGAATGGATCGAGCAGGCTCAATGCTGATGGGATTCTTTCTGTTGCTCAGATTACAAACTTGAAGGGGCATATAAACTGAAACTGAGGAAAGACAGTTGTCAAATAGATGTGCGGAAATTTGTCTTTAGCCTGTGAGTAGTTGACTGCTGGAACAAACTTCCATCTCAAGGAAGAACTAGACAAACATTGGAATGAATGGATGCGTGAAATGGGAAGGTTTTGTTTTTTTTTTTTTTTTTGCTGATGCTATATAAGCTTGCTTTCTTTCATCATACATTTCTACTAATGCTAATGTTTTGGTCATGGTAGAAAGTCAGCTGGCTGCAAAACTAAATCTGCAATTTACCAAATTTATTCACAAAGTCATAAAGCTTCTACTGTGAGTGTATTAAATATTTGAAGTTGTAACGCTTCATTGGATCACATTAAAATACAAATTACCTTGATTGTATCAGCATCGAAATCACAAATAGCATTTGTGCACAGCATCGAGGTTTCTGTGAGCTTCCTTCATAGCTTTTCTACAAACAAAACAGTTCTCTTAGTACTAGAAGCCTCAACATCAAACTGCTTGAATTTTTCCATTCTTCCATGAATATCAGAATCTGCCTGTTTTTACATCTAATACTCCCCACACACACACAAGCAAATGAAATTTCAGACTCCAAGTTCTGATTATTTGATACCGTATTGATAAAGGAAAGCAAGGGTAGACTTTTCATTAGCTCTGAGTTAAATTTGCTTCAATTTGAAAATATTTTAATTGATGGTAAATGGCATCAGACCAAGTCACATACAAATGAAAAACCTGGTTCAGCGAATGCCATCCACAAAAAAGGGTTTACTATTTAAGACGTGATCCTGCATGGTCAAAGTTGTAAAAAAAGTTAATGAAATATATATTTTTTTGGTTACAGAACCAATCCTTGTGGAACTCCAATCTGAATCATAACAATTAATCCTTTGCAGTACTATGTCGTGCTCAGTGCAGCATCTTAAAATTCCACTTCCAGTACTGGCACAGTATTGTCATCTATTTACATTTCATAAAAACAATCTGAAAAGCTAAATCCACGTTTAGTGATGTTTATATTCAATTATTAAGCATATGGGGCATTGTTTTTTTAGTCCTCTTTCAGTCGTAGGTTGTGGCATCAAGAACGTTGGCATTTCCAATTATGAAATTTTTCTTGCTGTACTGATTCAATTATTGTACTGCAATCTATTTATAATTCACATAATGAATCTGAAAAACAGTTGAATGTAAACTATGTTTATATTCAACTGTTAAAAGCAGGCAGTGTTTTTTTCTTCTTCTTGAAGTCAGAATGTCTCAACAGGCATAATCATTGGCATTTTTGATTATGAAATTTGTTTTTCTAGTGTACTGCCATTTATTTATACCTCATATAAACAATTTAAAAAACTACTAAATCAATGTCTTTATTAAATAGTTTTTTTTTAGGAGCATTAGCAATTAAGGCCATATTGCTCCGGGATATGCGGTGGTCATTCCCTGACCTTTCCGCATCCTCCGTATTTGGTGGTGACGGGCTTGAACCCCAGTCTAATCAAGAAGCATGTGCTATGCACTGCTGCTCCTTCCCACCTGGCTACGGAGGCACCTATTAAATAGTTAATGGCAGGCGATGGGCCCCCTACTTCGCAGTTCAACGTGGAAACTAGCGCAACTGTCGGACTATTGGTGTTTCTGATTAAAAAATCTGTTTTCTGCTGTACTGCCACCCATTTATATTTCGTACACACGATCTGAAAAACTAAGTGGATGTTCATTGATATTTTCAATTGTTAATGGCAGACAGCATTGTTTTTTCAGTAAAGTTACAAAGTAACTTACACTCTGTGTTAGAGTGAAGTATTTAGACATGCCATTAAGATAGTAAAGGACCTTTCTGATGGTGAAATTGTAAGACCTTTCTGAAGAAATTGAGGAGAAAAAAGGAAATTTTTACAAATAAGGTAGTTTCTGACTGTTCTGAATGGTGTGACTGGGTTTAGGTTTCACCAAATGAACTAAAGGACTTTTTTTGGAGCTATTATCAAAATGGGAATAAATGAAAAAATTGATATAAATAAATATTTGTTTGCAGAATGGATAGATGGAATTAAATTTTTCAGGAATGTATTTAGCAGGAAGAGATTTTTCCAATTTTTTTGGATGTTGCATATCTACCCACCCACAAAAGGACAAACAGAACTTAAAGTAGGGGCTCTAAAATCTGCAACTAAAACTATGATAGAGCCACTATATGCAGCTGAGTTTTATTTACTTAAATGGGCTACATGCAAGTCTAAGTTCCTTCCACAGCAGCAAACTACAGTGATGGCCATGGCTCTCAGTCTGGAACAATTGCCGGTGAAGTTGGAACAGACGCTTAACTTTCACTGTGAAGATGCTCACGGGAAAGATCTGCCCCCTACATCTGGGAAGTGATCTGCTAGAGAGTTCCTCCTCCTCCTCCTGTGCTGAGAGCAAAGCCACAGTTGTGTTTGACCCATGGGAGACTGCACATGTCTGAAAGGTACCTCCCAACACAAATGTTAAAAATGATATAATCGCTGGACGTTGATCTGTATTGGTTTACATGTGACAAGCAGTACAGGAGAAGAATCTGAACTGTAAAAAAAACTATCTGTGAACTCTGGAAAAAAAAAAAAAAAAAAAACTATCTGTGCCATTGTATTCTGTGAATCACAATATTCACGGACTTTAGTTTATTTATTCATTTTGTTATTTTTCATTATCATTATTTATCTTGTTATCTTATTTTATTATATTACTATCCATGTGAAACCTTTGGCAGCATGCCGTGATGGGTGCATTATATTGTGTCCTTATGTACAATAAAGATTAATTTACTTGCACTTTGATTTGAGAAAAAAAAAAAAAAAAAAAAAGAAAGTAAAATACATTGTCAATTAACTAGATGGAAGGTTTTGTGAATGTTTTTTTCCAGGAAGAAATATTGAAATTAGAGCTTTTAAACCCAAAAATAAATAATTTTTGAACATCACATTTCAAATAGTCATTTGTTTGATTGATAGAACTGAATTGTATAGGGAAGACATTCAAAATAATGCTGGAACAGAAAAGGATTAATCTAAGATTCAAAACTGAGGTAAGCTATAAAACTTTTTTTGAAATAATTCTGCATTAGACATTAGAAAATGACTTAAAGCAGAACGGCATCTATTTCTCTCTACTGTGTTTTTGATAAAAATCCTGACCAAATATAAATTTTTCAGAAAGAGAATTATAGCAAGATTAAAATTCAGAGTGTAATTCTAAGTTGCAATGCATATTTTATACCTTCTTTTTCCTTTCTGGAGAAAGGGATAACTTGATTGGTACTGGTGTTAGTATTTGTATTAGTCATATAGTGCGAGGAAGCCACAGGCAGAAAAAAAAAAAAAAAATATATATATATATATACACATACCAATGAGCCAAAACATTATAACCACCTATTTAATATTATGTTGGTCCTCCACGTGCAGCCAAAAAAGCTTGTACCCAGCAAGGCATGGATGCTACAAGATTTCTAAATGTGTCTTGTGGTATCTGGTACCAACAAGTAACTAGCAGATCTTTTAACTCCCGTAAGGACTTAAAGGATCTCCATGGTTGAGACACCACAGATTGGAGTTGCTGTTCCAACACAAACGACAGATGCTCGATGGGATTGATGTCTAGGGAATTTGGAGGCTAGGGCAATAAATGGAAGTCTTGCTCATGTTCGAACAATCCGGGTAGTGTGGCATGGTGCATTATCCTGCTGAAGGACGGCACCGCCATAGGGGGAAGACTGTTGCCATGAAAGGGTGTACCTAGTCAGCAAGCAATGATGCTTAGGTAGGTGGCAGATGTCAGAGTGCCTGGCACATGGATGACTGGACCCAGGGTATCCCAGCTGTTGTTGTTGTTGTTGTTGTTTATGGGGTTTTAAGTGCAATGGCTACTTAGGCCATATTGCACTTAGAAAAGTGGTTCATACTGCCTGTTTGGTTCATGTAGAAGCAATTAGAAATGGCTATATAGTCCTATTCGTTTTAGGAAGGAGAAGAATTCTGCGATGTTTGATTTTTCGCCTATGATATGGCTAAGTGACAAAGGTACCTTTAAGCTTGCTAAAGAACTGAATGACACTAGTCGAGCATTATGATACAGAATACATTCTAGAAGTATATGTTTGACTGTAAGTGGTGTATGACAATGATTACACTGAGGAGGGTCATTCCCTGACAGGAGGAACAAATGAGTTAAATGAGTATGACCGATTCTGGCTCTGGTTAGGATTACTTCTTCTTGTCTGTTTGCAATGAGGCTAGAAGCCCATAATTTTGGTACAGGTTTAATTTGAAAAAGTTTATTATGAATTTGTGCTTGCCACTGTAGAGTCCATCGACCTTTACATATACTTCGGATCTTCATTTTATAATCTGTGAACGGTACTAAGGAATTTGTTGGGGCTGCTCTCGATGGATGTTTGGCAGCATCATCGGCAATTTCATTTCCTGGTATTCCAGTATGGCCAGGTATCCAGCAGAAAATAACCTTTTGTTGGCGTTCTCTCAGACGTATCAACTCTGTTCTAATGAGCTTTAATAGAGGGTGAGTAGACGGGGAGTTGTTTTTCAAGGCTAATAAGGAACTCTGCGAGTCTGTGTAAATTAAGCTCTTTTGAATTGACATATGGAAAATACTTTCTATAGCAAGTTTTATGGCATATAATTCAGTTGGTAACTACTGCACTCTGTTGGGAGAGATAGAGAAATGATAGTATCAGGGAGTACTACTGCTGCGCCTGATCCACTCTCAGACTTCGATCCATCTGTATAAATTTTAGCGAAGTCAGGATAACATTGAGTATGCGCTATGCGTAGCTGTTGGATGTTAATATCTGATAGAGAGTGTTTACTCCACTGGTAGAAATAATTGTCGCAAGATGGCATGATGACAGACCATGGAGGATCAGGATCTATAGGATCTTGTAAGATTTTATTGAAGTGTATATCCCAATCTTCTGCTAGCTGTTTTAGCCTAATACCAGCAGGCCGAAATGTCTGTGGTTTGTTTCTATAGAAGGTCATAAACTGTGGATTGTAGAGTATTGGCCAATTAGGATGGGTCATCTGGCTTTGGATCTTGGTTGCATAATTCAGCAGCAGCATCTTTCTCCTGATATTTAGGGGAGGTTCATGGGCTTCAACATATAAACTTTGCACTGGAGATGTTCTGAACGCACCTAGTGCTGTTCTGAGAGCTGAATGTTGAATAGGATTGAGGCGAGATAAAGCGCTCTCCCTAGCAGAATCGAAGACAGGGGCACCGTAGTCCAGATCTGATTATGGATCTATATAAATGTAGTAGGCTTTGGCGATCTGCTCCCCATGTTGTGGCTGATAAGACTCTTAGTATGTTCAGTTTTTTTGACAAGTAGTGCGAAGATGTTCAATGTGCTTTTGGAAATTTAACTTATTGTCAAAGAACAATCCTAGCAGATGAGTACAGTTAGCTGTGGGAAGAGGATGGTTATTCAAGTGCAGCTCAGGTTCAGGATGCATATTTCGTCTGGAGCAGAAGTGTATGGCAGTAGATTTCTGGCTGGATAGTCTATAACCATTTTGTGTCATCCATGTCAGGATGCGATTCATTGATATTTGAAGTTGACGTTCAATGTAATGCATGTTTTGGGAATGACAGGAAATCGAGAGATCATCTGCGAATAGGTATGAATCCACAGTTTTCGGAATGAGTTCAATTATATGATTTATTCTTATTGCAAACAAGGTAGCGCTGAGAAGAGATCCTTGTGGAATTCCTTCTTCTTGGATAAAGATTTTAGAGAGGGTTCCCCGATAACGAACTTGAAAGGATCTCCGTTGAAGAAAATTTTGGATAAAATATGATAAATTACCTCTCAGGCCAAGAGAATGTAGATCCTTTAAGATTCCAAAACGCCACGTAGTGTCAAAGGCTTTCTCAACGTCAAGACAAACCATGACGAGATGTTCCTTTTTGATGAAAGCATTTCTGATATTTGTCTCGGCTTTGATCATAAGATCCAATGAAGATCGGTTTTTCCGGAATCCAAATTGTTTGTTACTTATCAAGTTTTGAGACTCGAGGAACCAGGTGAGACGGCGATGTATCATTTTCTCAAGAGTTTTGCTGAGACAGCTGGTGAGGGATATCGGTCTGTAATTTTGAGGAACCGAATGATCTTTACCGGGTTTTGCAATCGGTATTACATAAGAATGACTCCAGGAGCTGGGGAAGGTATGTTCAGAAAAAATTCGATTATAAAATAAGAGCAGTGAAAAGAGTGATCTTTGATCCAGATTACGGAACATTACATAATATAACCCATCAGGGCCAGCAGCACTGTTTCTTGAGTTGGTAAGAACTTGCTGTAGCTCGAACATGGTAAATGGCTGATTATAAGATAAAGCAGAATTGTCAGTGTAATTCAGTTTGGATCTCTCTGCAACTGTTTTACGTTTTTGGAATGATTGATCATAAGCATTACAAGAAGACAACAGAGAAAATACAATTCCCAGTGCATTCGATATATCTGTGGGATTAGAGAGTTCTTGTCCATTCCAGTTTAGTAGCGGGGTGGATAGAGGTGGAAATTTATTGTTTAAACATTTTATTTTTCTCCAGATTAATCTGATATCAGTATTTTTATTAACTGATGAGGCGAATTTAATCCAAGTTTCTTTTTTTGCTTTGCGTCTGATGTAGCGAGCTTTAGCTCTGAGCCGTTTATAGTTAATAAAATTGGAGGTGGTAGGAATTTTGCGGAAAAGATTCCATGCTTTGTTTTTCTATTTTTTTGCATTATTGCAATCTTCATTCCACCAGTAATTTATTTTTCGTCTATTTCTTGCTTGATATTGAGGTATGGTGACTGATGCAGCTGCCAGGATTTGATTCGTGATGTGCTCAGTAACACGATGGAATCGGTCTGAATGATATCATTGTCAAATGAGATGTGCGATCTGTATTTTGCCCAGTCAGCCTTTGAAAATTTCCATTTAATTGGACTTTCTGTTGGGTATGAACAGGATGTTTCAATTTTGCAGATTAATGGATAATGGTCGCTACTATAAGGATCACTCAGAGGTATCCAATCTATACTTGGAAAGAGTATTGGGGAACATATGGAAAGGTCTATAGCAGATGTTGAGCCAGTAGGGAGATGCGCATATGTAGGAGACCCAGTATTCAGTAATGTTAAATTCTGCCTATCGATCAACGTTTCGATAAGCTTACCTCGTCTGTCTGAGGTGGGGGAACCCCATAATGGGTGATGTGCATTAAAGTCTCCTAGTAAACAAAACGGTGATGGTAACTGCATAACAAGATCTTCAAGTTCCTGAATAGTATATTGATGTTTAGGCGGAAGATAAATGGAAACCAATGTTAGAGTAATACCACTAACAACTCGCGTGGCAACGGCTTCTAAGGATGTTTGTAAGGGAACACGTCTGGCGGGGATGCTTGAATCTACGAGTATCGCTACTCCGCCATGAGCGTTATTGGAGACAGCTCTGTCTTGCCTGAATACAGTGTAATTTTTGATTGCAACTGAGACCAGTGATGTCAAATTAGTTTCTTGCAAGCACATTGCAAGAGGTTTATAGTGATGAATTATATCATGTATATCGTCTATGTTACTGCGAAGACCTCTACAGTTCCATTGGATAACATGTTGCATTATTTGGTTTTGTAAGAGGAAGATGAATCTGTCTGCTTTTTATGCGTAGGTTGTTTGTGACGGTCAGATTTAGATTTTTCTTTTCTAGGAAAATCAGGGCGTCCTGAATCATTTTTATCCTCCATATCTCCATCTGCATATAATTCAAGAAAATCTTCTTGGTTGGGCATATCATCAGTATCCATGCTTGTTGGTTGTTTCGCCTCCACACTATCTGATTTATGCAATTTTTCTGTCACTGTATTGTGGGTTATGTTCTGAGTTGGAATTGTGAGTGGCGTATTATTACTTTGGTCCACTAACTGTGATTCAGATGTAGGCTGAGTTGATAGTACTGATCGAGCCCAGTCGGCAATCGATTTGTCTGGAGAGACTGACACTTCTGTCTGACATGCTACTGATTTGTAACTATGGGCAGCCGAAGCATAAGTAGTTTTTGGAATACTTGATTTTACTTGTCTTCTAGCTTCTTGGAAAGATACTTTATTTTCAGTCTTGTATTTCTGTATTTTTTTTCCTAACTTCCAAAGATCACAATCTTTGGAGTAGGCTGGATGATTGCCCTTGCAATTAGGACACTGCGGAGTTTGTGCCTTGCATTCAGATTGAGTGTGATTTTTGCAACCGCAGTTTGGACATGTTGCATCTCCACAGCATGCTGTCTGGGAGTGCCCAAATTTCTGACATTTGTAGCATCTCAGAGGGTTTGGGATAAAGGGCTGAACACGACAGTTTAAATAGCCTGCTTTCACTGAGGATGGTAGATTCGGCGAACTAAAGGTTAAAATTATGCTACGGGTTGGGACTAAGGTGCCGTCTTTTCGTATCATGATTCTCTTGGCCTGAGTTACATTTTGATCTTTTAGTTCCTGAATTATTTCTTCCTCGGAAACATTCAATAGGTCCCATTCACTGATCACTCCCTTGGAAGAATTCAGGGTGTTATGTGGAGTGACTTGAATTGGAACTCCACTTAAAGATGTAAGTTTTAACAGGAGGTCAGAGTGTCTTGGAAGAGAGGTCTCTATTAGCAAGTCATGAGATTGAAGACGTTTCACCATTTTTGGAGATGTTGCTGCATTTACAAGGCATCGTTGTATGATGAAAGGCGAAAGCTTGCTGATAGGTTGTGAAGATAGAGAATGGATGATCAGGAAAGCTGGAGCTTCCTGCTTGTCTGCATCCTTTTTTAGTCTTTTCGACAATGAGAAGTCATGATCAGTTTCGTGGTTGTCATGTTGTGAGCTCTTTGGCTCTAATCGTGGGAAATCATTAGTATCCATGTTTACTCCTTTTAGCCCTGGGAGAAGGACTTTCTTCTCCCAGACTACCAGCCCCGCCACGTGGAGGCAGGAGCAGTGCCACCAGTGACCAAGCGGTTATTAAGATTAGTAGAGTGAGTTGGTATTTAATATAAATATTAAAGAAGAAAGGTAGATTCCCTTTCTGGGTTCTTACATAAGATTTTTTAAGCAAAGAACCACTTTAAGTGAACAAAACAGAAGAAAATTGCACAACAAAAATAGAACTATATCACTTTCAAAGATCACTTTATAAGTCGCAGGGAAAAATCGCTTGTCACTATCGCTTGGCACTCGGGGCCGGGTATCCCAGCAGAACATCACCCAAAGCATGACACTGCAGCTATCAGCTTGTTTTCATCCCACGGTGCACCAGGCGCCATCAATTCCCCAGGTAAACGATACACATGTACCCAACCGTCCGCATGGTGCAACAGGAAACGTGATTCTTCAGACCAGACAACCTTTTTCCAATTACTCAAGGTCCAATTTTGATGCTGTTTTTTTGTTATTTGGTTTTTTAGAAGCATTAGCAACTAAGTCCATATTGCTCCGGGAATATGCAGTGGTCATTCCCTGACCTTTCTGTATCCTCCGTGTTTGGTTGTCACGGGCTCGAACCCTGGTCTAATCAAGAAGCCTGTGCTACGCACTGCTGCTCCTGCCCACCTGGCTATGGAGGCGCCCAATTTCGATGCTCATGTGCCCATTGCAGGCGCTGCCGGTGAACTGTGGTTAGCATTGGCTATTGGAGTGGCTTGTGGCTACACAGCCCCATTTTCAGCAGGGTTCGATGTACTGTGTACTGTGACACATTACTCCCATCACCAGCATTCCAATCATCGGCAAGTTGTGCCACAGTCGCCCTTCTGTTGCCATGTACCATCCGGGAGAGCCTTTGCTCACCTCGGGCATCGACGAGCCATGGTCATCCAACACCTCGACTTTCGGTAGGTAGCCATGGGGCTGACCATGAGCACCTCATCAGCCGTGCCGTTTCGAATATGCTCTGATCATTACAATTTGGCCTTTGTCAAATTGTAATGATCAAAAATATTAATTTTTTTAAGGTCTGCTGTTTGTTATTTGGTTTTTAGGAGCATTAGCAACTAAGGCCATATTGCTCCGGGATATGTGGTGGTCATTCCCTGACCTTTCCGCATCCTCCGTATTTGGTGGTGACGGGCTCGAACCCCGGTCTAATCAAGAAGCGTGTGCTATGCACTGCTGCTCCTTCCCACCTGGCTACGGAGGCGCCATAAGGTCTGCTGCCTTTCCCATCTGAAGAACAAGAGTAACACTGATTAACAGAGCTCAGTATCAGGTGTTCTTTATACTATGTCCTGACCTGCGGCGTAGTCACCTGCAGTTGCCTCGATTTGCATAACGACTCGCTGGTCATAATGTTTTGGCTCATCGGTATGTATATATATATATATATATAAAATACAAAGAAAGTAGACAATTTGTGCTTCCCTCCTTTTTAAATAACTATCCAATTGACCTTGAATTTCCTCAAGCTGTCAGTCTCAAATAAGTTACCACAGAGGTAACTTCTTAGAGTAATAGCCTGACGTAGCTGAGTGGTCAGGAGCGAGAGTGCATAGCACGCATTCCATGAGTGTCCGGGGTTCAAGCCAGTGACTACTAAATACGATAAATATTTGTATTGATGATTTATTGTAAACTTTACTGACTTGGTTGTCGTGCTGGAGTATAAACAGAAAATTTATTAATAATAACTTTCCAGAACGAAACAGTTTAAATCTCTTTCCCTGTAATTTAATTGTATGGCCTCTAATTCTGGAATAATTTATATTTGCAAAAATTTCTCCATTCATTTTATTGTCCCTTCTCATAGTGTTATAAATCTCAATGAAGTCCCTGGCTGCCAAGCTATGTAGCCTACATATTCAAAGTATTTCCTCATATGGGTGCCCTTTCAGATTTCAACCTAGCAGGTTGCCCATCTTTGCTCTTTTTCAAGACCCCTGATACCTTTTTTGGGTACAGTCTCCATATTTGGACACAGTAATCCAAATGTGATCTTACATTTGCATTTTAAGTTGGGATTACAGCCTCCCTGTGCCTACACGCAAATGTTTGCTTGATAAATCATTGGTAGGACACTATGGGCTTTCCTTTCTGCCATCTAAACCACTCTGAGAATTTTATGTCTTCCTATATTGTAACTCACAAATCCCTCTTTAATTCAACCACACCAAGTTTATAAGTTATTTTGGGGTTGCCATTCCCCAAATGTAAGACTGTATTTCGCTGCATTAAAATAATGTTGCCACTTTTTTTTTGACCATTCTCGAAGCTTATTCAAATCACTCTGAAGGAGCAATGCTTGGCACTAATCATTAACCACTCTCCCAGCCGTCATATTATCTACCAATTTTGACATAATGCTCTGTATTCAATGTCATTTATGAAAATCAGAAACCACAGTCCCAGAACCAATCCTCGAGGGGGGCCTCACCCTAACATTAGGCCAATGTGAAGCATAACTATTACTCTAAGATTATAAGGTCACAGCCACCCTGAGATCCATTTTAAGCTGGAATATGTTGGAGATTCCAATATATCACTTGGGATTCCAACATTTTACAGTAACCTCTCATTGAGAGATTGAATAAAATGCTTTGCTATTGCTTTGAGCACATCGACTACTTTGGCCATAGCGCATGAGTTCATATACTTCACCACTTCCTCTCTTATGCAACATGCTAGTTCATGGGACAATCTGCATATTATGTGGACTGAAAAATCTCAGAATAAGGGAATACTTGCAATCAGACTTATGGTTCTTATTGGAAATATTCAAAAACAGCTAGCTGGTAGTTTTATCATAAGCACCATTGAAAAGGCAAATGGCATTATTTTGCTTTGAGTTGGCTTCAGTTTCCACCCTTCCTCTGTTTATGCTACAGGTACCAGTGATTGTATTTTAAAAACTAGTGAAAGATCTCAGTACATCAAATTGTTCTTGAAATCAATCCAAAAAATTAAAACATCTAATAGATGTTTTAATAGCCAGTCTATTCCAAGCCACTGTTGCTAAAAAATTAAATTCTATTTCAAAAAATGTGTAATTAGTGGAACTATTCTTGTAACTTGCTTCCTGCGAGTAACCATGCAGCCTGCAACCTTCAGAATTAACTGTTTTGGTCCCTACGTAGGTTAGTCACATTCTTATAATTTCTATCAAAAATTTGTTTTGTTTTCATCGTTTTAATTTCAAAGCACATTGAATTTAAGTTTTCACATCAATGATAGGCGATGTACAATCTTAAAAACAAACCTTCAAACAATACTCCTCCCTCCAAACCCTAAAAGAACTAGTATAAAATATTCTTTCTTGTAAGCTGACAATACTATTTTCAGAAGAAAAGCTTTTGGGAGGAGGAAGATGGAACACTGCCCTTGAAGGCCACAAATATCTCACCCTGCTGTAGTCATTCCCACTTCAATGATGCACGCACAGTTAACTGAAACTAAAAATAACTTGAATGAGATCGAACAAGATTTATTAAAGCCTGTGCTTATAAAAATATTGCGCTGAGGTACTCCTATTATTTTTTCTAGGTGGATTATAAAATTGAGTTTCAATAAAACATTGAAGGGCAAGGCATTACCTATAAACATATCGATTCATTAACCAATAAGGCTCAGACATCATGGTGTACAGTGTTATTTATTTTGTGTAATTATACTATTATACCTTAAAAAAAAAAAAAAAAAAAAACCAACAGTATTTATAAGTATTAAAGATATTTACTTTATCAAAAAAAAAAAAAAAAAAAAAAGTTTAAGAAACTCGTCAAGTGATGCAAGCAAAACATACCTATTTGTCTTAGTAGGGTTATATATATAGGAATCTTGGATGGCTGACTGTACCCTGTCAGTGTCTAATTTCCACATTTTGAGCGAATGATCCATACCACAAGACACAATTTTTTGACCCAACAGATCAAAATCCTAAAGGATTATGAAATTATCTTATTAAGGATAATAGCAAGTCAGAAAAAGAGTACAATGAGTGTGTAATTCTAAGTGCGTGCATTTCATATAACATTATACTCACAATATAATGCGCTGTAAAAGATACTTCTGCACAGTTGTAGTTACACTAAACTAGAAGTATCTTTAACCTAGCAGTGGTAGCACCTCAAATTGTAGCAAAAATGGTGGCAGGTCACCTGACAGGTGCCTAACTTTGTTTTTAATTTCTGGAAAATGTCTTGGTTTTTTTTCAAATTCTGATTGAACAATGCCAGTTTCAACTTTTCTCAATGGGTTACAATAGTTATTATAACTTTAAATTTTAATAAAAAAATTAAGTTATGTTTTACATATAAAATAAAAAGTCTCTTCCACTTTCCAATTTAAAAGACTTAAATGTGCAAAAATTCAAACATGCACATATATTTCAGCTTACTATGCATATAATTACTACAAAATTAAAAAAACATATTATATATACACTGAAAGGACAGAATTGATGGGATAACTGAGAGCAAAGTGGAGGAGAAACTGTTGAAGTTAAACATAAGAAAGGCACCCGGGGTGGATGGGATTTATCCAGTTATATTAAAGGAGGCCGCAAAGCAACTAAGCAAACCCTTATCCATAATTATGAGGGCATCCTTGGACTCGGGGGAGGTCCCACGGACTGGAGATGTGCAAATGTATCCCCAATCACACAAAGGGGGATCGAAGGGTGACACGAGTAATTACAGACCAGTTAGTTTAACTTCTGTTCCGTGTAAAATAATGGAGTCACTGGTTAAAGATGCATTGCAGGATCATCTAGACAAGACTGCAGCAATACTTCAGCCACAGCATGAGTTTGTTAAGGGAAAGTCTTGCCTGACAAATTTGATAGAATATTATGATGTGGTTACAAAGGAACTGGATGCAAAAAATAATTTTGATATCATATATTTGGATTTCAGGAAAGCTTTTGACACTGTTGAGCACGGAAGACTATTGGAGCAGAATGATATTAAGGGTAAGTTGCTACAATGGATAAAAGGACGGTTGAGTGGGAGAAGACAGAGGGTGGTAATTAATGGGTTTTGCTCTTCGTGGACTAATGTTATTAGTGGAGTCCCACAGGGTTTGGTGTTAGGTCCACTGCTGTTTTGTATATTTATCAATGATATTGATGAAGGTATATCAGGCTTAGTGTCGAAGTTTGCAGATGATACAAAGGTTGGCAGGGTTGTTAATGACAGTAATGGCAGTGTGCTACTGCAACAGGATCTATATAATTTGGGCAGATGGGCTAAGAAGTGGCAACTGAAGTTTAACCTTGACAAATGCAAAGTACTGCATATGGGTAGAAGTAACCCCAGAGAAACGTACCAACTGTGTGGTACCACACTTAAGGTGGTAGAAAATGAAAAATACCTGGGAGTAATTGTGCATTCAGATATGAAGTTTTCTGAGCAATGCACACAGGCTGCCAGGGCAGGTCATGGGGTTTTATCAATGATTTATAGGAATTTTGCTAGCAGGGAAAAGGAAGTGATTGTCCCTCTGTATAGGGCAATGGTCAGGCCACGCCTTGAGTACTGTGTATAGGTCTGGAGGCCTCATTTTAGGAAGGATGTAGATTTGCTTGAGCGTGTACAGAGAAGGGCAACAAGATTGGTGAGGAGAATGAAGGGATCCTCTTACCAAGAGAGGCTTAAGTTCTGCAAATTGCAGTGGCTGGAGACTAGGCACCTGCGGGTGATCTGATTGAGGTGTATAAGGCCTTGAATGGATTGAGCACGCTGAATTCTGATGGGATCCTTCCACTTGTTCAGATTACGAACCTAAGGGGGCATAAATTCAAATTAAGAAAAGACAGATGTAGAACAGATGTGCGGAAATTTGCCTTTAGCCAGTGGGTGGGTAATTGCTGGAACAAACTTCCATCTGTTGTTGTGGAAGTTGATAAAATAGGTTAAATAAATTTAAAGAGGAACTGGACAGGCATTTGGAAGGAATGGTGTGATTTTTTTTTTTTTTTTTTGGCTGATGCTGCATAAGCTCATACACTTGCTTTCTTGCATCACATGCCACTACTACTATCTGGGTCCTGGGCAATGCAATGCTGTCACCCCTCTCTCTCTAGTGGATGAACCCACTGCTTGGCAGGCATATAGGTTCACTGCATTCACATAGACGGTAATTTGATGTCAGTATGGATAAATGTCGTGAGAACCGACTTTGAAAGAGAGATGATAGTGGGTGACTGACGAATGGACCATTCTATTTCACAGGTGGTACAGAAATCGCACTATCCCCATTCAACAGTATCAAGAGTGCATCAGGAATACACCATTTCCGGAATAACATCTCATCATGGACAGCGCTGTGGTCGGAGAGAGGTGGTGGATGAATGTGTCCGTCGATTTCTGTCTTGCATTGTTTCAGCCAACTGGAGAGTGACAGTGGTGCAAATCACCGCTGACTTCAACAAGGGAAGTGGCCAGAAATGTCTCCACCAAAACCATCAGGCGATCATTAGTTGCAATAGGTTATGGGAGCTGCTGACCTACCAGAGTCCCATTGCTAATACCACAACACAGAACTCTATTATGACTCAACTGGATGAAAGAACATTGACACAGGCCCTTGGATGACTGGAGACTAGATCTCCTGGTCTGATGAGTCCAGTTTCCAGTTATTTTGAGTGGATAGGAGTGTGTGTATTTGGCGGAAACCACATGAAGCTATGCGCCCCTTCATGTCAACAAGGAACTGTTCAGGCAAGTGGATGGTCAGTAATAGCCTAAAGTGCATTCAACTGGCACACATTGGAACCTCTTGTATGTCTAGATGCATCTCTGAATGGTCCACCCTTGTAGGCCATCTGCGTTCCTTCATGGTCATTGTGCACCCACAGGGCAATGGACTCTTTCAACAGGACAATGAGCTAGAACATGGTTCGAAGAGCATTCTGCAGATTTTACCACCATGGAATGGCCTCTCTATTCACTGGACAATGAACCTTGTGGAGCATCTTTGGGATGCTATGGAATGGTCCATTCGAACTTTGGAACCGCCACCCAGGAATGCGACGGAATTATAGACAGCGGTGCAGTAAGCATGGATGAAAATACCTGTGGAATGCTTTCATGAACTAGTGGACTCAACGCCTTGCCATGTGACTGCCCTTATCCGAGCAAAAGTTGGGCCTAACCGTTACTAGGTAGGTATCCCATGATTTCTGTCCACTCAGTGTATTCAATACTATCAGTTACTTCCGTTTTCAAGTTTATTTAAAAATTTATTTCAATTCTGTGTGCTTCACAGTTCATGGAATATGAAATTATGTACATTGCTTCCCACAGTGTAGTGTCCATCTTGAGAGAATATTGAGTTTTGTGTTTTTGTCTTTACTATGTGTAAACAATAAATCTTTCAAAAACAACCAGGTTACGACTACGTATTTACTGAATTAGTGGAAAAAAGTAAACAAGTAACAAACTATAAACAAACACGGGGTTTCACTTGTCCAGTACCATGCCACTCTTCAAGCAAAAAGGTAAACAGTTATAAAATGGTGGCAGGTCACACAACCATTAAAAATATTATCAAACTATTGCATTAAAAGTCAACTATACAGTAATACACCGAAGTTACACGATAGGTGGGTCCGATGAAAATCGCTTAAGTCGAAGTCGCGTAAGTCGGGGTACAACTTTGCATATAAATACATATAAATTTTGTTTAATTGGGACCAAGGACTAACAAAAACACTAGTTTAAAAGAAAAATATTTAATAAAATTGCAGTTATTTATATATATTAATACAAATTATGTATTAAAAAAATAAATGAGTTACGTAAAAAAGTTATTTCGATGTCGATGGCTTCATAAAATCTAACAAATTCGTCTGACGACACAGCGCTTCTTTTTTTCACGCAGAATTTCTTCATAGCAAGCTAATAATTTTTTATTTCCTTGCTTTGTAGCTATAACACGTTCTTCGTTGGAGTCTATGTTTTCTAAAATTTTTAAGCCCTTTTCAATTGAGCTGAGACCTGTCAAGCTTGCAATTGTCATGTGCTTTTCTGGTGGAACTGGTTGTGAAGTGTTGGATAATTCAGTGACATTTTGCTCATGCATCTCTATGAGCTCATTCATTTTCAGCTCCTCACTATGTGAATCCAACAGCTCGTTGACATCATCACCATTGACTTCCAAATCTAATTGCCTGGCAAGATTAACAATTTCTTCTATCATATGAGCGACATGATCAGTTTCTGGCGTTGTTTTCGTCTCGTTTTTGAAAAAAAATGGACAAAGTTTCTTTCAGACACCATTCAATATTTTTTTGTGAATTTCATCCCAAGATTCTTCAATGATTCTTACGGCATCGAAAACATTGAATTGTTTCCAAAAGTCTTTAACAGACATAACGCCTCGTGTAGTAGGCCTTGAATGTTTTGATGACTCCCTGGTCCATCGGTTGAAGCAAGCTGGTTGTGTTTGGAGGCAAAAACACAACTTTCACACGTGGGTCGAAATTAATTAGGGTGGCAGGAGGGTGACCGGGTGCATTGTCAATAAGAAGCATCACTTTAAATAGAATCTGTTTAGGCTTGCAATAATGTTCGACTTTGGGTATGAAGTGGTGACCAAACCAGTCCTCAAAAACGGAAGCTGTCACCCAAGCTTTATGATTTGACTTCCAAATCACTGGTAAGCTAATTTTAGACATATTTTTTAAAACTCTTGGGTTTTTGGAGCGATAAATTAAGAGAGGTTTTAACTTGCAGTCACCAGCTGCATTCCCGCCGACCATCATTGTCAATCGGTCTTTGGAAACCTTAAAGCCTGGAGAGTTTTTTTATTCATGAAAATGATGTAATTTCCGACAAAAGTTGAGCGCGAATTCGAACGCACACATATAAATATGACAGTTGGAATGCAAATTCTTGTATGTGTGCAGCTCATGTGGCAGCAAAGTTGAATTTTGTTCACCTTTCGCTCTCACTCTCCGCCATCGCACCGTATATCGATAGCATATGAAAAACGACCTTGAAGATAGTGGGCGGCAGTGTTGCCAAACGAAAAAATTAAGAACCACGTAACTCAGAGTTCGCGTAAGTCGGAGTATTACTGTATTTATAAAGGTAGAAAAGAATACAGATTTTTAATTATTGATTAATGGTTAATGCAAGAAAGTTATTTTCAAGAGGCATCCTATCAGGTGAACCACCAACACCAGGTTAAGTAAGGTGACAGATGTCTGAATTAACCTGTATGTCTCAAGTTCATTTATAGTACAGCAGGCCCTCGTTATAACGCGTTTCACTTTACGCTGATTCGCTATAACGCTTTTCTTATATTATAACCTGTATCTGACTATAACGCTCTTTTACAGATTGCATTTTTGGCATATTTAACAAAATCGTTTCATTTTATGGAGTCGATAGCTTGAAAATGAATATAAAAATACGGTTAAAACGTTTCCCATGCCGACTTGAGAAATATTCCCACGCTCAGTAAAATTCTTTCGTGTGCTAATTTAATTGCAGTACAGTGACTTGTTATGTAGTTCCGTGATCAACATTTTAAAAAATGATCAAGTGTATTGCTTGTAATATTTGCGTTATATGCATTTATCCGAAGTGTAGTCATCACTCAGTACAGTATTAGACATCGTGCGTAACGGACAGTTTACTTGAACATTGTATCGTAATTAATGCAACCAACGCAGTTACATTTTCAAAGAGTTAATAATGGCCAATAAAAATGAAAAAGCAACAACGTCTGGGCGCAGTACGAAGACTATAAATGTAAATACTACTGAATTTGAAAATTAAATTAGACGTTTTGAAGCGATTCGATGCCGGTCAAAGACAAGTGGATCTGTGCCATAATTTAGGATTTGCAAGTTTAACTGTAAGAACAATCATAAAAAAATAAAAAATTAATTTTAGCAGCAGGAAAGATAGCTGTTCCACTGCAAGCAACTAGGACTAGGCCGGCTATTAGGATCGAAATGGAAAGACTAATTTTATTGAAGATAATATCCAGTGCAGAATTCAGTTAAGTTAAATAATATTAAAAAAAAGAGAAAGAGATTAGCCAATATGATGATCTGAAGGAAATTCACCTAAAAAAAAAAAAAAAAAAAAATGTGGAACCCTTTAAAACTAGTAAGGGCTGGTTGAATAGATTTAAAATCCAGGGAGAAGCCGCAAGTGCAGAAGGAGCCAAAACTCTCAAAAAAGAAATTGTTAAAATTATTGAAGAGGGATATTATGTGTTAAACTGTACTTCTCAACAAGTTTTTAATAGATAAAGCAGGACTTTTGTGAAAACGAATGCCTAAAAGAAGTTTCATATTGAAAAATAAAAAAACATGTCAGGTTTCAAAGCAGCGAAGGATCGGTTGACTTTATTGTTGGGTGGTAATGAAACTGTGGGGGATTTAAAATTAATACTCCTTTTAGTTTATTTGGAAGAGGGCCAAAGTTCAACCCAAAATCGACACATTTTTCATGATTAAATTCATGATTTTAATTGGAATTTTAAGTTTAATTTTGATACGTAAGTAGTTACCATATAATTATATATATATGTAATGCAGAATATTTTATATGTACAAATATTTGAATATTAAATATTTTGACCGACATTTGTGCATCTTTTCACTACTGTTTATTATTGATTAGGAAATATCCTATGGCACCCACCGCAACTCATGAATACATATGTTACCTTATGGGAATGCGGCACTCGCTTAGCGCGGATTCACTCAGAGCTCTGTTTTTGCGGAACGAATTATCAGCGTTAAACGGGGGTCACCTGTACTGCTTTGAATTTGAGTTAAAGTGCTCCAAAATCTATAGTAGTAGTAGTAGTAGTAAAAACTAGTTCACCCATCCATAACGACAAAGAATTTGTCAAGTTCTCCCTGGAATTTATTCAACCCATCCACTTCCACAACAACAGATGGAAGCCTGTTCCAACAATCAATCACCCACTGGCTAAAGGCAAACCTCTGTACATCTATCCTGCAACCATCATTCTTCAACTTGAATTTATGCTGCCTCGTGTGTAGTCTCACATATGAAAGAATACCAATAACATTCAGCTTACTCAATCCAGTCAAGGCTTTAAACATCTTAATAAGATCTCCCCCACAGGTGCCTGGTCTTGAGATGCTGCAATTTGAAGAACTGAAGCCTTTTTAGGTAAGAGCACCCTTTTGTTCCCTTCACAAATCTGGTTGCCCTTCTCTGCACCCGTTTGAGCAGATCTACATCCTTCCTAAAGTAAGGCTTCCAGACCTGTATATAGTACTCCAAGATGCAGCCTAACCATGGCCTTATATAAAGGGATAATCACCTATTTATCCCAGCGGGCAGAGTTTCTGTATATCATTGACAAAACCCCATGAGCTCCCCTGGCAGCATGTAAGCACTGCTCAGAGAATTTCTTGTGTAACTGTACAATTACCCACAGATCTTTTTCATTCTCCACTACCCGAGTGTAGTACCACTCAATTGGTAAGTTACTCTGGGGTTATGCTACCCATGTGCAGTACCTTGCATTTGTCAACGTTAAACTTCAAACTGCCATTTCTCAGCCCATCAACCCAATTTTCCTAGATCTTGTTGCAGTAGCTCACCCTGATGACTGTCGTTAACCACCCTGCCAACCTCTGTATCATCTGCAAACTTAGACATTAAGCATGATATACTTTCATCAACATCGCTGATAAATATTGGAAAAAAAAAAAAAAAAAAAAAAGGACCCAGCATTAAACCCTGGGGAACTCCACTAATAACATTAGTCTATGAAGAGCAGTGCCCATTGAGAGTCACTCTACCTTCTTCCACTTAACCATTCCTTTATCCATAGCAATAACTTGCCATTAATGTCACATTGCTCCAGTTTGTACAGCAGTCTTTTATGCGTAACAGTATCAAAAGCCTTCCTGAAATCCAAGGATATGTCAAAATTATTTTTTGCATCCAGTTCCTTGGTCACTGCATCACAGTAACCTATCAGATTGATTAGACAGGACCATTCCTTCACAAATCCATGCCGTCACTGCAGTATAATTGCATGCCTGTCCAAAGGGATCCCCCCCCCCGAATCCAAGAATGCTCTCATAATTAGTAGTAGTGGCATGCGATGCAAGAAAGCAAGTATATGAGCTTATGCAGCATCAGCCAAAAAAAAAAAAAAAAAAATCACACCATTCCCTCCAAATGCCTGTCCAGTTCCTCCTTAAATTTATTCAATCTATCAACCTTCACAACGACAGATGAAAGTTTGTTCCAGCAATTAACTACCCGCTGGCTAAAGGCAAATTTCCACACATCTATTCTACATCTGTCTTTTCTTAATTTGAATTTATGCCCCCTTAGGTTCGTAATTTGAACAAGTGGAAGGATCTCATCAGAATTCAGCGTGCTCAACCCATTCAAGGCCTTATATACCTCAATACACCTCAGATCACCGCACAGGTGCCTTGTCTCCAGCCACTGCAATTTGCAGAACTTAAGCCTCTCTTGGTAAGAGGATCCCTTCATTCCCCTCACCAATCTTGTTGCCCTTCTCTGTACGCTCAAACAAATCGACATTCTTCCTAAAATGAGGCCTCCAGACCTGCAAGCAGTACTCAAGGCGTGGCCTGAGTACTCTGCATTGCCCTCTATACAGAGGGACAATACCTCTTTTTCCCTGCTAGCAAAATTCCTATATATCATTGAAAAAACCCCATGACCTGCCCTGGCAGCCTGTCTGCATTGCTCAGAAAACTCCATATCTGACTGCACAATTACTCCCATGTCTTTTTTCATTTTCTACCACCTTAAGTGTAGTACCACATAGTTGATACTTTTCTCTCTGGTTACTTCTACCCATATGCAGTATTTTGCATTTGTCAAGTGGCTAAGTTTGCTTACTTATCTACCTCCCTAAATATAACTAGATAGATTCCATCTGCCTCAGTTGCCTTGTTTATGTCCATCCTCAACAATCTCTCCTTTCAGTTATTACAAAGTCATTTAGCCCCTTGTTAGAGTTTGATAAACTTCTGGCATTTCCTTCCCTAAAGAATTCCTCATGTGTGACTGTAGATGCAAAATACCTATTCAATTTGTCCACAACCTGAGTAGGATCATTAAGAGTTAATCCACAGACATCAAAGGGCCAAATGTGATTCTACCCTTCCTTCTACCGTTAATATAAGCAATGAACTCTTTGCTGTTTTTCTTTGCCAGAGACCTCATAATCTGCCTTAGCTTGCCTAGCCTCCTTTTTTACTTGATTACAGAATAATTTATATCTACCAAGGCTTCTGTATCACTTGACAATTTATATGCATCCCACGCACTTTTCTTCTCTGCCACGTGCGTCAATAGTTCATCTGACATCCATTTAGGTCAAAACCGTGAAGAGTATTTCTTTGTTGGTACGAAAAGCCTAGTAGCTTCTTTGATTACTTCTCTGCATACTTCCCATTTAGAATTTGCTGTTTTTAATATCATCAGTTGGTCCCACTGCACATAATTTAAAAACTGCCTGAAACCTTTATAGTCACCCTTAGGAAAGCAAAAGAAGCCTTTTCTGTTACCCTTGACAGTAGTTATGTCTTTAATTAAATCTCACATTAGTACACTGTGATTGCTGCCACCCAATGGATCTTTTACCTGTAGATTCTTAATGCATGAAGAATCACTGCTGATAACCAGATCAAGAGTACTGCTTCCACTTGTTGCTTCTCTAAACATGTTGCTGTAGAAAACAGCCATCCAAGAAATCTTTGAAAGTCATGGTAGTGTGTGGGTGACCTGATATTTCCTCAGTTCTTTGTCTCCATCTAGTGATGGAGACAAAGAACTGAGGAAAGCTGAAGTGACTCCATCTAGGTCACTTATTAAGTTTTCTGATAGGGACCATGTTGGGGCTCCAGAAGAATGTTATCAGGATTCATAATGTTTTTATTTTTGTTCAGTGCCTGGGCTCCACACTTGCCACGGAGCCCAAATGGGATGCTCACTACCTAGCAATCAATAAATGCACTAGGGAATGGGATGCCAGGCCTATCTAGACACTATTACCACACTGCCACCAGCCTGAATCCTGTCCCTTGCACCATGAGGATAGGGGCATGGCTTTGACATGGTTGATCCTTAGAGACAAAATCCACTAGCTGAGCTATTCAAGACTATCCACTTTGTCAAAGCAGGGGCCCCCTCAATCACCTGGATCCCCTTTTCCGAGTTTCCACAGCTTGTGGCGTATAGTAGACATGACGGATTCCTATGATGTTAGCTTGGAACCTGGGCTGTGGGCATTGGATCCCAGCAATGCTAATCTGGAGGACCAGTAGCATCACTGGGATGTGGCATCACAAAAGCACAGGTGCCCATGTTGAGGGATCTTAGGATTATTAGCCAATCTCCTTTTTGTCAATGCTTACTGAATTTGGATGAGAAAATATAACCACGGGAGATTATCTGACAACAGTGATTTGTGGAAAATAAATGCCAAAGTAGTTTTCAATATGCTCTACCCACCAGAGCAAGTTAACTAAATCTACACTCTTGCCAATTATATCCTCCTTTCTTTGAAAGTTGATGTTATGCTTTGCTTGAAAGAGCAGGTTAACTTAAATGTCTGAGTTATCAGCTCTGTAGACTGAATAAACATACCTCTATAGTGTGGAATCAATTAGACTATACAGTAATACCCCGACTTACGCGAACTCGGAGTTACGCGGTTCTTGATTTTTTCGTTTGGCAACGCTGCCGCCCACTATCTTCAAGGTCGTTTTTCATATGTTATCGATATACGGTGCAACGGCGGAGAATGAGAGCGAAAGATGAACAAAATTCAACTTTGCTGCTTTTATGTTTTTTTTTTCAGTGAAGGGGAAACACATTTCACCATAATAACGTAAAAAACCAACACAATTCCAGCTATCTTTATAATCGTAAATGCAATTAGATCGAGTTTACTACCAGTTTATAACAGATTTCACTAGCAGAAACGCAACTGGATTTTTATTGTTTTATGGTAGTAACCCCTAGAAATGTGAGGTGTTAATAGTGTATCTCTGCCTTTATGGTGTTGTTTATTCAGTTGCTACATGCGCGCAGCTTTGTTTATGCGTATCACGCGTGCCTCCTCGTTTTGAAATTGTGCTTTATTCCCTAAAAATGAGTAAAATACTTAATTAAAAGGTGTGAAAAGGAAGCGTCCTGGTGAAGACACTGCAGATTCAGAGAGAAAAAGAAAAGCAATTATCGATAAACAGAGGCGGACTGGATCAAAAATTCTTACCCGGGAAAATTTATAGTGGCCTCATACTATGGTTTATGGCCAAAATCACACTGGCCCACCGAGGTTTCCCCGGTAAGGCTTATGGCCAGTCCGCCTCTGTCGATAGAGAAAAAATATGAAATTGTGAAACGCTTTGAGCGAAATGAAAGACCATGTGATATTGCACGTGCTACAGGCCTAAATGAAGCAACGGCGAAAAGCACATGACAATTGCAAACTTGAGAGGTTGAAAATTGAAAAGGGCTCAATTGTAAAGGGCTTAAAAATTTTAGAAAACATAGACTCCAACGAAGAACGCGTTATAGCTACAAAGCAAGGAATAAAAAAATTATTAGCTTGCTACGAAGAAATTCTGCGTGAAAAAAAGAACGCGCTGTGTCGTCAGACGAATTTGTTAGATTTTATGAAGCCATCGACATCGAAATAACTTTTTAACGTAAGTCATTTGTTTTTTTAATACATATTTTGTATTAATATGTATAAAGAACTGCAATTTTATTAAATATTTTTCTTCTAAACTAGTGTTTTTGTTAGTCCTTGGTCCCAATTAAGCAAAATTTATATGTATTTATATGCAAAGTTGTACCCCGACTTACGCGAATTCGACTTACGCGATTTTCGTCGGACCCACCTATCGCGTAACTTCGGGGTATTACTGTATACACACTTCAATGTGTGCAAAAAAAGGTGAAATTTTTAAATTATATTAGTAAGTTTAGCCAACAATAATCAGAAAGAAAAAAATAAGAATGGCATACTTGCCAAATTTAGCATTAGCATTAGTAGTGGCATATGATGAAATAAAAGCAAGTTTACATAGCATCAGCCATGAAAAAAAAAAAAAAAAAAAAAACTTTCCCAGTTCACTTATCCATTCCCTCCAAAAGTTTGTCAAGTTCCTTCTTGAGTTTAAGCTATCAACTTCCAAAACAACAGATGGAAATTTGTTCCAATCAACCACTTGCTGGCTAAAGGCAAATTTCTGCACGTATATTCTGCAATAGTCTTTCCTCAATATGAATATTGGCTCTAAAAGTGCATAATCCAAGCAAGAGGAAGAATCCCATCAGCACTGAGCTTGCTCAAACCATTCAAAACATATCAATCAGATCCTAGCAGGTGCTTAGTCTCCAGATGCTGCAAATTGCAGAACTGAAGCCATTCTTGGTAAGAGCACCCCTCTGTTCTCCTCATCAATCTCATTGTCCCTCTCTGTGCTCATTTCAGCAGCTCTACATTCTTCCTAAAATGAGGTCTTCTGACCTGTATAAACATTCTGATTTAGTGGCCCACTATTTTTCTGTACAGTTGTTTATTGTAATCATAAGAGTTATTAGGCCTATAACACATTCCTACTCTCATTTTTGCTTTCTAGAGCTCATGTCACTCAAAACTGGCTCATCATTGCACTGGCCACTAACATCAACTTGATGCACTGCCTTAGATTTCATGTCTTTTTTAACTAACAGCATAATCCCTCCCGCCATCCTATCCCGTCTGTCTTTCTGTACACATTGTGCTCCCCATATTCAAATTCTGCATTCCTTATATCTGTGTGCCACATCTCTGATGTTCCAACAATGTCCATATTTGATGTCTTGACCAGCACTTCAAATTTATCAAATTTACTTACTATGCTCCTAGCATTGATGTACGTGCAAGCATACATGCACCTATTCTTACACTTAGTTATCCTAACATAGCCCACGCACTTACTTGTTCCATGATGACTCCAAGCACTCCTTGAAATCCCTGGAACCTTCCTTTTCAGAATGCTACTAGTTCCAACAGAAGCAGTGCAAGAATCACTCTCACTTCTGCTTGTGGCTATTGTTAATCTATTAGTCCGTGAATCTCTCCTCCTCCCAAGTTAGCAGTCTTCCGAACCACCTAACACTGCCTTGATAGCATCAGCAAATATTCTTGCACCCTTTCTATTTAAGTGTATCCCATCTCTATACAATTCTCTCCTGTTAACAAGCACAGACCACGCTGAGAAAAATCCTACCCCATGAGCCTTGCAAAATCTGTTCAGGGCTGAAATGATCGACAAGGCTCTCATCATATATTCTCTCCTATCATGTCTAGGTAGAAGTGCAGATACTTTCAAATTTAACCCTAACTCACGACTTTTTTTCAACATTGATCTGTACTTGTTAAGTAAGTTCGCAGATCCCTACTCTTAATGTCATTAGTGTCAACGTATATGACAGTATCGCCTTTTGTGACCTTAAAAGATGATATCTGCTCCACAATGCCATCAACTTTTGCCCCTGACAGACATACACTGGTCCTATTCCACCTATCCTTTTTGCACAACATATTTTCCATTTTCCTGACAATAGAACCACTGACAACAACTAGCTCCTGTGTTGCCTGATGATCAAGTCTAAGCTCTGGCATTGATGTGAGCAGCTGAGAGCTTAATGGGTGCTCCAATTTAAATCCTGTAAGGGCATCTACCATTTAGGTATATAATTAATGGTAATCTGAATATACAGTTCAGTATAAATTTTAATAGTAATTGTATAAACTGAATAGCATAAACAAATTTCACTTAGACATAGCAAACATAATTATATCAAAAATATACATAAGTAACTTGAAGTACTGTTTCTGGAAAAAATAAATTATTCTGAAAATAAAATCAGTGAACTTCCAACACAGGAAAATCAAATAAATGTGACTGTTGGGCTTTTACATTCTCAACAGAACTTACAATATATTCTGGTGTATAAGTCTGTCTTTGAAGCCATAAAAAATCATTTATTTAAGGTTTACTTATACATTGGGTATAAAATCCTAAGCGTGAATTAAAGGCGTATACTTAGTAGAGATAACTGTAAAATATGGCACAATTTGTATAAACATCGACATTTTACAATCCAGAAATATAAAGAAAGCACTCATATTAATGATTGCATAAGGATGACATTTCTCTCTTTATAACACTACCTTGTTCTTTAAACTGGCTTTTTGTTTAGCAAGATTTAAACTGCATCGATAATGCAATGGTCTTAATTCTCGCAACAGAATGCATTATCTTTGCAACAAGTTACCTTGGTATTGCACTACTTTCAAACAGATAGCCTTACCAAAAGATAAGACCGATATGACAGCCTGTTTCAGAATTAACTGGGCTCTCACCAGATAGCAGGCAGTCTCTAGTAGCAACAGCGGACAAAATAGTTGTAAAGAAATTGTTCAATGAGAGCTGCCATGTAGTATATGAAATCAGAGATTTCGAAGTTGTAACAGTTATGTTTCATCTGAGTGTTGTCACCAGAGACCGCCTGCTATCCGAGGTTATTTGTTATTTGGTTTTTTTTTGGCCATATTGTTCCGGGATATGCGGTGGTCATTCCCTGACCTTTCTGCACCCTCTGTATTTAGTGGTCACGGGCTCGAACCCCAGTCTAATCAAGAAGCATGTGCTACGCACTGCTGCTCCTGCCCACCTGGCTACGGAGGCGCCTGCTATCCGAGGAGGGACCATCAGTCCTAAACCAGGCTGGCATATCAAGCTCATCTTTTAAACAAATGGCATTAACCTTTTGGCTAATGCCATCTGTTTGAAAGTACTGCAATACCAGGGAAACCCATTACAAATGCATAGCAAGTCTGTTCTGCTGTGAGAATTAAGGCTATTGCATCATCAAACAGTTTAAATCCTGCTGGCCACACAGTAGCACAGAGAGCCCACAGTAGGTATCGGGCACCATGAAATACTGTTCTAAGATACAGAAACAGTATTTTGTGGAGGGATAGATTTGATAGTTTGCAAATGTTCAACAAAAAAACGGTAGCCTAGCTTTTGGATGCAATATTTGTACTGGAGAACAACAGACAATAGCAGTAGTTCCTTTTTTTTTTAATGTGAAATACGATAAGATTGGATTTTAGAAGGACTGATGTTAACTAAGTTTTCAATCTGTCATCAGGGAACAGGAGACTTGTACTTAAGAAACTAGTGACAGATATTTGAGTGATTGGGATAGTTTGCGCAGAAAGTTTTGTTAAGCTAGAAAGTGGAATACAGTGTAATATCAGCAAAATTATGAATGTGATTGCCAGCTATTTATGAACAGGAGGAAAAAAAAAAAAAAAACAGATGACAGAACAGACCTTGAATTACTCCAGGATTACTTCAGAAGTTAGAAGGTAGAGGGTCATTACACAAGGTGAGAATTCCAAAAGGAAACACCAGAAACACAATTGGATCAAAGTCCAAAAAAAAGCCCTATCCATTTAAACAATAAGCACATCTTCTTCTCTGACAAATGCCTACCTGAATGTGGACTTTACACATTCAGGTTTGGATTTATATTTCTATATTTAATAAAATTAATAGTGTATGTGTAAAATGAAGCTGGAGATTTGGATGCAAATCAGCTGTGACAAGTTTTAAACAGAGGATAAGTTTAGGAGAGATTTAAGAATAAAGGATTTTGGTGATGCAATCAAATCAAATATCAGGAAGAAGAGATTTAAAGCAGCAGTACAATCAAGAAAAATGGAAATCAGCAAGTAATGCCATCTTTGCACTACTGCAATGCCAAATGACTTGAGGCTAACAATGCACCATGAGAGACAAGTTCACCAAGTTATGGTCTGAAATATCCCAAGTGATCAGTTAATATTAAAGGTGTACTTTGAAAAAGTTATTAGTGCTATTGGTGAGGATCAAGGGTACTATGTGAATGAACAATTTGTGTATGATGAATGGTGATAGCAAACTCATCTGTATCACCTCAATACAATTGGAAAATTGAAGCCAGCTACAGTTATGAAAGTTGAAATTGACTTCCGAGATTTAAGTTGGGAAAATTATTTCTCAGTAAACTGACATAGAGCAGACAATATAAATAAATTCGTAAAATGAACTAAGTTTTCGGGAGATTATTTTTTTTAGTATAAAATTTTGTTCCATTAGTCCAGTAATTCATGATTTGTTGAAGGAGAAATTGTAAATAGGAAAAACGATCTTAAGATTTGCAAATTTATTTTTTGTTTTTAGGTCAAATGTGTATTGTCTATGCAGAAAAAAGTTACCTCCACCTTCCAGTTAGGATACAGGAAACAACAGCATCAATAAGTGCTGCTGCTGTGAATACAATCCTAAAAATCGATAAGAAAGTTGTTCAGCAGAGACAAATGTTAGGGCAAGTGTAAAGATAATCTTTACACCTGCTGCTTTCAGGCCATTTGTAGAATTTAAATGATGTATTTTCTAATATCAATTTATCGATTAAATAATAAAAAAAACATATATATTGAATCAATGAACTGGATATTTTAAAATTAGAATAAAATCACTGATGGCCACAGAAAATGGACAGACCATATGTGGCCCATGGCCCAGTATTTGAGATAGGCAGTATGTGACCCATGGTCATGAGTTGAAGGCTACCAGGATATTCAAACAGGATGTGATACCTCCTCCCATCCCCTATTCCACAAGTTTATGGGGAATAAAATACAGCTCAATGTGTATGCAACAAGGTTAAAAAGAATTTAAAAACAAAATCTGTACAGAAGTTAATACAATTATGGCTTTCCAAATTGTTAGAAATGGTAATTCTGTGGGTGAAAAAAAAAAAAAGGTTTGTATTAAAAAAAAATTACTTATCTTTCTCATTGGTATTTTTCTTTTAACAAACCTCAGATAACCATAAATTTACTTACGGCACTTAATACTTCATCCCTGTGACCTTCTACCCCTCCAAAAATTGCTATACACTGGTCAGTCTTGATATTCCATAGTCGAAGTGCATGATCTACAAAGGAGACTTATTATAATTATTATTTAGCTTAATCTTTACCACAAGAAGCTATGCTTATAAGATTACTTTGATCAGAAAAATACCTTTAATTTAAATAAGTGGATGTATATGTTGCAGTTATGCAAAATCAGAGAATAAAGTAACTATCCATTTTATCTTAATCAAAATATCACAATTTTCAAATACTGATAATGATATACAAAATGAAATAACATGTCTTGTTAAGATACAGTGGATAGTTATTTCACATCTTGAACTTCTTATAATAAAGTTAACATTTTAAAATGCATATGAAATGTACTGTAGTTTTAAAAAACAATGCTGTACTTTGCCATTAAAATATTAAACATTAATACTGCAGTATGAAAATTAAAGTGCATATATATGACGAAGTGCATATATATGAAGAAGTTTCTGGGAGATTTAATTTTTTTTTTTTTTTTTTTGTACAAAATTTTGTTCCATTAGTCTGACAATTCATAATTTGTTGGGGTCAAATAATTTTAGGAATCCTTTTGAGAAGAATCTAAATGTCACAACATGAATCCTTGGAAAGGATCTCTAAAATTACTTGGCCTCCATTCTCAACACTGCAAACTAACAAAGTCTGATAAAATTAAACTGTAACAACATATATTATTGCAGTTGTTTTCAGAAACACGTAATTGTTATAATCATCTTTCAACAAACAAATTGTATTGCATACTAAGAGTAAATAGAATTTTTAAAACTTCAAAATTCCTCTCAACATTGAAGAGGGCAGAATTATGTAAAAGAATCATCTGCCACAAAATTACATTTGCAGTCATTGCTATTCTAAATGTGATTTCATAGTCTAGAAAATGTCAGGTGTTCTTTACAAAAATTTACCCTGTAACTGAATACACTGAAACTGACAAATACAGTACTGTATCTGGTTTCCTCTCTCAGAAGTAAATGTTAACTTAAGTTTCCCACGTATAAATAGAACTTTACCGATTTTTTTTACTGCATCTCTAGCTGGAGGGGGGAGAAGAAACTAGAAAATTTACACTAATAGTCTCAGATAAGCCCTGTTGCTTATAAATAGTGACCCCCTCCCCCAAAATGTAGCAATATTTTTATTGTCCTCTTCACTTTGAATAATGCAATCATCACTAAATGATCATCATTCACATATCCTCTCCATAGAAGTATGCCCCACACAGGGCTGGGGCATACCTCTATGGGGGTGCGCAAGTGAGGCACCTGCCACAGGTGCTGCACCACACTGCATATATATATATGCAGTGTTAAAATATGATATGAATTAGGTTCCGTTACAAGGTTTTGTCTCAGGCACCACAAAAGCTAGTGTCGGCCCTGGCCTCACAGTTTGGAAATCATGTAGTTGGTTATTGTCTGGAGATGTACAAATGTCTGAATTTGCCAAATTCTAAAATTGATTTCTATTGTGGAATAAGTGTTTGCCATAAACAACATTTTTATATCCATCTTAATGGACACGATTGCAACCACCTGATATCAGAAACGATGCACAATAACGAGGTGTGATATATTGAGGTTGCACTGTAATTTGATCATGCATTTGTGCAAATTCAGAAATACAGTGCAACCCTGATATAACACGTCTCTTCATACTAATTTCGAATATACCATAGGTATGATCACATTCCCCAAAATGAATTATGGAAAAAAGTAGTGTGTTCAAAGAACTAGCAATTTCATATTGAAAACTGGAAAAAGTGAATACTGCATATACTGTACTTCTTATCTACTGTACATCTTACTACCAGTTTCCATGAAGAGAAATTAGCTAAATATTGGCTGTATATTCACTTCATTATATATTCTGTATTCAGTTGCAGAGTAATTTTTGTAAACAGGACTTGTCAGAGACTAATTACTGCAGACACCAAGTTTCTCTCCTTAACTAGAGATGCAATAAAAGAGTATATCAGCAGAATGCTAATTACAAACAGCTACCTCTGAAGCGGAATAAGGCTACCATTCATCAAGTACATTACATTAGTTACAAAGTAAATTTTTAGAAACAGCACACGACATCCTTTCTTTGACCAGAAGTTACAATTAGGATAGCAAAAACTGCTAAAGATAAACTAGACAAAAATATACATGAAGTGGGGAAGTGATTTATGGAGAAATTGTGTTGTTGTTATTGTTATTTGGTTTTTTTTAGAAGCATTAGCAACTAAGGCCATATTGCTTCGGGGATATGCGGTGGTCATTCCCTGACCTTTCCGCATCTCCGTATTTGGTGGGCATGGGTTCGAACCCCGGTCTAATCAAGAAGCGTGTGCTATGCCCTGCTGCTCCTGCCCACAGAGGCACCGAGAAATTGTGTAACTTCACTTTGGCACTATGATGGGCCCGACAGTTTAGCTTTGATTTAGTTTTCTTAAAACACAATAAATTTCAGGACATCAGAAATAAATACTCAGCAAAATCAGTAAATCAGAAGGACTAAAGTAATGGCCACCAAAAGAAAAAATTATATAGTTGAAGAAAAGATTATCAAAAGAGTTAAGAGTGGCAAAACAAAATGCAGCATATTTTACAAGTGTTGAATCCAAAAAGAATGATTTCCAGTTGGATGAAAGGGGAAGAAAAATTGGGTTAATTTGTAAATTCCATAGAAGATGAATTAGGCCTCCAAAGAAAGAAAACTAGACCTTGTGAAACAATGATCTGGACTAATGCTTATACAAAGTGGGTTCTGTGAAGTGCAACGAAGGTGTACCGATAAATAGGGTAATTTTGAACGCACAGGCAATTAAATTTCATGAACTACTTGGTGGAGATGATGACAAGTTAAAGCTTCTGACGGGTGGTTTTTGAGAGGGAAGGCTCAGCATTGGATACCCTAGGTTAGTCTTGTAAGCGAATCTGCATTTGGTGATACAATAGCAGCAGAAGTATTTCCTGAATTTCTGTGTAATATGATTCAAGATGGTGAATCACATTACACGAAACAGCACTACACTGTAAACTTCTCCCCGTCATGTCATTGGATATTAAAAGGCACCCAACAAAATGGGCATGAAAACTAACAAAGAGAGTTGTTATTTGGTTTTTAGGAGCATTAGCAACTAAGGCCATATTGCTCCGGGGATATGTGTTGGTCATTCCCTGACCTTTCCGCATTCTCCGTCTTTGATGGGTCACGGGCTCGAACCCCGGTCTAATCAAGAAGCGTGTGCTACGCACCGCTGCTCCTGCCCACCTGGCTACGGAGGCACTCACTAAGAAAGAGGGAATTACTGTGTGCAAACAAGAATGGAAATCACAAGCTAAAGTCACTGTTCATCGGTGAAAGTTGAATTCTCTGGTGTTTTAAGCATGTCAACGTGTAATCTTTACCTGTGATTTATAAAAATAGCACCAATGTTTGGATGACGAGTGATATTTTTGCTACATGGTTTGAAAGTGAGTTTATACCATTGGTGATATGCCACCTGATTTCCAAAACACTTGAAAAAAAAAAAAAAAAGGCTCTATTACTGTTGAATCACTGCCTAGCTCACCCTTCAGCTGATGTCCTAAAATTGAAAGATGGCAAATCAGAGTTGCATTTCTGCCAAGAAACAAAACTGCACTAATTCAGCCCATGGATCAGGACATTATTCAAGCCTTCAAAGTCTACTATCGTGGTGAGCTAATTGCTGTGAATTCAGAAATTCAAGTCCTAGAATTTCTGAAAACAATAACACTGAAAGACATTACATACAATATTGGAGTAGCATGGAAGAAAGTATGCTCAACAGTGATTGAAAACTAATAATAACCTTGAATTAGCAGCATTTTCATAACGAGAAGCAAAGACTCTTGTAACGTACTTGGTGGCAGTCTTGGAGCAAATAACCTGGCTGCTTTGATTGAGGTGGATACGAAAGCTTCAGTTCTGCATTACCTGAGCAAGGAAAAAATCTCAGTCTCTGTAAACAGTGGGAAGATTGTCAAACGGAAAGCCACTGATATAGGGAGTGGCTCAGAAGATAATGTGGATGGCTCGTGTAAGGAAAAAGCATCAGAAATTAACAAAGTGCGTGAAAACATTAATGAGGAGATGATGTGGTAAAAGCATCAGTGCATCTCATCATTACAGCTGATCACTATTAAGAATTATGTACTGAAAAAAAAATGCTGTAATCAGTTGGCAAACTAAGTTACATGACTATTTCAGAATGGATGCATAAAATGTAAGTCTATAACAGCATTGTGTATTAGGAATGTAAAGTGAATGATATAATTTTAATACTTTATGTCTTTTAGTCTGTATACTCATAAAACATTAGTAAATAAAGTATTTATATACATTTTTAAAAAAACTTGGAAAAAAATGGTAAAATTAAATTATACTTTTGCGGCTTTGCTTACAATGTGGGTATTAAAGTTCTCACCCGACACCCATGTTATTTCATGGCTATATACCAACCAGAAAATTTAAAACAGTTGCAAAAATTATATAACAATGAAAATTCCTGAGATGAAAAGTAATGGGGAAAAAGAGTCGAGAAAGACAGAACCCTAGCTGATGGTCAATTGTGACCATCATATGAAGGACCACCATATGGAAATGGTTTCTAATTCTGTTCCTTGGCAATTTTCTTTGAAAACTTACTTCATAAATTTCATGTGCCATGTGCCTAATTGAAAACACATGAATTACTTGAAAATTACAACAAAATTAAAAAAAATTTGATATTTTTGCATTCTTTTATAGAAATTTTTTTGGACTATATTTAAACAAAAAAATTCTGTTGATAAACAATTCATACTTCCAGGGATAGTTATTGATTCTAGTTTAAGTTAATCAAGTTTTCATCAAAGGTATGGTTCAACGCTCATGATGTATATAATACATATGTGATAATAATAACATTTCATTAGAACGTTTAACTTAAAATAATTTAGAAATCATTCAATGTATTCAACCAAACAAAGCACTCTAATTTGAACCAGGCCCCTAAGGCAAAGTGGCATGGACTACATAAGTATTATATTGAATACTAGATTTTTCTAGGCAGGAAAATACTGGCTAGTACAAGTATTTTAAAATAAATGTACTGTGCAGTTCTTTGCATATTTGCTTATGTTGAAGTGAAGACCATGGTGTAGTGTATTACCCTTTAATTAAGGATAAAAGGTTGGGCATAAACTTAACATTAGGTACCTCCTAATGTTAAGTTTATGCCCAACCCAGATTAGCTAAAGCTAATCTGGTTTGGGTCAGGATTTCAAGGTTATTTGGTGAAACCAGTTCAACCGCAATTAGCACGCTCATCTCTACTTTCTCATCTCGTTTCCCTCCACTACTAAGAAAATATCTGTTCAACCTTTGTGAAAATAAAAATATGTTGAACTTACCTTTACTAACAGAAAGCAATAAATTGCAATCTAGAGGATGAAACTTTAGTTCATTAATGGCATTTCCATGACCAATGTAATGCTAATTGAAAGAAATGAGAGGGGAAAAAAAATTATATATATAATTTTTGTATGTGTATATACATACACATACAAAATACAAAAGCTGAAAAATAGTAACATATACACTTACATAACCTACACAAATGAATCTGTTAGAAATCTCTAATGCCATTGTAAAACATTATATGATCATTAATTAATATAATAACAATAATCAGAAGAGCACAGTGAACTCTAATAGATAGTAATGGAAACTGAAATACCTACATTCTCTAAGTGCCTGCACACTAAAAAATTAAATTATTATATTTTATAAGTTTTAATTTTATTACTTACATTTACAATTCAGATTTCAGCCAGGCCCCTAAGGCAATTGATATTAAAATTACTAATATCAATTTTAGAAGTGGTGTATATGAAACTTATAAAATCAGAATAGAGCTCGCTTCCTTAATGTGTCAGTGGTCATGTCTCATGCTATTATATCCATGGTCGGGTGAGCATGAAACAATTTTAACTTAAAATTTATCATTGATTTCTCTTCCTAGTCAGTAATACTATCTACAGTGAAACTTCCCTTTAACGGACAGCCATGTGGAACGAAAATTTGTCCGTTAGAGAGAAGTGTCCGCTAACAAGAAGTCTGAGGGAGAAAAAAAAAAGAAAGAAGAAAAATCATTAAACGTTTAATGTAAAATTAAATTAAATTATATACAGATTTTGCACAATATTTTTGTAAATAATATACATACAATTGTGCTGTGCATATTATGACTTTATCTTAAGAAAAAAATACATACACTAATCACTTATTTTCTTCTGCACCTTCTTCCGGCTGATAATTTTGTTTTCAACATTTGTTTGGAGTGAAGAAACCATCGAAAGTCCTTCAGTATCTTCTTCAGCGGCGAAAAACATTTTTAAACAATTGATTTGTATGAGCGCTTCTTCTATTTTCATCAGTGGTTCGTCGTTAATATGTTCTTCGACAGAATGATTCCTTCCATTTCTTCATCCTCGTGAGGAACTTCTTGAAAAATATCGATGATAATGTCGTTGATATCTAGAGCATCATCTTCTGTAGTGAGGTTCGAGTCTATATCTTTGTAGCCAGGATCACTTGTAGCTGAAGTATCGTACATTATCAATAGATGTTGAAGTTCTTGTTCTTCTTGGTACTCCACATTGCTGTTCACAATTTCAATTTTTGCGTTTGAGAAGCCAGACTTTACAAAACAGTTCACGACAGTTTGTTTTCTAATTGTGTTTACTGAAGAGGAAATCCACTGAATCGCATCTAGGATGCTGATTTTCTTTGCAAGGTCACTCGCACATGTTTGCAATGAGATGTCTTAAAACACGTTTTCTATAGTGAAGTTTAAAATTTTTTATTATCCTTTGATCCAAGGGCTGACACTCTGCAGATGTGTTTGGTGGCAGAAAAACGATTTGAATGTTGGACAAGTCAATGTGCGGGTGAGATCCAGCATTATCCATGAAAAGAATAATTTTTCTGTTTTGACGAATCATCTTTTGGTTAAAGTGACTTATCCATTCGCTCATGATATCTCGTGTCATCCATGCTTTTTTATTAGACTTCCAGTCAACATTCAAAAGATTCAACTTTATGCCCTTGAAACAACGAGGATTTTGTGGTTTTCCTATAACAAGAGGTTGTTCAAAGTCTCCCAGCATATTTGTACACAATAGTACAGTCAAGCATTCCTCAGAAATTTTTCCACCCTGACACTTTTCGTTTTTTAGACTCATTGTTTTTTCAAGAAGAGCTTTAAAAAACAACCCTGTTTCGTCACAGTTGTAAATATCTTTAGCTTCAAAATCACGACATAAATCTTCCAATTTGACGGTTCACTCTGTTACAACCCCAGTATCAACAGATCCACCTTCACCACTTACGGTTTTCCAAGAAATTTTATGCCGAGTTTTGAACTTGTCTAGCCATCCCACAGAAGCTTTGAACTCATTTACTCCCATAGATTTCGCAACCTCCAAAGCCTTTTCCCTAATAATAGGCCCATTAATGGGAATTTTTTTAGCACGTGAGTCGACAAAACCACTCATATGTAACATTGTCAATTTGAAGTCTAACAGTTTTCGGGAATGATTTTTGAACGTGATCATTTCCGTGTTGCCAAAATTGTTTGAACAGTTCATTTTTTTTCTTTAGGATGTTGCTTACCTGTGTCTTTCCGATTTTGCATTTTGCAGTGAAATTGCGAACACTATTTTTTTGCTGATCATACGCATTAATGAGTTCGACTTTATCTTTTAAAGTTAAATGTTTACGAGAAGACATTGTGCACTTCACACGACACTGAACAAAACTGAAAACCGAAGAGACGAAAGGCCGACCAAATCCCCCCCCCCCTGCACACACCGAATTCATCAGAAGTTTTACACATGCCTTAAAATTCTTGAAAAAGGATTTAGAACCGCGACGTAAACCTTGATAAAATTCAGAGAATCGGAAATAGAAAATAAACACACGATTGAGGCAATACGTGGAAGAAAAGTTCATAAAAAAAGGGCCGTGAGCTCGCCCGCTGTCCGATATGGGGAGATCAAATTAAGTGCTAATCTAAATGAAACAGTGCAGATTGCCTGTCCGCATCCGTTACAGAGAATGTCTGCTAGACAGAAGCTGAAAACACGTTAAAACCAATAGAGGTGAGTTGGGGAATTTGAAAATGTCCGTTGTACAGAGATGTCGGTTAAAGAGAGGTATCCGTTAGAAGTTTCACTGTAGTTTGTAAACATTGAAATATCATATTCTTAATGACAGTAATTAAACAAAAACACATACTTTTATTATATTTGGTTTCAAATCCAATACCAATTTATGGAAATTTACAATGTGGCTGCCAAATACATAATCTTCAATGAAATTTTTATTTTATTAGATCAAATGTATATTCAAGATTCTATGACAAAATTATATATTATTTTTACAAATGGATTTTTAAAAACAATTTGTCAACGAGTGGCGCATACCTTTCTTCCTTTGTTCACAATATAAAGTGATTATGGAGTTCCATTTATCATTTTTTTTTATAACTTTATAACTTGGCTGCCAATTGATAATGTCCCTTGAAATTTTGTTACTAGATAAAACACACTTCCAAAAAAAATTATTCTGTAACAAATGAGCAAAAGTCCATTATTATAAATATAATATGCTGAAATGAGCATTATTAATGTACCCTCAATTTAATAATGATACATATGGAGAAATTCTACGATAATAACATGAAATACAATGAGTGACCACTTTATTACATACCCTTTTCATGAAACGGAGCAGTTTTAGTAACAGCATTATGTGTTTGTACCATGTGATATGAAGCAGGTGGGGGAGATAAGTAGGATTGCCATATGTGTGCCACTCAATGCAAGAACAGGCAAGACAAAAGACTGAAGTGATTTTGAACATGGCATGGTAGTTGGCACTAGATATGCCAGCGTATGCGTATCAGAAACTGCAGCCCACCACGTTGAAGTTTTTACACGACTGTCTCAAATGTACTGAGACTGATTCAATAACCAAACATAACATGTAGTCAACAGCAATCCTTTGGTTCGAAACAGCTGGTTGATGTGAGGGGTTAATGGGGGTTGACAAGATTCGAATAGGATAACAGAAAGGCTACAGTCAGTCAAATAAACCCCAATAAAACAATGGTAACCAAAAAGGCATTTCAGAATATACAGTGTGATGTGCAGCTGATGAGGGCTCTAAATGCAAGTTGACATGCATACAGACATTTTTCTGTTTTATTTGGCTGTGAAGGCTAGATATTGGTGGTTTTTAAATGTTTTTGTCTATGGAAGTCCCTCATCTTTCCTTTGATTATATGTTCCTGTCTCATGGAATTGTTTTTATAGCCTCGAGATGACACTTCAGACATACCGAAGTATCTCATGACCTCTACATGTACTTGGCTCAATCTTTTCAATGGCTTTCCATCAGTGATATCATCTAGATCAGGGTCCCCAAACTTTTAGAGAAGCGGGTCACATATGAATTTTTGGAATATTTGGCAGGCCAGAGTAATTCCTAATGACTGAAAATTACATTAAAGTTATGCAGAGAAACAAATTTTATACCTACCTATATCTACAGATCAAAAATAAATCGATGGATATGTAATATAAAATATACCAGTTTGTGTATATCAAATTTTAATTATTACTTATTTATTGTACTAATTACAAAAATACAGTTAGTAATACAACAAAATTATAATTAATGCGATGAATGTGGCTGTAGAGTGCGAATAAGTTTCATAATATCAGGTTTTAAAGTACTAGTTCCAATTCTTAAAAAGTCATGTAAATGTGGGTCAGTTAGACGTGATTGTATTTTTGATTTTACATATTTCATTTCTGAAAAGGTCTGCTCACATATACATGTACTTCCGAAAATTGATGTAACCTTTCTTGCAAAATTTTTAATTTTTGGATAATCCAACTCAGATAATGTTGAATTAGATTTTCATTTTTAAATATTGTATTTAGTGCATCATTACATTGAAGATCTATCAACAACGTTGGTAGATCTTCAAGATGGTAGATTCTCATCGTCATTGACAGGTACGTCAAATGGATTTCAGTAATGTCAAATACCTTTGAATTATTTTTTAAATCAGAAAATCTAGCTGCAAAATTTTCCTGTAACAAACAGGAAACAAACTAATGTTTGAACAAAATTTTCAGTGGAAAATTACAACTAGTCATATTTTAGATAAATTATTGCAACATGGAAAATGTGAAAAATTATACTGAAGTAGTTGACTTTTAAATAACTCCAATTTTGTTTCAAATGCTCTGACATTATAATACAATTCAATGACAAGTTTCTCATCCTTGTAGTTTCATATTAAGCAAATTCAGGTGTTCACATATATCTGTTAAAAAGGCAAGGTTTCCACAACCATTTGAGATCTGACAGTTCCAGAACAGGTTTCAATTTTTTGTTCATAAATAGATCTATTTCGATCCTAAGTTAAAAAATCACTTCAATAAGTTACCGAAACGGAACCATCGTACTTCAGTGTAGTAGAGCAAATCACCGTATTCAGCCTCAATAGTTTCAAGAAAATTTTTGAATTGCCGATGATTCAGACCAGTCATGTGAATAAAATTTACTGTTGATATTAACAGTTGACATGACTGAATCTACACGCAAAAATTTTCTGCACAAAGACTGTTGGTGAATTATACAATGAAATTGAATTGGTTTTGAATTTTTAATATTTTTTTTAATATGAAATTGAATTTTTAATATTTTTACTCTGAAGATATTTATGAAGCTGACCCATGAACCCAATTTTAGTACGTACCACATTTTTAGCACCACCTGTCGTAACTGCTGATAGCAAATTCCAATTGAATTTGAGGCTGCCAATTGCTTCTGTTTATGGTGATTTGTTGTATCATACGGAGGTGCAATGGTTGAGTCGTGGAAATGTGTTAAAAAGATTTTTTCAACTCAAAACTGAAATAGACATATTCATGAATGAAAAATTAAAACCAGTCCCAGAATTAACAGACTCTAAATGGTTATGGGAACTTGCATTTTTAACAGATATTTGCAAACATTTGCATACATTGAATAAAAAACTTCAAAGTCGCAATCTACTTGTAAATGACTTGTTCTACAATATTAAAGCATTTCAGACAAAATTAGAATTATTTAAAAATCAAATTGAACAAAATAATTTTTCCCATTTTTTGTGTTGTGAAAGTTTATATAATAATATGCCCAGTTGTGATTTTTCTACCGACAATTTTGTCCAAAATCTTGAATTATTGATGGAAGCATTTGTTGATTTCGAAAACAATACAAAATTATTTACGTAATTTCAGAATCCATTTGATGTAAATGGATTCTAAATCTACAATTAGAAATCATAGATCTTCAAAGTAACGATAACCTGAAAACATTATTGAAAAATGAAACATTAATTAACTTTTATAAACCTTTGACAGAAAATGAATTTCCAGAATTAAAAAAATTAGCGAGAAGAATAATTTCTATTTTTGGTAGCACTTACCTATGTGAACAAACATATTCAAAAATGAAATATATAAAATCCAAACATCGATCAAGAATGACAGATGAACATTTGCAAGACTTTTTAAGATTGGGAACTTCTACTATTAAACCTAACATTTCAATTATTGCTAAATCAAAACAACTACAAACATCTCATTGATTTGCTATTTCAGTAATATCAAATGTGATTATAATAATAAAAATTGTGATTTTTAATATGACTACGTTTTTATTTACAATAAATATCCTGTGTTTATAATTTTTTATAGTTTTTCTATCTTGTACACCCCATTTGACCTGGCGAAGTCGCTAAAATTGCGTTTTTTGGTTTACAGTGCTTTTAGTCTTCAAAATTGCACCGACTCCAGCCTGCCATTTGTTATGAATTTTCTATGTAGCCCTCCGATGAAAAAGGTTGGGGACCCCTGGCATAGATAAAGCACATCAAAAGAACTATTTTATTTTCAAATAGTTCATTAAAAATAAACATTTTCAATATATATATAAAAAAATAGATTTTTCATGGTTATAATAGATTGAAAATAAAGTTGGCTTAAAAAAAGTGAAAAATTTTGAATTATTTCACACCCTTATTCCAAGTATATTAATGGTGTAAAAGTTCACCATCGTGCCTGCTATTGTTATATTTTTATTGCACCTCTTAGAGAGTTAAAGGGAGATCATGCCTCACCAATTTGATTAGCTATCCCCCCTTCTTTAATCAGCATCTAAGGCTATTATGTGCCAATAGTACTTAGTACCATGCATAGTTTGAAGGTTTGTCTGCGAAGACAGAAGAAGATACTTGTTGACATTAGACTTGAATTTCTGTAGATTGTAATTTTCAGGAAATACATGTGAAGGAAAGTTGTTCCATAAAGTGGAAGTTGAAAGGATAAATGAGAAAAGTTGTTGGTTCTGTGAGTTTGAAGTTGGACAGTAAATGGATGCTGACTGGTTGCAACACGTTTGGACAGGCTTGAAAGAGGGAGGGGAAATTACAGAAGCCAATTCAGTGGGAAGTGGAGACTTTGTAAGAGATGAGCCATTAATTAATATGACTGCCCTCTCTTGAATGGAGTACAGAAGCATGAGAGAGGTTTTGGGAACACCACCCTAGACGTAGAAACAATATTCCATGGTAGGGTGGATTTGAGTACGTTGTACAGAGAGTAATAATTTTGAAGAAAACTGATACTAAGAATGAAAGAAGCTTCCTCTGCATTAAAAAAAAAAAAAAAAAAAAAGAAATTTTTTTTTTTTTAACGATGTGCTTATGCCAAGAGAGATTAGCAGTCTGAGATTAGAAGAAAAGTTGATCTCATCCTTTATCTAAACCAAGATTTAGATAAAATATGAGATTTTAGGTTGGAGTTTGAAATAAAGGATTTCATTCCTACAAGAATAACTTCGCTGATGTGATCTGGGCAAACGCTAACATCAGATTTAAAACAGCAATCCAACCAAGGAAAAGAATATAAATCTCACAAATCACTTTCCATTTTGCACTGTTGTAATACGAAACAACATGAGGTTTGGAATGGCCAAGAGAAAAAGGCTGCATTGGAGAAGAGACCATCACCAAGTTGTGATCTGAGGTGCCCAGAGGACCACTTATCTCGACTGTGTAATTACAATGGTTGTTTGTCAGAAAAAGATCAAGAGTGTTGATTGTGTGGTTAGGATTGTCTGGTTTTCTGGTATGTAAAGGAGCAAGCTCTGTGATTGTTGTTGTTGTTATTTGGTTTTTAGGAGCATTAGCAACTAAGCCATATTGCTCCGGGGGATATGCGGTGGTCATTCCCTGACCTGTCCACATCCTCCATATTTGGTGGTCACGGGCTCGAACCCCGGTCTAATCAAGAAGCGTGTGCTACGCACTGCTGCTCCTGCCCACTGAGGTGCCCAAGCTCTGTGAGCTCATTTAGTAATTGCAAAAGTCTCAGCATCTCAATTGAATGGGTCCATGTGATTGGAAAACTAAAGCCAGCTGGATAATATTGCCAAGGAAAATTATTTCATTGTTAGGAAAGTTGGACTGGTGAAACTGAGTTTCAGATAAAAGGAAGTCAAAGAGTTCCAAGTGATTAGTGGAGTTGGGAGAATGATGGACATAGCAAATAAATTTAACAGAATGGGGTAGAGAGATTTTAAGTCAGAGAAGGTTCGAGCCCGTCACCACCAAATACGGAGGATGCGGAAAGGTCAGGGAATGACCACTGCATATTCCCGGAGCAATATGGCCTTAGTTGCTAATGTTCCTAAAAACCAAATAACAAACAAGTCAGAGAAGATCAAAATGAGTAGATTCCAAATTACTAATCCTTTGATATGGAAATCAGAGGACATATGCAGAAGAACCTTTGAAGCGAAAGGAATTGCACAGCAAATAATTAGGACAACTGAGATGAGCAGTGGTTGAGGCAACTGATAACTGGGATTCTATAACAGAAAAAGTAAGTGGGCTTAACAGACTGCAGGCAGAAACGGACATCACTGAGACCACATATATTTATGAAATGAATGAAGTTTTTTGATGTTAGATCATTTTACAGTTAAGTTTGTGTGGTTACTCTGATGAACTGGATGCAAAGAATAATTTTGACATCATATATTTAGATTTCAGGTTGGTTAAGTAGTAGGAGACAAAGATTGGTTATAAATGGCACTGCTCTTCATGGACTAATGTAATGAGTGGGATTTTACAGAGGTTGGTGTTGGGTCTCTTACTGTTTTTAATATTTATTAATAGTTGATAAAGGTGGGCATGGTGGTTAATGACAGTAATCAGGGTATGCTACTTAAAGAGGATCTAGATAAACTAAACAGATGGCTGGAAAATAACATTTGAGATTAACAGTGATAAATTCAAGGTGCTCTATTCAGGTAGCAATAATCCAAGAATAACATATATCATTTGGTAACAGCAAACTCAAGGTAGTAGAGTATGAATAATATCTAGGAATAATTGCATAGCCTGACATGAAATTCTCCAAGCAGTGCAAACAAGCTGCTAGAACAGCCAATGGGGTTCTATCAGTGATATACAACTTTGCCAGAGGGACAAAGAGGTCACATCTGGAATACAGCATACATGTTTGGAAAACTTATTTTAGGAAGGACAACATAGACCTTCCTAATAGGGTGCAGGGAAGAGCAACGAGAGTAGCTGGGGAAGCACAAAAGAATATTTTTTACAGAACTATACTCTTCCTTACAAAGATTTGAGTTCTGGAAACTAGTCATCTGTGTGGTGTCCTAATTGAAGTGTATGAGGCTTAAAGCCTTATACACTAATAAGAGTTAAGTAAACTAAATGCCCACAGCATCTCGTTCTCAGATGAAACACACACGGGGACATAAATTTAAATTGGAAAAGGATGGTTTCAGAATAAATCTGAGGAAATTCACAGTCAACCAAAGAATAATAAATTATTGGAATAAACTTCCTCCTAGTGCTGTGGATAGTTTAAATAAATTTAAGGATGTTTTGAACTAGTTATTAGAAGAAATAAGGAAATGACATGATTTTTTAGTTTTTTTTTTGGTGGTGATATATAAGCTTTTCTTCCTTAAATCACATTCCTAATACTTACTTTTATACACTGCATTACTGCTGGACTAATAATCCTTATTACTCCTCTTGTTCCTGCTGCAGCCAACAATGGATAACCTGTCACATCATCATAGGACCAAGCACATGTATAAAAGTTCTCATCTGACTTAAAGGAGTGAAGAAATATAAGCAAATATACAAACTTACTTCTAAGGAAAATGCCATAAACCTACCAAACCATTCCTAGAAAGAAAAAATACGATACGGCCTTTGATCACCATTTTAAAATCTTGGTACAGGAAGTTCTAATTGTTTGTAGTTATGTTTCTAGAACTGCAGCAAAAAAAAAAAAAAAAAAAAAACACATTTCTTTCTGGGTTAGAACTCAGTCAGCCACATGTTATGATTAAGGCTGGCATGATAGGCATATACTTCATATTTCTTTCACATTCTGGTAAATGTGACTCTCTTATGAGTGCATGATGACAATAGCTGCAACTAAGGCTAATTCTAAGAAGGCCTAGTAGGCAATGTGTTTCTTGAAAAAATCCACACTTGATGGATCTTTTCAATATATATTGGATGACAATGTACATGGTACAGAAACCCATTTGTGCAATAGTTAAAATTAAAAATATATAAAAAAATTCACGATAAATATAATTATTTCTTAATTAAAATAAGACTAATAACAGTCTGACTGTCCATAGCTTTCAGAGTTATTTATGCTCAGATTCTCAGAGTTATTTATGGCTGTAAAGTCAAAAATTAATAAAAAAAAAAAAAAAAAAACAATAGCAAATGCCGAAAATCCTTGCAGATTTTCTGTTGTAATTATTGTTGAGAAACAGTACAGCGAGTCTAAAAGTGCTAATACTACTGAAAAATGGCATATAATTAGACTTGAAGAGAAATATACTATATAGAGAGACACGAGAGTGATAAATCCATAATGTCTCTTGCATGTGCTCTGGGTTTTTTTTTTTTGAATCCATCATTCTTCATCACATTCTGTTTGAAGCACTTTGTGTCCATTGTTCCAGAACATGCTGCATTGGTCAGAGACTTTTTAGTTTTTGCTTTAGGATGCATGAACTTACTGATTGCTGATGTTTCAAGCTCTGTACTGAATTTGTTTCCCTCTCCTACTTCTTTCTTCTTCTACTCTCTTTTCTCTTTCCTGTTCTTGCCGTTCTTTATTTGGTATTATCAGTATGCAGACAGTGGATCCCTGGCTGCCTCCATGTGCCAGAGATGGTAACCAAATAGTGGCAGCATATGTTTGATATCTATACAGTATTGTATATAGATGGGTGGGGTTGCCAGGAAAGCTGGTTGGGACCACCTAGTTTAATAATAATAAAATCAAAGAAAAGGTTAAGTATTTACAGATGCTTGAAGGTGAAGAGGGGTGACACATGGGGAAATTTTGATAAGAGTATAATGCAGAAGCAATAAGGCTGGTAGTGCTGATGCAATGGCAGCAGAAGAAAGAGTTTCCCAAAAGTGCTGCTGGCTAATATAATTAAGGAGGCTGGTTATTTGATGGAGCTAGTTTTAGCAATATTAACCACTTGCTTCATCAAATAAAAATGATTTCAGGTTTCTTCTACCAAATACTACCAATGGCATCAGCGGTTTGTTCTGATGCCAGGTTTCTTCTACCAAATACTACCAATGGCCACAAAAATAACAATTTCATAGGACAAAGCAGGAAAGCTCACAGCAGCAGATTGTAGAAATAGCAAAGAAATTAATGCTAAATAAGCATCTATATATGCTCATTTACATGCAAATAGAGGAAAAAACATTACAAACTTGGTTTCTTATCAGAACTGATGAATTTCTTAAATATAACATTCCTTGTGCAACATATGCAACCCTGTGAAGAAAATAAAATCATTTATGTAATCACTTTTATAACAGAAAAGCTGAATAGTCTCATCCTATCTTTAACACACTTGTTGCCATTAACATATATCAAAACAGCATCCAAGCAATGTGCTGTGATGTATATATGCAGTCATTCTTAAGCAGTAAACTAATTAGTGCTGTAAAAGTAAAAGCACAGGAAATTAACAATTGTTTAATACTGGCACACTGTTTAAACTCCATGCAATTTGTAGCAATGCCTGGTTTTGTTTATCATCAATTGTGTGGCATAAAGACTTAGTATACAGCTTTATTTGTTCTTTGCTTATGTTGAGGTTTGGTCTGATTTGCAGCTTAGTCCAAAAAGTTGTTGTTGTTATTGGTTTTTAGGAGCATTAGCAACTAAGGCCATATTGCTCCGGGGATATGCAGTGGTCATTCCCTGACCTTTCCGCATCCTCCATATTTGGTGGCTCACGGGCTCGAACCCCGGTCTAATCAAGAAGCGTGTGCTACGCACTGTTGCTCCTGCCCACCTGGCTACGGAGGCACCTGTCCAAAAAGTGTTTTTAAAGCTAAATGCAAACACTTTTTGCAGCTTGGTCCAAAAATAGTGTTTGCATTTAGTTATGAATTAGAGACTTACACTTCCACCATTATTTTTAGGCATATATTAAAGGAGTTTCTCTTTAACATTCAAAAAATTACGGCACATAGAATACACACTATCAAATATAAGAAGAAAAGCAGCAGCAAATGTCTTAACTTGCTATTAATACGTTTCATGAAAGAGCAAATTTTCTCTTTTATAAAATTACAAATACCAAGGATGCTTCATCAATTCATAATAATTTTTTTTCATATAGTGGTAGCTAATAATTTTTAAGATGTTATAACTAGCACTACTTCTTTCATTCATTAAATTAAAATAAAAGGATACATCAGGATCAGAGTATGCTTGAAGCAATTTTATATTTCCTTCAGTGCATTCATAAATAGTGACCTAAAAGAAACAAAACAATTACACTAAAGAATCATCCATTTTCACATCATTCAATTTCTTAGCTTTATATAATTTTAAATCTGCATGTCCAATTGAAAAAATATTACATAATGATCATCAAATTTCCAACAAAAGCTTATTATTTCAGTATTCGCCTCTAAGATCCGTGATTAACTACATTAAATTAAATTAAATAAGAACATTCCCTGAGGACGAAATGCAACTGCTTTCCCCCCGGTTGTTGTCTATAAAAGAAAACTGCATAAAAAGGAGGGAGTTTGACACTCTGTCCTAGTCCTTTTTATGCAGTTTTCTTTTATAGATGACAACCAGGGGAAAAGCAGTGCACTTCTTCCCCAGGGCATGTTCTTATTTAATTTAATGTAGTTAATCCTTCACCTTTACTTTTGCCTTTCATGAATTTTAAACCCTAATCATGGATCTTAGAGGTGAGTACCAAAATAATAAGCTTTTGCTGGAAATTTGATGAATAAATTGACAGTACTTCAAGCCCAAGCTGTATAATTTTATTACTGTACATACATAATGTTATTTACCTATCATATTGGATTGGTTATGGTCTTGGATAAAAATGAAAAGTAAGTTGTTAACAAACGTGCCAGAATATAAAAAATACTCAGTTGCAATAAAGTTGTATTTGTTTGGTTTTTTCCCCCCCAGCTGGGAGCTTAAGTTATAAACTTTTCATATGCTTTTTTCGTACTTTATCATTAATAATATCATTATAAATAATAAGATTCATTATATAAATTAATATAAATTACACTATCCATTATCTTAATTAAAACAGCATTTAAATTCACTAAGTACTTCATTGGTTAAATTATCTTAATTTAATCACCAACAGTACTTAAGGGAAAGTTGATTATTTCTGTGATCAGTTTCACAGAAATCCACTTCACAGGCAGAAATGGGATACCAATTTTATTTAGGATTATTTAATATAGCAAAGGCTATATTATGGGCTATGAAATAAATTAGTAACTTGACTTCTCTTCCTTTTCTGTATATAGAAGCCAGCAGAATTTCAAATGATATTATTATTATAGCAGTGGAAATTCTGCTGGGTGATAAATATAAGTATTTTTGTGCTAAAAGTATTAAAAGAGTGATATAAAGCAAGTTCACTAATTCATATAAATATTGGAACGACAAAAGTAGCCTAGTGGGCATTCGGCAGAATGGAATTAATCTAAAGGAATGAAAGATAAAAGTTTAGGTGAATCAATTATACTACAGTACAATGCACTAACTTAAATAGGGAAAAGACAATGAACTGTTACCTTCTAATCAAATAGAGCAATTGAACCTTTTATACAAATTTATGTAATCACTTCTGTGATAAAATATTCAGATGATGACATAGAAGGCAAAGAAAATTAATTTTAATTTGAACACTTTCAATACAATCTGACAAATACCTCTGGTAAGGAGACCAAACAATATCTCCATATTTAATAATGGGAGAGATAAAAGTGTAAGTATATTGGATACAAAATTTGAGCAAAACTTTTTAGCATTCCCACAAGTCTAATTAATTTAATAATGTCTCAAAAGACTTTAGACACAAGCAATTTTATTAACATTAAAAATGGTTTTACATAAGTAGTCACCCCTCCACTATTTTAAGATTTACAATTACTACAGAAATACTGATAGCTACCAAGGTGAGGCCCAATTAGCTGAGTAGCTTACTCATTAAACCAAGGTTCAGTCAGACAGCATTGTTTCAAATTTATAACTCAGAAGTAGTTTAAAGTTCCAATAATTTATTTTCAATGCCTTTAACAATGTGTCCAATCGAAACAGGATTAAAAAAACAAAAATTGTGGTAATAATTTTTTTTGATTAATATCAATTGGCAACCAAGATGCCACGACTGCTTCATTCCTGGTAATCAGAACTTTTTGGTTCTGTAATAGTCACAATACTGCTTGCCTGAAATTATAGTTGGAAAAAAAAATCAAAAATGAAACACATATATCTGCTACAATATGCATCTATGTATTTTCTTCTTCCCTGAATTAGAAGAAAGAAACAATTTCTTTTCTTGGAAACCTGCTGATATTGCCCTAGCACCAAATTACAGTTCCACATATGTCCTGAATGTTAATCATGGCAGGCACACTTCACCGTGTCTGACATAATAACACTTAGGAGATCCTATCTAACTGCAGTTCCTCAGAGCTATGCAGAATACAAGTTTTAAATTAAAATTTAAAAATGTCTAAAAATTTTAGACAATTTCAAATTTTGAAACCTGATATTCTCACCAAAACTTTTCTGCTGGAGAAAAAAAATCATAAATATGAAATGTAAACGTGAATCTATTATGCTCTTAAATTTTAAAACGATTATTTTTGACTGACAGACCAGATTTCTTTTCCTATGTCCCTTTTCTCTTCATTATGATACATATACAAGGGCTGTCCGCCAAAGAATGGTCATAATTTTTCACGAACAGCCATACTGCTCATCATTTCTAGCAGAGCTGCAGAATTTACAACCAAACCAAGCTGCATCACATAGCAACTGCACAGTTGACTCGTAAGCAAAGTATGACCTCGGCATTAGGTAAAGTTTATGCTCGTTCAGTTTCACCTAGGTAACAATGGATGTGACATGCAAGGAACAGTATACTACTCTCAAATTTTGTTTCTGTCTCAGGAAAACATCAGCTAAAGTGTATGAAATGTCAAAAGATTCTTATGGGTGAATCTAATCTTCCATACAACACAGCTTGCAGGTGGTCTAGAATGTTTAAAGATGGACATGATTCAATCACAAAAATCAGCAGTCCTACGTGAATGCAGTGATGCTATTCACATAGATGAATGCATCACTGTGTGGTGGACGAACAGACCTTCCAAGTGGTGGGTTCGTCCACAAGCGAGAGGGGTGACAGCGTCACATTGCCCAGGAACCAGGTATCCCATCAATTCTGTCCTTTCAGTGTACTATTAAGAAATAAATAATATAATAAAGTTTTTAGTTTGCGAATCCCTTTTCATTCAGTAAAATTGAATGAGAAAGCTTTAGTAGATATAAAAACTTTTTAGTTGTAAAAGTATCATTTTTAAATCTTTACTATTATTTACTATCTTGCTTCATATCACTTATAGTATGGGGGGGTGAGAAAGAGAAGGAAAGAAAAATTCTTGAAAATATTCTGCACTAATTATCAATATAACTATACAACTAGGTAACAGGATAACCATTAGAAACTATTAACTTTTGTTTAAAGTTTCAGTATAGCATTGGTTAAATAAAACTTACTCTATTACTACCAACAGAGGCAAAAATATTTTGTCCATCTTTAAGATGAGGGTTAAACTGAATGCCAAACAAAGGTTGACCATGGTCCTCCTAATATTTCATTAAAAAAAAGAAAGCATTGAAACAAAGGAATGAAGATTTAAATATATACAATAATTAACATTTAGTTTACTTTAAACACACTAGTGGAGATGCACTCAAACTGTTCACAGTTCAAATCATCTAAATACAAATACACAAAAGACTAAATAAAAATAAAAAAATCATATATTTGTAGCACAATTCATGATTATATAATATCCACAGATCTTTCAACATAATGTCAAAGAGGAAGAGAACAGTATTTGTTTACACTATTAATTTGAAGACATTTTGGCTAAGGTAAAGAAAGCCAACACGAGAACCACGGAAAACTTCAGGTAACTTACCCGGCAAATTGGTTTGCTGCTACTGCACTAGCATTGCTCGTTCAGTAGGTGTTATCGGTCTGGAGCAGAAATCGAGAGTGATATATTTATTGACACAGATGCGACAGATGACAAGATACTGTGTATTCATTGGTTGGCATTATGATGTGTATTTATGAGTAAAGAACGGTGCTTGGTTGATTGAATTTTATTGGCGCATTAGCTTCTAAGGCTATAATGCGCCAGTAAAGAACGGTGCATAATTAGTTTTGTAATGAAGGGTAAACAGGTAATAGCAGCGATGAATCTTTTAAAGATGGAAGAAATTTGTAAGGAAAATAAAACGTTAGCTTGATTTTTTGATGAAAACTAAATTAATAAGTCTGAAATTGTACTGTTTTAAGTGCAATGATTATTTTAAACTAATTGAATCAGGAACAGAATCATGTGGAAAGTTATGACATTATAAAAAATGTTCTGCATGAGTTTCTTTATTAAAAAGACAGTTTTATAGAAAATACAAAACTTCCATTACAAAAAGATAATGTATATTATATACTTTTGGTCAACATGCACACCAGTAACTACGACAGCATTCCATCTGGAGATTTCAAAAGTAATAGTAATTAAGTTTTATAAGAAACTAAGAGATTTTTGCAGTTGTTAAAAAACCCATTAAGTTGGGTGGATTGGGGAAAACTGTAGAAGCAGATGAAATTGTATTAGTAAAACCAAAACATCGCAGAGGATGAAATGCTAAGAAGAAATGGGTGTTTGGAGAGTACATATTTGAAAGAGAATCAAAATTCGTGCTCATGAAATTCATAAAAAAAATCAGAAAGCAAAAAAACTTTTACACATTATTAGAAAAGTAGCAAAGAAAAACACTACCATCATAATAGATGAATGGCATGGATATAAGCGTATTACGACTTTAGAAAAAAAGAATTACAAACATTTAATTATGAAACATAAGGAACATTTTGTAGATCCACATATAGGAACACATACGAACATCCAAGCCCAGTGGAAGAGACTAAAAATTGTGACTAAAAGACTAAATGGCAGCTGTAAATATATGTGACACGTCACATGAATGGATGTGTGGCATGAAATTTATGGGACAAATCATGAAGATACTTTTCAGAATATTAATCAAATTGCGAATAGCTTTGAGGTCCAGCTATATGATTTGTATTCATGAAATTGATTTTTTTTTTTTTTTCTGGAAAAGCATTTCTGTTCATTTTTATGTTCTTCATTATGTTTTTTTCTCATTATTAAAAGCAGATTTTTTGGAGTGCACGAGTATTTTCATTATATTACTGATTTAGGTTTGGTTACGAAAACAGGAAAAGGTTTCTTTATTTTTCTATATTTCATAACCTGACTTTTAACTGGTAGGTTAGGAAAAAAAATAATAGAAAAGGTTTCCTTATATTTCATGACCTATCTTTAAAGGTTAGGTTAGAAAATAATAGGAAAAGGAAGAAAAATTCTTTATATATATCTATATATATATATGTATATAAAATATAGGGATAAATGTAAAAGTTATGCCACATCAAATTAATGCCATCAAATAATAGATTGAACATTACATCAGTCTGTAATCTAGTTATTATAGTAAAAGTACAGAAAAAATAGAAACAAACAGAAAAAAATAGAAAATATAGAAAAAATAGAAACAACACGAGTTTGGAATAGCCATGAGATAAAGGCTACATTGGAGAAGAGACAATCACCAAGTTGTGATCTGAGGTGCCTAATGGACCGCTCACATCGACCGTATACTTAGAAGGGTTGTTTGTGAGAAAATGATAAAGTGTGTTGCCTGTATGGTTAGGATTGTCCAGTATTCTTGTAGGTAAATGAACATTCTGTGCAAGGTCATTAGTAATTGCAAAAGCCTCAGCATCTCGACCACCTGGGTTGGTGTGACTAGAAAACGAAGGCCAGCTGGAGTTGTGAACATTAAAATCACCAAGGAAAATTACCTCACTCTTAGGAAAGTTGGACTGGAGAAAGTCAAATTGCAAAGAGAGGAAGTCAAAGAGCTCCAAGTGATCTGTGGAGTTGGGAGAACGGTAGAGACAATAGATGAATTTGACAGAATGAGATAGAGAGATTTTAACCCAGAGAAGCTCGAAAAGAGGAGATTCCAAATTACCAAGTCTCTGACAGGGAATATCGGAACGGACATATATCCAAGTACCACCTTTGAGGCAAAAGGAATCATACAGCGAATAATTTGGGCAACTGAGATGAGCAGTAGTTGAATCAACCAATAACTGAGATTCTGTCAGAAAAAGTACATGGGGTTTGGCAGCCTGCAAGTGGAAATGTACATCGTTGAGATTAGAATTGAGACCACGTATATTTGTGAAATGAACTAGGAAGTGTTTTGGAGGTTTAGATCTTTTTGCAGATAAGCTTACTCTATCAGTTTGACAATTCATGGTGTATTCAATAGTAAGAAAAAGTGGGGGTATGAAGTAATGAAATTTTTGGATATGGCATACACATTGTAAGAATATACCCAGATCCTTGACATAACGTGGCCTCGACAATTCCCCCTGCATACACACTACTCGGACTCCCTCCAGTCATTATCTAGCAGAGTAGAGGTAGCAAGATTATACACTAGCTGATCCGGAAGCCTCCTAGAGAGTTACCAATAGGTTCGGTATACTAACTAGTGGCCGGCCTGTGAACACTGTTTTAGAGCTATACCCTTGAAATGTAAGGAAGATTAGATCTCGCCACGATGTTCATCATAATCTCAAAAGTCATCAGTAACACTGCATGATGGAAGAGATGGGGAAGGGTTGACCGGAACTTAGCTCTGGAGACTAAACATGGTTTCCACCACTTCAAGCCTCCAATAAGTAAAGTGTTGGTATTGCAACGGTTGATGAAAGTCATCTACCACCTCGTATTGCCTGGTAACACAAAGGGGTAACATTCCTCCATGTGGTTTGGGCGCCACACCTCGACCCCTGCTTATGTTGGTTCACACCTGGGTGGTCACCCACAGCGTGCATGGAGGTTATACCCAGGATTACTAACAGTCTCACCATCGTGAAGGTGCAACAGAGGATTTAGCTGTCACAGACTGTCCGGACTTCACAGAAATTGGGTCCACATGACTTGAATGTCACCCAAATATCAGTTCCAGCAGTGTTTAGACTCCCAGGTAGCAAGTACAGCCTGTCTAGCATATATCAGAGAATGTCTGTGACAACCTCATGGACCATTACTATTTGCACATTCAGAAGAAATCTTAATGGGAACTGTACCAATCTAAAGCAGTTTGGTGTAAACACTAGTAAACGCTTTTGCATCCGGTATTCTGCAGGTAGGAAACCATCGAAGGTATTCTCTACAAGCAGCAGTAGCACTTCCACCACAAAAACCACAGACAAACAGCATATCGGCATATTCAGCATGTATGAAGATGTGTGGCATTCTTAACAACACTTCTAACACCAAACAGCGTTAGGTTATAATTGCTTCTTGGTCACACCTGATTCAGGGAGCTGTGCGTGCCAGTTTCAAACTGGCTGTATTTCCGTATCCATTGAGAATTGGACACGTGTTTATATGAACTCTTTTTTACTCAGAATAATCAATACTATAACCTCCCAAAATATTTACTATTCATCTTGAATCACCCTGTTTGTATATATATATATATATATATACGTTTACAATAGTTCGATTTTCTTAAGTACTGGTGTTTTATACATATAAATAATGTAAAAAATTAACTAATTCATAATTAATACTAGTTTAGCTAACAATAATTAAGAAAATTAATATAAACATAAGGCCTTAGTATCCAGAATTAAATAAAATAGCAAAGCTGTGATAGATACAAACAGAAACGGGTAAGTATAAAAGCATTACATCGAATGGGCTGTTAATCCACTCAAAGCCCCCGATGAAGTAGGGGATTGACGGCCACGTGATGTAAAGCAAAAATGTATAAATTGTATAAATATTATTATATAGTTATAAAATAGTATTGATGATTACCTATTGCTACAGATACATAAAAAATTTTCATCAGTAATTATCATGAAAATTTCTTTAGCAATACGCAATAAGTTTCTAAATCCTAAATGTATAGGCCATGTGAATTTAAGATAACCGAGACAAGGCTAACTTAAAGACCAGTATGGTATTAACGCCAATACCTATATGTATAAAACACCAGTACTTAAGAAAATCGAACTATTGTAAACGTATATACACTGGCACGTATAATGTTCAATTGGCCAACATGGCAATAACAATGGCATTAACGATGCACAAAAGACAGATTAAGAAACAATAGAATGATAATACAAAAGAATAATAATATATATATATATATATATATATATATATAAAATGTATTAATAACAAGTGGTTGTAGTGAACAGTAATGGCTTAAAAAGAATGATATATTAAAATATTGGGATGGTTTATGGACAAGGGACGTTGGGTATTTCTGCTGTTAGTAATAGCAGAAATACCCAATGACCATAATGGAATGTAGATTAGAGTATAAGTGGAGAAATGCTGATCACGTCAGATGTAGTAACAATGGAAAAAATTAAATAGGTACCTGTATAATAAAATAAATACAAATAGTACTTAATGCTATAAAGTACTATTATATAGCAATAAGTACTATTTGTATTATATTTATTTTATTTTACAGGAACCTATTTAATTTTTTCCATTGTTACTACATCTGATGTGGTCAGTATTTTTCCACTCATACTCTAATCTATATACATATATATAGTATGTATATCGTGAATAGCCATTGAGGTATTGATTGACGTTATGAAGTGTGTGTGTGTGTGTGTGTGTGTGTGTGTGTGTGTGTGTGTGTGTGTGTGTGTGTGTGTGTGTGTGTGTGTGTGTATCTGCACGAGTGTCTTTAAAAATAAACATGAATAACAACAAAATTAATAAACAATTGATCCACTAGTTCACCCATGATTCTAAAGAAAAAAGGCCAGGTTATCCCCTCCACTTCGGAAGGAGTTCAAGCTCCCATGGCATTCAAGTGGGGTAACCTGACCTTTTTAACATCAATACATTTTATTAATACAGAGGAAGACACTTAAATCATGGGCAAATGTTAAGTATATTTACTAAGTGACCTGCATATGGTTTAATAGTGTCTTTCTTTGTATTATTATTTACTATAGATTACTACATGTCACGGCCTCCGTAGCCGAGTGGTCAGGAGCGGGAGTGCAGTAGCACACACTCCTGAGTAGACCGGGGTTCAAGCCCCGACTGCTGAATACGGTTGATCTGCCAACCTGAACTGGACCAGCGTGGCAGATTATGGTCCATTTCCCTCAGCATGAATTGTTGAGGAGGCTTCCATCCTGCAGTGGGTTGATAATGGCTGCACTTTACCTTTTTTTTACTACACGTCATCCCATTTCAAGTAATTAAACCAATTTAATCTAGAGAATTGAAAAAAAAAAAAAAAAAAACATTCTGCCATACACATTTGTTTCTTTGAGTTGTGTATAAAAGCTGGATTTTATACACAACTCAAACAAACTTTGCATCCAAGAAATGCAGTCATGGTAGATTTGCTGAAATTATCAAACGTGCACAGTGAATGCAGACTTTTACCCACAGATTCTTCAAGAATATTTATCTCAAATTTTCAAGGTAGAGAAGTTAATATACAACAATGATTTTTCCAATTGACATCATGAACACTTTTTATTTGGATGGCCCTAGCCACTGTATTCACTCAGATTTAATTAATATATATCACAAAAATCAACCCGGGAATTCTGTGATCTACTGTTTGATACAATTTGGCAATGGCAAGCTCAAATAACCTAAACTAATCAAGTTATTTTCACGTGCTGTAACAGGAGCATATTAATATTTCAAAAAAAGCACAGATGAAAAATCTCCTAAGTCTAAAAATAAATGACACAGATGCCTAGAATTGCAACATCTTATAGAGAGCATATTTCAATTAAAAAATACCTAGGTCTATCTCACTTATTTTTAGGTTTAGGCTATACATTCACTGCTGGTTGATGCATATTTGCATGAAGGGGTTTTTTAATCCATGTGAATTTAAGAACAAGTAACTTTAAGAAAAATGAGATGTTTTTGTCAAGCAACCTTCACCAACAGCTGACTAATTCAACCATAGTGTTACTGTTCAGATTTTCTAAATTAAATTTTACCTAATCAATTACTTTTGCCTCAGTGGGAAATTTGTTTCCATCCTTGGTTTAGTCTGAAAACTTCATCACTGGTGTAGCATGAGGAGACATGACACAAAGCTATACAGTTATATTACATCTCTACAGTTTTAGAGATATAATATAGCTACTTCCTTTATACAGCTAGCTGTTCTATAAAGCTAGACATGTGTGCTCTGCCCTTCAGCATACATGTTTAGTTTTACATCTGTTTTTTCACCCCTTTAAATAAAACCAGTTTGAATTCATTTCAGAAATACCCAATGACATTTTTAGAGGAGGGGGAACAACTTTCCCATTGAGGGAAAAGAGCAGATGATTAGGTAAAATTTAAATATCATAAAATCTAATCAATTTTATTATTAGTCAATTATATTTAGTATTATTAGTCTTATATTATCACTTATATAAGACTAACCTTAACTTGACAAATGCATTTGTATGCCAATTTACAATGCTTATATTTCCATCGTCCTCTTCCTCTTCTCCTTCCTCTATTAGTAGGTGTGTCACTCCTTGAAGTGTTATCTGCAGTTGATGCACTTCCAACACTAGATGTTTCATCCTAAAGAATATTTAAAAAATTATACAAAAGAAATATAGTATTAATATTAGTTTGGCAAACTTACATAAAAATAAAAATAAATTCCAGTTCATTTGCTTATCCATTCTAATAATTTGTCCAATCTTTTAAATTTACTCAGTGTGTGAAAGTTTATTTCAACAATCACCCTCTAACTAAAGGTAAATTTATGCATTTCTGCAACCATCTTTTTTCAATATAAATTTAGGTCCCCTTGTGTGCATGTCACCTGATAAAAAGCAAAGATGCTATCTGCACTGAATTTAGTTGATCCTTTTAAAGCATTAATTGGTAGCAGTCTCCCTTATTTGTAACAAACACAGTCACATGGAAACTGACAGATAATTAAATTTGTTTTTTTATTTCTGGAAAGTTTTTGGTTTTTTAAAATACTACTTGTAATATAACATATTTCTTTTCTTAATGGATTGCAGTGCAAAGTTGAAAATGGAAAAACAAAATTACAGTCATAAAATATAAACACAAAACTAGTAGCTGCTTCAAATTCAGAGAAGAGTATAAAATTTCAAACTTACAATGATTATATTTGTGCACATATTAATGTGTTTTGTCAAGTAAATAAAGGAATAAACATGGATAATAACTGAAGCATGGAACCATTTTACATCAATAATAATAATAATTGAGACAAAAAAAAGCCATATTTTATATAACAAACATAAAACAAAAAGGAATACTTTCTGTAGCAGCTGCCTCCGCCATACAGCAGCCAACATTCCAATTTCAAATAAGTGTGAGCAAACTATCATTTATGAGATGCTGAAAGTAAAAAGAGCACATTGAAGAAAGGCAAAAATAGTACAGTCATATTTGACCTAACAGGTTATTTGCAATTGGAAGCCAAGTAAACAATAATATTTCATTTCCAAAACAAATAAAAATTTGACTATATTTAGGAAGATAGAAAAAAATTCAGATTTTTAATCATTAATTAACTGTTAATGTGCAACAGTTATTTTTAAGAGGAACCTGTCAGGTCCCCGCTGTGGCTGCTTAAAACTAAAATACCTGGATTAGGTTTGAAAAGGTTATAACATGGAGTAATAACAATAAATATAATATAATTAAATTATATTATTATATTTATATTATTTAATTAAATCATGTTTGAAACTTGTGCAGTGTGCTTGCAAAAAGAATGCCCCTCATTTGTAAGGAGCCCCATTCCTGACATAAAGACAGAATTTTATAGATTAATTCAGAAACATTGGAATACTAGTGTATCTGGGTACTGGACAAGGTTAGGAAATTTGTAAAAACAAATTTTCTTATTTGACTGTTCTCATAAGCTATAATTTTTTCAAGCGGAAAAGTGTCATATTTAATTATACAGGGCAGTCCATAAGTAAAGAAACACATATGACTGTGAATAACAACACTTTTCAGGTTATACATAAACTTAACAAAAAAACATTTTTACATCTGTTCAAAATGGCCACCATTTTGGTATTACAAAACTGTAGTCTTTTGTGGACAGAGCCATACACACATTACATGAAAATTTTTCAGAATTGTTCTCAAATCTCCTTTGAGAACAAAGTCAATAGTTTTGACAAAACTATTGACTGCTGAAGTTCCAGTTGAGACCACTCTTATTACTAAATACTTTATCTTTCAAGAATGCCCACAAAAAGCAATCACAAGGTGTTAAAAAACTGGCTAGCATGGCAGCTATTCAATGGAACCTACCTCATGTCCAATCCATCGTTCTGGGAACTTTTCGTCTAAGAATTTACAAACAATTCTGTCACTTGTACCCTCAATTTAATGGGCGCCTCTGTAGCCAGGTGGGCAGGAGCGGCAGTGCGTAGCACACACGCTTCTTGATTAGACCAGGGTTCGAGCCCGTGACCACCAAATACGGAGGATGCGGAAAGGTCAGGGAATGACCACCGCATATCCTCAGAGCAATATGGCCTTAGTTGCTAATGCTCCAAATAACAACAATTCTCAATTTAACAAAGATACTTGCTTGGCATCTGTGAGACACTCCTTTTTGTTTTAATTATAAAAAAAGTAATATTTAGCTATTTTACTGAATTAAAAACTGATCTATTAATTATGATCTGCTAAATAATTAAAAAACATCAATCAAAAATAAATGAGAGAAACCAAAAAATAATAATAAAAGTTATATTTTTCAGAGTCACTCATCCACTGGATTGAACAAATATCTGCATGGCATCTGGTAGGTGCGTGTGAATGTTTGCATTTTTGTCAGTTGCTTGCATTTAGCCAGCAAAACCAAAACTCTATGGCAAGATTAGATGCCTGTTGCTTGTGTTTCACAGATGCCATATGGGAATGGGAGTTGCCTAGAAAAAAGATGCTTTTTCTCACCTGGAGTCTGTTAAATGCCAAACAAAATTTTAAGTCTCATAATTCATAGTATACTAAACAAAAGCAGAAAATACTGTATAATAAGTTGGAGAATACTGGTAGGTAAACATACACAGGAGGATTTAATTTCATTTACAAATTTAAAAAAATAACAGAAACATTTATAAAAATTGTGTCTGTCAGATGCCATACTGATAGCAGAAAGTTAACGAAATGATTGTCTTTTAGCAGTCTCAGGTTGGTTTCTAAGTCATGGCTCCCTCAGTGAAAAAAAAAGGTCCAAGAACATCTCTTAAATTCCAGCCCAGACTGCCAAGCCAGGAGCATTTAAATCCTTGTTAAAAGAATAAATGAGGTTTAATGAGAATAATAAACACTGTTATGGTGATTAGCAGCTCCATTTAGTTTAAATGGGACTTCATCAGTCCCCAAAACATTGTCAACAATATCTTGGTTTGTAACACTCATGGCCAAAAACCATTCGGCAAATTCCAATCTTCTATTTCAGTCATCCTAATTCAAACTTTGTATTTAAGTTCCTTCACAATTCTATTCAAGCTTGATTTAGGTATTTTAAGTTCTAAATTTTGCTTTCTTTGAGATTTTTTTGGACTTCTTTCAATATCATCTCTTACAAGTTCAAAACTGGCAGTGTCTTTGAGAAGCAAAGTCTACCAGTTTTTGACAGAATGCGTACCATTCCTAATTCATGAAATTTCTTCACAATTTGCTTTATGGTTATTATTGAGGGTGGTTTGTCCAAAATATTTTTGAATTGGAATTCAACATCTACAGCATTTTCATATTTTTCATGCAACTTTACAATCCAATCCTCTCCTTCATTGTTAGGCTTGTGCCCTATGCTCAAAATTATTCTGAAATGACAAAAAATGTATATATATACACTAATTTTCAAATAACTTATAGCTTTTTTACACTTAATTTAGATCTTCATACAGATGCTCAGTTTTAAACACTGCAATCGTCCTTCTTGATAAGAGCATCCTAAACTGTGAGCACTCACAAATAAAATAATCTTGTTGCTCTTCTTGGCATTTTCTCTAACAGATCTACTCCTTCCTAAAAGGTTCACAGTATTATAGAAGTGGACTAACCAATTCTTTATAAAATGGGATAATCACCTCTTTATCAGTGACAGAATCCCATGTCAAACTGTACAAATGCCTCTGGGTCTCTTTTCATTAAAACTACCTTGAGCTTGGTGCTATCTAATGGTATGTTATCCTGAGATTTAAAAAAAAAAAAAAAAAAAAGTAAACATCAATCCATTGCAGGATGGAAGCCTCCTCAACAATTCATGTTGAGAGAAATGGACCATAATCTGCCACAGTGGTCCAGTGTGGGTTGGTAGATTGACCATATTTAGTGGTCAGGGGCTTGAACCCTGCTCTATTCAAAGAGCGTGCACTACACACTCCTGCTCCTGACCACTTGGCTACAGAGGCCTTCTGGGATCACTGCTATCTAAATACAGTTTATCAATGTTATACCTCAACTGCCATTTTTCATACCTATTGTTCACATGGAACTGTATCAAAAACTTTACTGAAGTATCTATGACATGTTTAAGTACTTGTGAGGGTATAAAATAAAGTAAGTGCTCAATTTCAAAGGAAAAATAATACTACAGATAACGTATTCACCATATCTTGAGCTATATCATCTAAACAATTATATTAGCTAGCTAAGTCTTCTTCTCTGAGTTTCTAAAGTTAGAAAAAAAAAAAAAGGGAAAAAATCCAACAAAAAATATAATAGGGCTAGGCCTTATATATAAAATATACAAGGCCTAGAGCAGTTTAATGCCATGAGATGCCTATGTCACATTTATAGTACTCCGTGCATCTTTCAAAGCATGCACAAAAATCATATATTCCTACTATGACATCATGGCTAATAGCTTTTATATTAGAATGAATACAAATATGATATTTTGTTATGCCTTAACTTGGTTTAAATACCAGTAGTAACAAATAATGAATCATATAACACTCTTAGGATGAAACTCGCTTCTCGTACTCTGGAGTAGTGCTGAATTTCAAGGGAAAAATAAAATATTTAAATTATTGAATCAACTGATATTTTTATGAAGAAATATAACCTTTGACTAAGTAAGCACTCCAGCTGTTAATTTGGGGGAGGGCTGCTGTGTGTGGAATACTGGATTCTGAGGTGACTGAATTCATTACCAGGGAAAGTCATTTACTATCTAAAGATATATTCTTCATGCATTAGCAAAAGTATATTTTTCCATTTCCTTTCTCTTTAAATTATTACTGCTCAATTTCTCATCTTTAATATCTGTTGAGCAATATCTACCTTAAAGAGGCCTCTGATTTAACCTTTAACCAGTATGGTGCAGTCTCTCAGACTGCAAGACATTTAAATTTTATGCTTATGCTGGTTTTATTTTACCCTGGCAATGAGCATTTCAATTCCTTTCTACCATCTGGTTGGTCAACAGTATTCCTAAAAATTTGAAACCTGCCGACATGTTTTGTTTTTGTGTAATTAATTTTTAAATTCTGCTTGTAGTCTCACAGACTACACTACACTACTTATGCAACATTTTTGAATTATGTAATAATTAAGTGTCATTAATTTTTAATTTTAAATATTTATTATAAAATATTTTCTTATAGATATATTTCTATTTCTTTCATTTTTAACAAATTCTTAAAAATTAAAATAAAAATATTCTTTTAAGTTTTGATAAAATTGTAAAATATCTTCATTTTTTTACTTTCTGTAAAACAAAATAAAAATTAAATAAAGGTTTTCTATAAAAGTTATTTGGTGTCATTTTATATAGTTGCAAATATATTCCTATTGTACCAAAATATTTTTTTAAACAAAACCCCCACAAGCATCGGATAAAAAAAAGAAACAAACAATAGTTATCTGTGAAATCTCACATACCACTAACAGAACAAAATCATACTATACAAGTTAGGTTTAATTTTGTTTAATGCATAGGAGAATTAGTTTTTTAATTAGGGAAATTATTAAATAAAAAATATAGATTCATGTTGACAACAGGGATGGTTTAGTTTTGATGAAATATGTATTGCTATACATCAGGCTAGGTGATAAAGTTTAGTATCAGAGTTCATATTAGGATTTCACAAAATAAAGTAACTTTTTGATGAAAATGTAAAGTAAGAGATACAAATATAGACAAGCAAAAGGTATAAATTCATGTTAAATCACAGAGCTATCCTTCCTTTTTATTATTTTCAGTCTAGAAAAACAATGATAAAATTCTAGCAGAGTTTTCATTCAATTATTTCAGATGAGTTACTACATATCAAAATGCTTCCAAGTAAAGGAGTATATTACTATTTTTTTTTTCTAAAGTACTCTTGATACAATCTGTAAAATATCGCAGAGGATTTGATATATATTGAGGGTATTCAATTAATGTTTTAAATTGGATACCCAGTTTATAATAATCCAAAAGGATTTATAATAATAATAATAATCCACTTTGCGATATTACAATTAAATTGCAACCCTGTTTGGAATATAAAAATTTATTAAATGCTCCTGTCGACATGCATTCACTCTTTTTTGCGCGTTTGATGCAACTTTATGAAGAATATGTTAAGGGCGGGAATACAATCTAATAAAAACTACTGCCACCCAGACATTGGGGGTTGGGTGCGTTGCCCCTCTATATTTCAGACAAAAATTGCCTTTATATTGATTTATATATTTAAAAACTAGCGCTACATATGTTTTCCTTCCGTACATATTTTTTTTCAATACTTATATCAGTCAATGATCCTCAATATTTCACTAAACTACATTTAAATTTCATTCCTTGATCAACCGAGTACGATGGCCAGGCCATTGATCGTTCACTTTAATTTTCATGGCTATAAATACCACTTCCAGAAACTTAATGTCCGGTTTGTATATTCGCAACGATACCAATAAATAGATTTAGTATTTAAATTGCTGAGATGAAAAGTGAAATACAAATTAATAAATAAAAATTTATTAAATAGTTATTAAATTATAAAATTAGTCTAAAGAAATCGCCTTAGCGAGTAAAGCAATGAAAACCCCTTTGCAACGTTTTTTATTTTTAAATATATTTGTTACACATAAAACAATAATGTACTCCTAAAATGTGCATAAATCATATTTTTTTTTTAGTACTTACAATCTCATCACCAGAATCCTCCGTATGAGTTGAATGATCTGAGTTTTGCGAAACTGTTTTAGGTTTCTTCATTGTATTTGGCGCTTGTGCATTTCCCTCGCAGTCAGACATTTTTCATTAGTTGCGGGCGCCCTCTGACGGAGTTATGATCACATATTGTAGCATTGTTATGGTGTTCAGTTCGTGTACAACTGAGGTTGGAGTAACGTGAGTGATGGGAAAGCGAATGGCAAACGGTTTGAAAGTTAATAATGTAACTTCTAAGGGAGATGTCGTAAAGTTAGTACCGTGGTTTAACAAGTACGTAACATATACTGACCATCCTAATATTAGAGTGAGCCAAACTTATTTTAAATGAATGTATTGATTCGTTGAGCTTGGCGGATCTAGTTGAATGCCACGTTTTTCTCCTTTTGGCCCTTGTGGGGGAGATTGTCTATACCACCAAGTTTCCAAGCGCATTAAGTGGAAGCAGGAGCAGTATTGATAGCTAAATTCTATTCTGATATTTGTATTACAGAGTGGCACATATGAACCAGGCTGTTACAAGCCAAAATTTAATATTTGCTTTTCTGTTCACGTTGAGTGATGCCGGCACTCAATATTAGCATATTAGTTACTAATTAATAATAAATAAAGGCATGTTTACAAGGCCCATTTTGTTTACTAACAGCCAAACCTCTCTTATTTGTGTACTATTATGCATAATAAATTTTTTTAATGCGCTTTTTGTAAGGATACACAAGAGCATCAATAATTATATTCTGTTATCAAAAATTAGGGCTTGCCATTTCTTATTGGCATGTGCCAGTCACACAGAAAAGCGACCACGTTGGTATAAAGAAGAATTTACAAACTGGTGCCCTTTCAGAGTTGTTGACAAGAATAGAATTATACTCAACTCCCACAAAGATAACGACAAAGTTAACCATATCAGAACTATAGTAAGGGAAGTGTGACCTTTGTCAAAACACTGGTCATATTGAACAGCATAATATTACAGCAAGCAAAACTTATTTTAAATGAATGTATTGATTTGTTGAGCTTGACATATTGGCCCTTGTGGGGTGGGTGGGGGAGTTTGTCTATACCACCTGAGTGGTATAGACAACCTTCCTTTTAATTACCACCTGAGTGGTATAGACCCTCAAAACCATCCTGCTTGCTGATGCAGAGGGTTTACAGTTGTCTAAGGTGGTACCAAAAGTCTTCATCTGTTCTTCCTTTTAATAGCCTTTAACACATATCGCTACCTTTATTAGCACTATAAGAGTGAAATACAGTACAAATTAGGCAGTTATTCGAAAAAATGACAATATACGTGAAATGTTATTACAAAAATTATGTGAAGTTTGGTCAATAAATACTGCACAATGAATTTATAAACTTTTTTTTATTTAAATTGACTCTGCCTTCCGATGATCAATAAGTTTTGGAATATAATAGCAATGAGCATTAAGTAATATAATAAATCACTTAATCTTTTGTTAGTATTAGCTATGTGGTGAATGGAAGCTGTAGGCTTCTGCTGCACCAGCCAAAAAATAAAAAAACTACTTATTTTACTCCCTCCTTGCATCAGTATATATTGAGTTGACCTTTCAATTTTATCCCATCCCTAAGCTGTCAGCCTCAACCACCCATGGAAGTAATTTATTCCAATAAATTACTAAAAGAAAATATAGCTGCCCTCATAACACACATTTTTACCTTTCAGATAGAAGACACTGGTGTGTTTTCTGAATTTCAAATCACCTTGTTTTTTGTCTGTTTACAAGAGGGCTATAAGTGGAATGCAGCATCAGTGGCCACCTAAATCTTTTAGTTCCTTTCCAGTTGTTGTTTGGTTTTAGTTTCATCTGAAACTTAGACCATAATACACCATTCTTTCCAGGGATATTTGTGCTGTATGTGGTCTTGCATTATTCCAATACAAAGTTATTAATGTCCAAGAAGGATCTCTTGGTTTTTATTTTTTAAATTTTTCTGGAGGATTATATATGTCTTTCTTTGTTGATGGTCATTTCTTTCTGAGGGAAACCAAAAATTTTCTCACGTTAGTTCCAAAAGATAGTTATTATTTCTTTGGAAGACTTTGAAATCCTTAGTTTCTTATTTATTAGCGAGGTGTTTCATATCCTTTTTGTGGACTGGTTTTGTTTTGCTGTAGCAGTGTTTTGTCATGGGTTTTACCTTCTTTTGAACAAGTATGCCACAGAAAGGGATATTATTATTAGCTATATGGTGCAAGGAAGCCTGAGGCTTATGCTGCACCACCAAAAAAAAAGAAAATTCTGAATTACCCCAAGAGAGAGAGAAGTAGAAGGGAATCACCACCAAGAAAAAGAAGAATGACGATATCCATCAGCTCAGGACCCTGGGTGTTCCAATCCCATACAATAATCATTTAAGGAGCAGAAATTGAAAATGTGGATTCATATACTTATCTCAGACAAGTCATTAGCTGTAATAACGATAAATGGCTGGAAGTCAAAAGAAGAATAAATCTTGGATGGATAGCATTCAGGAAATATAGCCACATACTGAGGAGCAATATCCCAGTTTGTCTGAAACAATGTATAATCCTATCATGACTTATGAAAGTAAAACTTGGGCACTCACCAAAAGAATGGAGGAGAAGCTGAAAAATACACAGTGAAGAATGGAATGAATTATATTAGGAATCAGGCTGTTGGATAAAAAGAGAAACATGGACTAGGCAGCAAACTCAAAAGGGCATTCTTATCAAAACTAAAAAATTTAATGGACTTGGGCAGGGCATATAGCTTGAAGACATGACAGATGGACTAAGAAAATAACAGAATGGTACCCAAGAGGAGCTAAAAGAAAACTGGAAGACAACAATGGAGATGGACAGATGAAATTCAAGAGTTTGTGGGCAATAAATGGATGGCCATTGCATAAAACAGAAGGAACCGAAAAGTTGCTGGAGAGGCCTTCATCCTGCAGTGGATTGAAAATGGCTGATGATGATGATGATACCCTCTTTAAAATAGTCTTCACCCATTTGTGGAAAGATTTCAAGCAGATTGTTGTGGATCTTAAGGTTTTAATTCATATGAGAAACTTTGGAATCCACTGAGAGCAGATTTTCCTTTAGCCGGATGTGCCTGTGATCTTTAATAGACTTCCTTTTAATATTCTAAGGACATTCATCATCTGAAGGATTGTTGTGCACCTGTTGGACCTGTCATTTCAGAAATAAGCCTTTCATTTTCAGTGACTTACAATTGTTATTAGCCGTATGGTGCAAGGAAGCCTGAGGCTTATGCTGCACCAGCCAAAAGAAAAAAAAATTTTCCCACGTTACCGAGAGAGAGAATGATGATATCCAGCTCAGGACCCTGGGTTTGCCAAGCCCATACTCACCGGATGTGAGCCCATGGGGTAATTGTTAGTCTTTCTGGTTGGTCTTTGATATCAAAATCACCCTTTTTGAACCATTCTAACCATCTTTAGGCATTACCACATGAATTGTGTTTCCTTGTAAACTTGAAACAGTGTTCTGTGTATTGAAGTGACAGAACAATTACTAGCCTCGAATAGATATTCACTGTTGCTGATAGTGGCTTTTTTGATCAATTCTGCCTTTCACCATAAAAAGATTAGATGTTGTAGTTTACAATATTTATTGACTGTCCCTTGTAATGGTTGGCAAGCACCGGATAGAGTATGCAGTGCAGAAGATTTATATAGTTTAAATCTAAGTAGAATAAATAATATAAGTAAAATGAAAGCATGCATATATATAAAATATAATTACTTCAACAACTAATTTCAGTTATGCTATAATTGCCCCATAAAGAGAAGTAAAAAAAAAAGCAAGATTTATTAGGAAGTTAAGATAGTTAACAGATGTGTTAAGGAAGTTAACACATCTTATCTTGGATGAATAACTTCCTTTTTTATGAAAATTAATAATTGTTACTGAACACCAGAAAAATAGTAAAACATTCTATTCCTACCAGCAAGTACTGATTACACAATAGAGCAATTTAAATTCTATATAGTGGGACTAACAGATGTTACTATCAGCAAATTCTATAGGTGGTTTGCATATTCTTTGAGGGTTTAGTGTCAAACAACGTTACTACAAAATTGTATTTTCTTTTTGCGGTAACTTTAGTTTTACTTTATACAAATAACAATGCATATCATGTCATAGAACTGTACCTCTGTAATACTTTCCAAGTTAGCTTTGGCTGTAAGTACATTTCTGGTAAACCAAGAAAATATCAAATGGATTTTTTTTTGGTTAATTACAAAAACATCAACTACAAAATGATTTTGTAGTTAACGTTGTCTGACACTAAAGCCTTAATTTATGCTAGTTTTTAAGGTCTGTAATCATATGAATTTTTTTTTTTTTGATGGTTTGTTCATGAAACCAATGCAGCCAACTGAGGACAGTCCTACAATTTGAGGCGCCTCCATAGCCAAGTGGGCAGGAGCAGCAGTGCGTAGTACATGCTTCTTGATTAGACCGGGGTTCGAGCCCGTGACCACCAAATACGGAGGATGCGGAAAGGTCAGGAAATGACCACCACATATCCCTGGAGCAATATGGCCCTAGTTGCTAATGCTTCTAAAAACCAAATAACAAACAAACAGTCCTACAATTTAAGGGGGGCAAAATCATTTTTTAGAGAATCGTTAAGAGAATAATTATCATGTAGCATTAAAAAAATCCACATTATTTTGATCAGAACAGGAGCTATACACCTACCTGGGACTACATGTGCAGTAAACAATTTCCTCTTTAGTTTTAATTCCCTAATAAAGTCTGCTAATCTGCTGTACTTAACATTAATTACAAATATAACCACAAAAAGAAAAGGTTTCATAAATAGCAGCAAATCTTTTCAAATATGGAACAAGCACATTCCTGAAAAGTCAGAGGGGACAATTTTTTTTTTTTTTTTTTTAAGGGGAGGGATTTTTCATATTCAAGAAACTTGCAAACTATCCCACCATTTATTTTTGAGCCTGACACTATACAAATCATCCTGGTGTTTTTTCTCCCCAACCCAAGTGTTTTCCAGCTTAAAATGCAAGTTTGCCAAGATGTAGTAATTTATATAACATTGTGTGAAATTCGGTTGGATGGGATTAGTTTTCCAGTTTACAAGATTTTTGGAATATCTGAAGCACCTGCCATTGTCTGAGGAATTTCAGCCTAGAGGAGTATTGCTTTTTGAAGCATTTTGATGAACACTGAATAATTTCTAAAGTGTTTTGGGATTAAAACACTTTTTTTGTAAAAGTGCTTTTCTGTTAAAATATATGACTTAATTTCAGAACTCCAAGTTAATAAGGAAGAAAGTGGTAATTTGAGTCTTATGATATGATTACATTTTTTAGTGTAAACATCTGAGATTCTGTTTATAGCAGTGGCTTACAATGTAAGTAGGCTAACCATTATTGACAAGGGTTGGATGATAGGAAAATAACAATCAGACAAAGAAGGATGACATTTCATGTAATAGGTAACTTTTATTTTCAAAACATGATAACACATCTTATCTTGGATGAATAACTTCCTTTTTTTATGAAAATTAACAATTGTTACTGAATACCAGAAAAATAATAAAACATTTTATTCCTACCAGCAAGTACTGATTACACAATACAGTAATTTAAATTCTATTCAGTGGAACTAACAGTGGATGTTACCATCGGCAAATTCTAATTGGGAAGCATTCAAGGAATTAATCATAGAAGCTACTAAGCTTTACATACCAGTTAAGAAATACTCTTCAAGGTATAGGCCTAAGTGGACATCAGATGAACTGATGAAAGCTTCAGGCTTCCTTGCACCATATGGCTAAAAATAATAACTCATGACACAAGAAAAGAGTGCTTGGGATGCAAATAAATTACCAGGTGCCACAGAAGCCAATGGTAGATATAAACTAGTATGTAAATAACTCACAAAGGAGGTCAGGCAAGAGAAAGCAGATTATGAAAAATCTTTGGTAAAGAATGCAAAGAAAAAACAGCAAAGACTTCTTTATTTATGTAAGCTCTAGAAGGAAAAGGAAGGGGATGAATCAAATTGGTCCACTTGATATTGATGGTTTAGCTGTTGATGATACTGCTCAGGTTGCTTGTCAATTGAATGAATATTTTGCACCTACATTCACACATGAGGAATTCTTTAGGAAAGGGGAGGCCAGAAGTGTATCAAACTCTAACAGAGAGCTAAATGATAATAACTGAGAGGAAAGTGGAAGAGAAATTGTTGAAGTTAAACATAAGAAAGGCACCTGAGGTGAATGGGATCTATCCAATTATATTAAGCGAGGCAGTTAAGGAAATAAACAAACCCTTAGCCGTAATTATGAGGGCATCCTTGGATTCTGGGGAGGCCCCAACAGACTAGACATGTGCTAATGTAGCCTCAGTTCACAAAGGGGGAACAAAAGGTGACATGTATAATTACAGACCTGTTAGTTTAATTTTTGTTCCAGGGAAAATACTGGAGTCACTGGTAAAAGAAGTAATGCAGGATCATCTAGACAAGGTCACAATTATACTTCAGACAAAGAATAGGTTTGTTAAGGGGAAATCTTGTTTGACCAGTTTGATTGGATACTATGATGTGGTCACAAAGGAGCTGGATGCAGAAAATAATTTTTATATCATATACTTGGATTTCAGAAATGCTTTTGATACTGTTGCACATAAAAGACTGCTGTACAAATTGGAGTGGTGTAACATTAAGGGCAAGTTGCTACTATGGGTAAAGGGATGGTTAAGTGGAAAAGACACGGGTGGGGGCTGGCTCACATCTGGTGAGTATGGGCTTGGCACATCTAGGGTCCAGAGCTGGATATCATCATTCTTCTCTTTCTTGGTGATTCCCTAATACTTTTTTCTCTCTCTCTCAGGGTAACTCGGGAATTTTTTTTTTTTTTAGCTGGTGCAGCGTAAGCCTCAGGCTTCCTTGCACCATAAAGCTAATGATAATAAAAAAAGACAGAGAATGGTAATCAACGGATATTGCTCTTCATGGACTAATGTTATTAGTGAAGCCCCCCCCAATCTTCGGTGTTGGGTCCATTGCTGTTTTCTATATTTATCAATGATATTGATGAAAGGATATCAGGCTTAATGACCAAGTTTGCAGGTGATACAAAGGTTGGCAGGGTTATTAATGACAGGAATAATGGTATGCTACTGCAGCAAGATCTAGGAAAGTTAGGATGATGCACTGAGAAATGGCTATTGCAAAGTACTGCATATGAGTAGCAGCAACCCCAGATTGATGTATTGATTTTGTGGTACTAGACTCAAGGTAGTGGAAAATGAAATGAACTGGGGTAATTGGGTAGTCACCTTTATAAAAGCAAAAATCCCCTCCTTTTACACTTGATTGTAGTTACATGATCAATACACTGTGATCACTGCCATCCAGTGGTTCTTTTATCTGCAGATTTTTAATGCATGAATAATCACTACTGATAATCAGATCAAGAGTATTACTCCCTCTTGTTACTCTTTGACATGTTGCTGTAGAAAATAGCCATCCAATAAATCCACAGGAGCCTTGCTGGTCTGTGAGTGACCAACCCACAAGTTCATTCTGATTTGGCCCACTCTATTTCTCTGTACAGCTATTTGTTTGTTATATTCATCAGAGTCATTAGGCCTATAACACACTCCTATTCTCATTTTTGCCTTCCCAGTGCATATGTCACACTAAACTGACAACAAGAAGTTTGACTTTATCCAGTGGGTGGCTAATTGCAGGAACAAACATCTGTCTATTGTTGTGGAAGTTGATAGCTTAAATAAATTCAAGGAAGAACTAGACAAACTATTGGAGAGAATGAATAGGTGAAATGGGATTTGTTTCCCCCCCCCCCCTCCAATGCTGTATAAGTTTGCTTTCTTGTATTATTTGCCACTGCTAATGCTAATACTAAGCAGTTCTGTCCACAGAATTTTCCTCAGTAATTTTCCATTTAGGAAAATTTATGCAATCTGGTTAGAAATGCTTGATCTATTTTTACTAAACAAATTGTATTTCCTAAAATAATTTTAATGAGTTTGTGATTTTTTCATTATGTCATACAGAAACAAACTTCACTTCCATTAAGTTTGTGCAATTTTTTTCTTGAAAATTCAAGGTTTTAAATTAAACTAAACTGTTACTTTGTTACTCTATCCAATGACGTTGTCCTTAAATTTTTGAGCACAGGTGTAAAACCAGCAAAGTTTTCATTGAATATTGATCTAGTATGGCGAGCCATGTACTAATTCTATGGCAAGTTAATGAGTAAGTGAATAAATTCAAAATTGGCATTGAAAGCTTGTTTTCCCACTCAATCTGTGTTGGAGATGGTATAGAAGATTCATTTGAGTGTTACTTAATTTTTCATACCCATCAAATTTAGCACTTAAGTGATTTATTTTCACCTCTGAACACTGAAAGTAGTACTTCAAAGATATCATATCACATGAAGGGATAAAGACAGTGACACATGAATAGATTTGGGACAGGAGAATTCTCCTAAGATTGAAATATATGCTTTGATTAAAATAAGATTTTAAAATTTTGTTTAAATTTTTGCAGTTTTTATTTGAATCATGCTCCTAAAGAAAAGTAAAAAATAAATTTTTCTTTTATTTTCTGTTCGGTTTTAAACTTTTTTTCATATTATAAGATAGTTTCAGGGGTAGTTTCATGTTAATGAACAATTTTTAAAACTAAACATACAAAGATGTGAGATCTGTTCAAAAAATATCCAGACTGCTATGATATGGTGACACTAAGCAGATGAGGTGGGCAACTTAAAAAGTGTCCTTCTTAGGTGACACTTAGTCCAGTGACTCCTGCCCTTGGAAGTACATCTGGAAAGCTGAGCCATAATCTTATTCCTTTTTTTGCTTGTATGTTGTTTTGTTTGTTTGTCATCAGATTGACTTCCTTTCAGGATTTTTTTTCAGTCTAGGAAACAAAATATAATCACATGGAAACGTGTGGTGAATATGGGATTTACTGGACTGGGGCGATTTCATTTGGTCAAAAAGCGCTGTACAAGTAATGACAAATGTGACAGTGCATTATTATGGTGAAGCAACCAATCTTTGGAGTTCTGCTTTTCTGCTCTTTTTCTTCAAACCACATCATGACAGTGCCTCAGAACTTCAATATTTATTAATTGTTTGCCCTTCTGAAGTGTATGCATGTTGCAGCACCCTTACAGTCAAAAAATGATAGCAATTTTTAATTTTTTTTTCACAATTTAACATATATTTAACAAAATTTAACATATATTTAGTGCATTCTGATATTTTGAAATACAACACGATGTGAAAGGACATCATTATTGGCTGACGATAACAGACTGCTGTAAGCAAGTGAACAGCTTAATGCACAGAGTTAAGTATGATGCATGTCAAAACATGTTTTGTTGCAGTGCACTCTGTTTCAACTGTGAACAGGGAGCATAATCTGGATATTTTTGAACAGACCTCATATTTATAAATATTTTTAGTGTTTTTGATGTCACTGAAGGAACAGTGGCATCAAAAACTCATTTTAAAATTTAATCAATGGAAAAGATTTCAAATTTCTGTAATGTGTTGTGGTAGATGGATATGTATGGTACCCTCATATTTATTTGTTATTGGTTTTTTGTAGAGATAATGCCTGAATGTTCTTTTTTATTTTCAGAGCTGAATGGGAGCAGGTCTATGAAAGCCTTTACTCTGAAGATATCAATAAGCAGAAATGGGGTGTTGATCGAGTTACTGTATGGAGAGCCAGGTCAGTGCATTTTAATATATATTGAATAGTAGACAGCAGAAAGTAATATGACTTATATAGGGTGTCCTTAAATAAGTGCAGTAAATTGCAGAGTGTATTCTATAACTCAAAACAATGAGAAAATGTTGTATAACTATGGGTCTGGAAATGTTTTGTTAGCAAACTAGAGCTATTTGGTCCATAATAGTAGGATAATAGAACTTCATTTCAAAAGTACCTTATGCTAGGGACAGTTTAATAAAATTGGACTCAAGAGTAAAGACGCAAATGACTAATTTCCTTATATCACTACCCTTTCTTCCATTAACAACAAAATGCAGACATTGTGTTTGCAGTGAATATCAGATACTACTTAGTGATTGGACAAAGGTATATCTGTGATCATAAGACATATTGATGGAGACAGCAAACTCAACACAATTAGGGAAATTATCAATTACAACTACCTTTAATTACACCTCATTGAACTCAGTTTAAAAAAGAATGGGCCATAGCAAGATGCATTCACTAAAAGACAAAAGAAATGCTTTTCAGTGATTGCAGACCAGTCCTAAAATACACAAAACGAGTAAAAGATACCGAAATAGTTTTCCACAAAAACTGCAATAATGAAAAAAAAAAGTCGTGAGTTATTATTTATTTTTATTTTATTTTTTTATGCGAACCCCAACCACGAGAGGTATTAGAACCTATAGTACTTAGTACCGTGCTTGGGTTGGAGGTTGAGAAGATGAAAGAAGATATTTGTTGACGTTGGACTTGAACTTCTGTAGATTGTAATTTTCAGGAAATACGTATGAAAGAAGGTTGTTCCAGAAAACGGTAGTTGAATGAATAAATGAGGAAGATGAAAAGTTGATTCTGTGGGTTTGAAGTTGGACAGTAAATGGATGCTGGCTGGTGGCGGCACGTCTTCGGACTGTTTTGAAAGAGAGAGCGGGAAGTATCTGTAGAAGAGGCATGCAGCAGAAACAGTACGTCTATGAGAAAGCGAGTGGAGAGACTCTGTTAGAGATGAATCATTAATTAACCTAACTGCCCTCTTCTGAATGGAATCAAGAAGCCTGAGAGAGGTTTTGGGGGCACCACCCCAGATGTGGGAACAATATTCCATGGCAGGGCGGATTTGCGATTTATACAGAGTGTGCAGCTGTTTGGAAGAACAGTAATGCCGAGAGTGAAAGAGAAAACCAAGTTTTTTAGATGCAAAGGAAGCAATATTTGTAATGTGCTTGTGCCAAGAGAGATTAGAAGTCAGGGTAATCCCCAAAAGAGATATATCATTTTGCCTAGAAATTGGAGTGTCACTAAAGATAAGCATAGGAGCAGAAGAATCCTTTTTGCCAGATATAAGACAAGACTGAGTTTTAGAAGGGTTGAAATCAACTAAGTTGTCTTTGCCCCACTGGAGAATTACCTGAAGATCGGCATTTAAGGAATTGGTAGCAGATTTTCGAGAAGTTGAAGCTGATTGAGCAGGACAAGGTTTCTCAAAAAGGAAAGTGGAATGCAATGTGCTATCATCGGCAAAACTATGGATAGGATTTCCAGTCAATGGAAGAAGGTCATTAATATACAAGAGGAAAAGAGTGGGGGAAAGAACTGAACCTTGGGGGACACCGGCATTAGTGGAGAAGTTAGAAGACAGAGAGCCATCTACCATCACCCTCAGTGAGCGATCAGAGAGAAAACTGGATAACCATTTACTAAAAACAGTTGGCAAACCATAAGATGGAAGCTTGTTTAGAAGACCTTTATGCCAAACACGATCAAAAGCCTTTGAGATGTCAAGAGCAAGAAATTGTGTTTCACCGAACCTTTCCATTGAATTAGTCCATAAATGGGTAACATAAGCCAGAATATCACCAGTGGATCGACACTGATGGAATCCATACTGGCGATCGTTGATCAGACGGAAGGTTTCTAGGTAGTTTAAGAGTTGGCGGTTAATTGATTTCTCCATTACTTTAGAAAGAGTAGAAGTAATTGGATGGGAGAGATTTGTCACCCTTTTTAGGAACTGGCTGGATATGAGCAAATTTCCAAGCAGAAGGAAAAACACCTTTGGAATAAGAAAGTGAAAAAAGGTGGCAAAGAATAGGAGTAAGTTCAGGAGCACAGGTTTTGAGAACAAGTGGAGAAATACCATCAGGACCTGGAGCTTTCTTATCATCAAGATTCATCAAAATCCTTCTGATATCCTTTTGACGGAAAACCACAGGAGGCATTGAATGGAGCTTGTTGGGAATGGTGGGAGGTGTTTTACCAAGATCATTAATACATGAGCTGGAAGAAAAATGGGATGCTAGCAGGTCAGCTTTATCCTTGGCTGAAGTGACAACAGAACCATCTGGTTTGGACAGAGGTGGGAGCAGAGATGGGCAAAAGTTGCGGCCAATAGCTTTGGCAAGAGACCAGAATGCTCGACTACCATTAGGGCAAGAAGCAAGTTTTCTACTCTTAGCCTGTTCAAACTCTAGTTTGGACTGATTAATAACTGCTTTAGAATTGTTGCAAGCTTTAGTGTGGGCAGAAAATGAAACTGAAGAATTAGAAACAAGCCAATTATGATATGCAACATTCTTCCCTTGAACAGCCTTAGCACATTTATTGGAAAACCAAAGTTTAGATAAAGGACGAGATTTATAGTGGAGTGTGGGATAAAGGATTCCATTCCTGCAAGAATAATTTCACTGACACGATCTGAGCAAACGTTGACATCAGAAGTTTTGAAACAGCAATCCGACCAAGGAAAAGAAGAAAAGAAGTCTTGCAGGTCATCCCATTTTGCATTCTTGTAATGCCAAACAACACGAGGTTGGGAATAGCCATGAGATAAAGGTTCCATTGGAGAAGAGACAATCACCAAGTTGTGATCTGAAGTGCCCAAAGGACCTCTCAGTTCGACCGTATACTTAGAAGGGTTGTTTGTGAGAAAAAGATCAAGTGTATTGGCTGTATGATTAGGATTGTCTGGTATTCTTGTAGGTAAATGAACAATCTGTGCAAGGTCATTAGTAATTGCAAAAGCCTCAGCATCTCGACTAGGTGGGTCAGTGTGACTAGAAAACGGAAGCCAGCTGGAGTTGTGAACATTAAAATCACCAAGGAAAATTATCTCACTGTTAAGAAAGTTGGACTGGAGAAAGTCAATTTGCAAAGAGAGGAAGTCAAAGAGCTCCAAGTGATTAGTGGAGTTGGGAGAATGGTAGAGACAACAGATGAATTTGACACAATGTGGTAGAGAGATTTTAAGCATGGATTTTAACATGGAGGTTATACCCAGAGAAGATCAAAGAGAGGAGATTCCAAATTGCCAAGTCTCTGACAGGGAATATCAGAACGGACATATGTATAAGTACCACCTTTGAGGCGAAAGGAATCATACAGCGAATAATTTGGGCATCTGAGATGAGCAGTAGTTGAAACAACGAAATACTGAGATTCTGTCAGAAATAGTACATGGGGTTTGGCAGACTGTAAGTGGAAATGGACATCATTGAGATTAGAATTGAGACCACGTATATTTGTGAAATGAATTAGGAAGTGCTTGGGTGATTTAGATCTTTTCGCAGATAAGCTTGTTCTATTAATTTGACAAATCATGGTATATTCAATAGTAAGAAAAAGTGAGTGGGACATGCTGTATGAAGTAATGAAATTTTTGGATGTGGTGTACACATGGTAAGAATATACCCAGATCCTTGACATAACGTGGCCTCGACAATGCTCCCCGCATACACACTACCCGGACTCCCTCCGGTCACAATCTGGCAGAGTAGAGGTAGCAAGATTATACGCTAGCTGATCCGGAAGCTTCCTAGAGAGTTACCAATAGGTTCAGTCCGGTGTACTAACTAGCGGCTGGCCTGCGAACACCGCTTTAGAGCTGTACCCTCGAAATGTAAGGAATATTGGATCTCGCCACGACGTTCATCATAACCTCAAAAGTCATCAATCATACTGCATGATGGAAGAGATAGGGAAGGGTTGACCGGAACTTAGCTCTAGAGACTAAACATGGGTTCCACCACTTCAAGCCTCCAATAAGCAAAGTGGTGGTATTTCACCGGTTGATGAGAGTCATCTACCATCCAGTACTGCCTGGTAACATAGAGGGGCGGCGTTCCTCCATGTGGTGTGGGCGCCACACCTCGACTCCTGCTTACGTTGGTTAACACCTGGGTGGTCACCCACCATGTACTTGTGCATGGAGGTTATACCCAGAATTACTAACAGTCCCACCATCGTGAAGGTGCAGGCAGAGGATTTGGCTGTCACAGACCGTCTGGACTTCGCCGAAATTGGGTCCACTTGACTTGAGTGTCACCCGAATATCAGTTCCATCAACGTTTTAGACTCCCAGGTAGCAAGTAAAGCTTGTCTGGCATATCCGAGAGAATATCTGTGACAACCTCAAGGACCAAGGGTTGAATGTGAAAGTGTCTGCAATTCTACCCAAACACGATAGGAGGGAGTGTATGATGAGAGCTTTTTCGATCATTTTGGCCCTGGAAAGATTGCGCAAGGCTCAAGGTATAGAATTTTTTTCAGCCTGGTCTGTGCTTGTTGACAGGAGAGACTGCTTCTACAGGGATAGGGTACACTTAAGAAGAAAGGGAGCAAGAATATTTGCTGATGCTCTCGAGGCATTGTTAGGTGGGTCAGAAAACTACTAGCTTGGGGGGGGGATACACAGATTAAAAGGTTAACAATGGCTGCAGGCAGAGGTAAAAGTGATTCTTGCACTGCTTCTATTAGAATGAGCAGCAGCAGCATGCAAAGTAAGGCAATGGAGATTCCAGGACTGTTGGAAGTCGTAGTGAACAAATAAATACGTGGGCTGTGTTAGGGTAACTAAGAGTAGAAACAGGTGCATGTTTCTACTCTTAGTTACTTAGAATTTCTATGTTGAATTCTAAATTAGAAGCCTTCAGGGACTTAATTTTGAATTTTGGAGGCTACTGGGCTTTTCATTCCAATTAAGAAATACCATTCAAGGTTCAGGCCTAAATGGATTTTAGATGAATTAATGAGGCTCGTGGTAGAGAAGAAAAATGTAAGGGATGCATATAAATTATCAGGTAACACAGAAGCCTATGGCAGATATAAGCTTGTCTGTAATCAAGTCACAAAGGAGGTTAGGCAGGCGAAGGCAGATTACCAAAGAAATCTTTGGCAAAGGATGTAAAGAAAAACAACAAAGAGTTCTTTACTTATGTAAACTCTAGAAGTAAAGGGATGAATCAGATTGGACTACTTAACATAGATGGGTTGACTATTGATGTTCTTGCTCAGGTAGCTGATAAATTGAATGATTATTTTGCCTCTACATTCACACATGATGAGTATTCAATGAGGGGAATGCCAGAAGTTTATCAAACTCTAACAAGGAGCTAAGTGATTTTGTAATAATTGAGAGCAAAGTGTAGGAGAAGTTGTTGAAGTTAAACGTAAGGAAGGCACCTGGGGTGGACAGAATCTATATTAAAGGAGGCAGCAAAGATAGTAAGCAAACCCTTAGCCATAATTATGAGAGCTTCCTTGGACTTGTGACGTCCCCATGGACTGGAGGTGTACAAATCTATCATCAATTCACAAAGGGGATTCAAAAGGTGACATAAGTAACTAGAGACCTGTTAGTTTAAGTTGTGTTCCGGGGAAAATAATGGAGTCACTGGTTAAAAAATCATTGCACGATCATCTAGACAAGACTGCAGTAATAATTAAGACACATCATGGGTTTGTTAAAGGGAGGTCTTGTCTCACCAGTTTCATTGGATACTATGATGTAATCACAAAGGAACTGAATGTCAAAAATAAATTTGATATTATATACTTGGATTTCAGGAAAGCCTTTGATACTGTTGCACATGTTATCCAAATTGGAGAAGTATTGCATTAAGGGTAAGTTGGTACAATGGATAAAGGTATGGTTGATTAGGAGATGGCAGAGAGTGGTAATCAATGGATACTGCTCTTTGTGGACTAACGTTATTAGTGGAGTCCCCTAGGGTTCAGTGCTGGGACCATTGTTGTTTTCTGTATTTATTAATGATATTGATGAAGGTATATCGGGCTTAATGTCTAAGTTTGCAGATGATACGAAGATTGGCAAGGTTACTAATGACAGCATGCTACTGCAAGAGAATCTAGAAAAGTTGAGTAGATGGGCTGACAGTTTGCAACTGAAGTGTAAAATTGACAAATATAAAGTACTGCATGTGGGTAGAGGAATGTATCAACTCTGTGGTACTACACTCAGGGTGGTAGAGAATGAAAAGGACCTGGGGGTAATTGTGCAGTCAGATATGAAGTTTTCAGAACAGTGCAGATGGTGTGCAACAGTAGATCATGGTGTCTTGTCAATGATATACAGGAATTTTTCTACCAGGAATAAGGAGGTTATTATCCTCTTGCATAAGGCAGTGGTCGGGTCTCACCTTGACTACTGTATACAGGTCTGGAGGCCTCATTTTAGGAAGGATACAGAGCTGCTGGAATGAGTACAGAGAAGGGCAACATGAGTAGTGAATGGAACAAAGAGTTGTTCTTATTTAGAAAGGCTTAAGTTTTGCAAATTACATTGTCTGGAGACTATGTAATTTGCACCTGCGAGGTGTTCTGATTGAGGTGTGGAAGGACTTGAATGGTTTGAGCAAGCTGAATGTTGATGGGATTATTCCTCTTGCCCAGATTAATCGCCTGAGGGAACATCAATTCAAATTGAGGGAAGACAGTTGTAGAATAGATGTGTGGAAATTTGTCTTTAGCCAGCAGGTTAAAGGCAAATTTCCACACATCTATTCTACTATCTATTCTACACATCTATTCTAATTGCTGGAACAAACTTCCATCTGTTGTAGAAGTTGACAGCTTAAATAAATTCAAGTAAGAATTAGACAAACATTTGGAGCGAATGGATGAGTGAAATGGGAAGTGGTTTTTTTTTTTTTTTTTTTTTTTTTTGGCTGATGCTGTATAAGCTTGCTTTCTTTCATCATTTGCCTCTACTAATGCTAATTTCACCTGTATTTGTTTATATGGTAGGTACAAGTGGTCCCTAAATCAGTTCTGTTTTAGTTGCTGTGCAAGTAACCTTACAATGGGTAAGAGGAAATGCTTGAGTGTAGTGGAAAAAGTGGAAGTACTTAATAGTGTAGTCGGGGCATTAAAAAAAAAAAAAAAAAAAAGAGAGAGAGATCGCTTAAAATTTGCTATCCCTGTTAGTAGCATGTCAACCATTCTGAAAAACCATGTTTCGATTTTCAAACTGTTTGAGGAAATAGGACCCAATCTTGAAGCATGCAAAATTATGCCTGTGTGAAGATGTAGATGAAGCCTTTTTTAGTGGGTGAAGTTGATTTGAGACCAAAACATGCCAATATCAGGGCCATTAATAAAAGAAAAGGCTATGGAGTACACATCTTTTCTGGTGCATAAAACATTCCAACCAGTTATGGTTGGCTGGACAAATTTAAAAATCGCCCTGGCTTACTCGAAAAAGTTATTTCTGGTGAAAATGGAGTTGTAATTGAAGGAGAAGACGGTATCCATTGGAAAGAAACAGTTTTGAAAAAAAATTATGGACTACATGCCCAAAGACATTCAACTTTGAGTCTTGGCGCATTATAGCCTTAGTAGCTAATGCGCCAATAAAATCAAAACCAACCAACCAACATTCAACTTTGATGAAACAGGTTTATTTTTTAAATGTTTGCCAAACAAGACACTGATTTTTAAAGGTGATAAATGTTTAGGTGGTAAAAATAGTAAGGAGAGAATGGTGTTGATGCAAATATGGCTGGTAATGAAAAACTGAAGCTTTTGGTAATAAGCAAAAGGAAACAACCAAGATGTTTCAAAAGAGTAAAGTTGTTAGGTTAGACTACAACTGCAGCAAAAAATCCTGGATGACAAGTGAAATTTTTGAACAGTGGATTTTAAATTTCAATAGAAAGATGGCAAAAGAAAACAGAAAAATCACATTGATTGTCGACAACTGCTCTGCCCACCTTGCCTTCACTCGGTAATTTTAAACTTACAAGTGTGAGACTTGTTTCCTTCCCTCCGAATACCTCGTCTAAACTGCAGCCAATGGGCAAATGATTTGAAAATGCAGCCAATGGGCAAATGACTGAAGGCGCATACTGAAAAAAATTATACTGAGAATAGAAACCAACCAACGTATAGATTTGCAGATGTGCATATCAGAGTTGGTGAAAGTGTTGGAGTCAAGATATGATGGAAACAATGATTAAGAATTGTTTTGCAAAAACAGAAATGAGAGGGATGAGCTACTACAAGATATTGAGCAATCTTGGGTAGAACTCCAAGCAAGAGGTTTGATCAGTGAAGAAATTATTCTTGATGAACTTTTAGGAGTTGAAAATGATGTCATACTAGCTGAATATCCGAGTGACTCCAATATTTTGAAGAGTATTCAAAGAACTAGTGACAATATCGACGATGAGTTGGATGAAAATGAGGGCAATATTAAACCTTCCAAACATGAAATGTTGGCAGTATTTGAAACTTTGCATCAAGGCCTTCAATGTGAAGAAAATATATTTGAGTGTTAAAAGCAAGCAAACATTTTTATGAATGATGTACAGTAAAATCCAGTTTAAAACAAAAAATAACCAAATATTTTACAAAATAATTCTTAAAATTATACTAATCTATTATACATATCATGTAAAAGCCATTTCTTAATATGTATGTATCAATAAATTAATTGTTTTAAAATGTTAGAAAATTTATTCATTCCCACTTATTTATGATTTATTTCCATCTTTTACTATATTTCTGAATGTTGAATTACAGTATTTTTCCATTGTCGAAAAGTTCATATTCCTCTATAGCAAAATTTCTGTTTAATGAATATCCGAGTGACTCCAATATTTTGGAGAGTGTTCAAAGAACTAGTAACAATATCGACAATGAGTTGGATGAAAATGAGGGCAATATTAAACCTTCCAAGCATGAAATGTTGACAGCATTTGAAACTTTGCATCGAGGCCTTCGATGTGAAGAAAATATATTTGAGTGTTAAAGCAAGCAAACATTTTTATGAATGATGTACAGTAAAATCCAGTTTACAACAAAAAATAACCAAATATTTTACGAAATAATTCTTAAAAGTGTACTAATCTATTGTGCGCATCACGTAAAAGCCATTTCTTTATATGTATGTATTAATAAATTAATTGTTTTAAAATGTTAGAAAATTTATTCATTCCCACTTATTTATGATTTATTTCCATCTTTTACTATATTTCTGAATGTTGAATTACAGTATTTTTTCATTGTCGAAAAGGTCATATTCCTCTATTACGAAATTTCTGTTTAATGAATTTTTTCAAGTGAGTGGTCGATTTTGTTATATAGAGGTTCTACTGTATATATTTTGAAGTGACACTTCAACAAGAGGTGTAACATGGGCACTTAATAAAAAATTGTGCCTAAATATATATACAGTGTATATATTTATATAACTTTACGCACTGGGTATATTTATATACTGTATATATTTGGTGCCTCTGTAGCTAGGTGGGCAGGAGCAGCAGTGCGTAGCACACACTTCTTGATTGGACCGAGGTTCGAGCCCGTGACCACCAAATACAGCGGATGCGGAAAAGTCAGGGAATGACCACCACATATCCATAGAGCAATATGGCCTTAGTTGCTAATGCTCCTAAAAACCAAATAACAACAAACAAACAAACTGTATATATTTAGGCATAAATTTTTAACCAACTTTGGCACTATAATTACAAGTGCATTATGAGCATCGTAGCATAAATCTGTCCTACCATGGAATATTGTTCCCACATCTGAGGTTGTTCCTCCAAAAAGTCCACTCAAAAGAGGACAGCCAAGTTAATTAATGACCTGTCTCTTACAGAGTCCATGCTTTGTCTCATAAATGTTCAGAGTCTATTGTGTGTGTTTTCTATAGATACTTCCATGGCCACTGTTCTGAATTTTCATTTGTAATTTCCCCCCACTCTGTTCCATATGAGTTCGAACGCATGCTGTAATCATTTAGCACCATTCACTGTCAAACTCACAGAACTAACTTTTCCTCTACCTCACTTATCCCTTCTATTTTTATTTTCTGGAACAACTCTCCACATGTATTTTCCAAAAATTACAATCTACAGAACGTTCTTGAAGTGTAGCATTAGCAAGTATATTGAGTCTTCTCAACCTACCTATGCACTGTGCTAAGTACTATAGGTGTAGCATTAGCAAGTATATCGAGTCTTCTCAACCTACCTATGCATGGTGCTAAGTACTATAGGTTTTAATACCTTACATGTTTGGGGGTTTCTTAAAAAAAAAAAATTATAAGCACCGTTGGATTAAGTTCATATTTACTGATAGCACATTTTCACCTTCCCGTTTTGTTAATAAGAAACCTTTTTGGTATTGGCTGGAATAAACCCCTATCTATCACACCATGAACGTTTACACAGTGCTGACGTTATATTATTGTCTGCAACATCATCTTACAGCATTATTGGCCCTTACTTTTTTGAGGACAACAACAATGAAAATGTGACGGTTGTGGTATCTTCCTACTGTGTTCATGTGGTTTCTGCAAGATGAAGTTTTTCATACCATCACAATATCAACAAATGCTGTATGACAACTATTTCCCAAGAAATAGTTGTCATACAGCATATTCTCCATTCCTAGACACGACATGTTTGGGAAATGAAAACGTGCGATTCCCCCCCCCCCCACTTTTGTAGGGCTATTTGAAAAACAAAGTTTAAACACAGAATTCAAGAAATAATTAGAACTTCACTGAAAATGCTGTGTCATGTAATGGGCAATATGCACTTAAAATTGAAGCAATGTCTGTGCTAAGATGGGGATCACCTCAAAGATGTCTTCAAAAAAATAAAATTCTTTTTTTTACTTCAAGTTTAATTAGTTTTGTTTCAGTTTGAATGTCAGAATTCTTAGACTATTCAAAGTAAGGCAGTCAGGTTAATCCTCACTTAAAGGCACTCCACATTTCATAGGCATTGTTTCTGCTTCAGATATTTACATGGGTGCTCCTTTGAATTAACATCTGATTTCACCTCTTTTTTCCAAATCAGTCTGGATGTATGCTTTAATTAATCAACATAGTACTAAAGCATTTAAGACCTCATGAGAGAGGATTTGGGTAAGGTTTACTTTTGCAAGGTTGAAGTCACCAAGAATTACAAATATAGCATCTGGGGAGAATGTAATTGTTGAAGTTTAGTTTGAAGAGTGGAATGTTGTGATCTTCAAAATCAGACAGTAGACAGAGGTGTCCAAGATGTTTCAAAACATATCAGTCTTCACCAAGAGTTCTGATGCCAATTGTACGAATGCAGAAATGCCTTCAGACTTGTGAAGTATTATGAAACAGAGAAAAGGCAGACATTGGCTTCCTTATATAATACGCAACATCACATCACACTTCAAGATAGCTTTGAGTGACCACAATCAGATAATGCGTGTTTTCAACTTCATGAAAGCATTAAATCTATAGTACTATATAGGTCACTGCAATAATACACCACAAATAACAAAATGAACAAACAAAAGTCACAATGATTGGCACATTATAACTAGCACTGTTGTTGCACCAAAAATAATCTCGACCAATTCTTACCCCTCCCTTTTAAATACCACAAACAAACTAGCCTTAAAACACATGCAATTTATGGATGTGGTATATTCCAATGTAATTTATGGATATATCTCATTGAAATATATATATCTCTCTCCTAATAGAAATAAATTGAGAAATCATAGAACAAATTGACAAATTTGTCTACCTTGGACCATGATGGAAAAAATAAACAGAAAAGTTGCTGTGGTTAAACATGAAAAAATTTATAAACATGAAAAAATTGTTAACATTCCATGAACTGGATATCAAAACGAGGCTTCAGATTAATAAATGCTTTGTATGGTCTGTATCCTCATATGGTGCAAAAATATGATGCTAAGCGAAAATATCGAAAATAAATCAGTGCTTTTGAAATGTGGACATATAGGAGATTGATGAAGATAT